>NW_020950917.1:0-26636 GCF_900497805.2 Vombatus ursinus
GTGTGTGTGTGTGTGTGTGTGTGTGTGTGTGTGTGTGTGTGTGTGTGTGTGTAAATTTTCCTAGTAAAATGTGGCTCCAAAAGCTGCAGCATGTACAGGGATCACAACATTGTGGCTAAACTAGGTTAAGGATAATTGAGGGGCCTCAAGCCCATTGGCCATTTAGGGGCATGTGTACCCCAAACATGTGTAGACTTTCCCTGGTAGAATGGGCAGATAAGAACAATTTGTTCCAACAGCTGTAAAGGCAGATGAAGCAAGCATGGTGGATCACTTAGAGTTCGGTCAGACATTGAAGATGCCAAGGTCATCCACTGCATCCCAGGCCGTTGCCAGTCTGCTTGAGTTTTGTCCTGCCATGGAACATCAATGACTCTGGAAAGGAGGATGAGGCTGAGGACTTTGCACAACTCTGCCTCACTTAAATCAAATTCACATGCAAGCCAAGACATCATCCTTTATCTGTGATGTTAGTGGTCCTCTTAGAAAATGAAGGACAGGGGCAGCTAGATGGCACAGTGGATAGAGCACCGGCCCTGAAGTCAGGAGGACCTAAATTCAAATCCGGCCTCAGACCAAACATTTGACACTTAGTAGCTGTGTGACCCTGGGCAAGTCACTTAACCCCAATTGCCTAAAAAAAAAAAATGAAGGACAAACAATAACCACAAGAAGTTTAAAGACAAGGTTTATTTTGCTTGTGGCTTTTCATCTGAAGACATAGAGACCTGTTAGGTAAATAGTGGGTGCATACTAAATGATTGAGAGATTTGTTAGATTAAATTTGGTTAAAAAAATTGAATCAATAATAACGTTATGGTATTTTAAGTCATGCTTAATAATTATGTTGTTCAGTTGTGTCTGACTCTTTTTGACCCCGTGGACCATAGCATGCCAATATTGGCCATGGAATTTTCTTTGCAAAGAAATTGGAGTGGTTTGCCATTTCTTTCTCCACTGGATTAAGGTTAAGTGACTTGCCCAGGGTCACACAGCTAGTGAATGTGTATTAGGCAGGAATCAATCTTATATCCCCCTGACTCCTAGTCCATTGATCTATTCACACTGCCCCCACCTAAGTAGCTCATCTAGAATCATTTTGATCAGCTAAGAGAAAATAAATCCCCAATGTGAATCAAGCACACTCAGCAAGAAGAACAATAACAAACGATTATGCATTTTGTGAATATTCCTAGGAGCATTGATTTAGAGCAGGGAAAAACCCGAGAAGCTAGTTAGGATAATCCCTTCATTTGACAGATGAAGAAAACGAAGCCAAGAGAAGTTAAATAAGGTACCAGATTATGCGGGTAAAAGAACTGCATAAGCCGAATTTGAGGTGGGATGTACCCACTGATAACTTTCAGAACCTTTGGAAATTACTGCATCACCCAGGGCTTATAGTTCTACAGCAAACACTTTATAAAGCCCAACATTTCATGCAAGAGGGGAAATGACATCTTTTACTTCGCTCTGAACTGCAGCCAGAGGAAGAGATCCAAAGTCATTTAAAATTGATATTCTTATCTATTGCTAGAAACCAGAGTTAAATCTCCCCTTGTGTCTGGCTTGTCATCAAACACGGCACCTATAGAAATGCACTTGATTCTTAGCACATCAAATCCTGCACAATTACTGTCGAGAGCCCCATGACTTAGAGGCAGAGCATTTGAAGGTGGGTATCGGCCACAGCCAAATTGGGCAGTTAATACCTGGCTGCTCACGATGACTATGGCCCTCTTTGTCCTGACTTCCAATTGTAATGCTCCCTTGGCTTCCTGGGAGGACATGTCCTTGGCTAAAAGTAAAATCACTGCTTCTTTAAGGGATTCACACAGATCCAGTTCATGACCAAGGTTACTAAAACACCCCTTTTTATTGTGTGACCTTTGAAGATTGATCAAGTTAGGATAAAAAGGACCTCTAGGGACCTCCTTCGTGATCAGATAAACTCATGATTTGACTGGGAGGAAGGTAAAGCTTATAACCCTTACCTTATCTTGCTACATTGAGATGAATATAAACTCCTTGAGGATAGGGATTTTTTTTTTAACCTTTGAATCCCTGGGGCCTATCATGCAACCTTTCAAAGAGTAGACACTTCATAAGAACCTGTTGAATTAAATTGAATTGTTTAAATGGAGCTCTCCCTATCCATAGAAGTCATTCTAACATTATCCATAGAAGTACTTTTTTTTTTCCTCCCCTACGTGACAAAAAAACTGGGAAAAAAAGTATGAGCTTTCAGATTGTGGAATGACTAAACAAGCCATGGTTTAGAAATGCAAAATAATATTACAGTATGGGATAAAATTGCAGAGTAACATGGGAATACTTATATGAACCAACATAAAACAAAGTGAACTGAACCAGGGGGAAAAAAAAAATAAAACCAAAACCATATACACAATGACTGTAATGAAATAATCAAAAAGAACAACATAATTATCCCAGGCATTATGAAGTTAAAAGGATCATTCTTGACCCTGAGAAGACATGAGGAAACATAGCTTCCTACTGTCCTTGGACAGATTGGAGTCTATGGGCATGGAATCTCTATCTTAACAAACATGGTTCGTGTGTGTGTGTGTGTGTGTGTGTGTGTGTGTTTGCTTAACAGCATTTTTGCAATAAAAAGGAAAGGATTCATAAGAATGGGATGGGTAACAGGGAAGTGTGGAGGTAGTGAGGTATATAGCTGAAAATTACTGTAATGAACAAAAGAAATCAATAGCATTTTGTAAAAAACATTCATTTCAATATGCTTCCATTTTAAACCCCTCTACACGTACAGACATATACCTTCTTTACAACTCAGTCTTAGAGAATTCTCTAAAGGTCAGGGAAATTATGTGATTTGCCAAGGGACACACAACCACATAGTCTATTAAATGACTATAGAGATTTTAAAAATGAATAAATGATATTTTGTCTTATAAAATCTTGTAATCCGATGACAGTTCTCATACTATAACGGTCAAAATAATGTATCTGGAGATGTATAACTGAAGTGCCTAGAGCCACACAACCAAGAGAGTCAGAGGTAGGGTTGGAAGTCTTGACTTCCTGACTACAACAGTAGGCATGTAGTAAGTATGTGTATAATTGAATGGAATTATCAGGGATATAGAGTCCGGAACATCTGAATTCAAATTGGTCTCAGTAAGTCACTTGATGTGTTTCTAAAACCTGTCAAATGTGAGTAATCACAGGACCTATCTCCAGGGGTTGTAGTGAGGATAGATGAGATCATATTGGTGAAGCACTTTCCAAAGGTGGTGGTGGCCTCAATTAGCCCTATGAGTTTATTGTTGGTGACTAATCCAATTTGGCTAGAATTTAAATTTGGCTTTGTTATTTTTTTCCTAATTAGTCCATTATGCAACATTTCTAAGAAAACATTAAACTTGAAAGCTTCCTTCAAGTCCCAAGTATTGTAGAAAAATAACAAAACTCACCTAGACCACGAGTTGTTATTGTTGCTACTGTTGTTTTATTGTGCCAGGTTTTCTGTTTATGTGACCTGAGTGGAAGGGAGGGCAGTAGTGACTGAATCAGCCCTTTGTCCAGGGGCAGGCAGCCTATATGTGCACTGTTTGACTGGACGGAGTCTCTGGGTAACGTAATTAAGTGCCGGAGTCTGTGTTTCAGTGTGAAGAAACAAGGTCAATTGGAACCAGTGCCTGAATTCATGCATCTTAAGTGAAGGCTATTTATTCCAGGAGCTAACCCAGCATGGAAGCAGAAACAAATTGCTCCTGTCACCTCTTATTATTCCTATGCTTCAGTTTTCCTATTTGTAAAATATGGTGGGGCACCGAGGTGGCACAGTGGATAGAGCACCGGCCCTGAAGTCAGGAGGACCTGAGTTCAAATCCGACCTCAGACCAAACACTTGACACTTACTAGCTGTGTGACCGTGGGCAAGTCACTTAACCTCAAATGCCTATGCAAAAAAAAAAAATAATAGTAATAATAATAATAAATTAAATAAAATATGGAGAGCAATTCCTGCCAGGTCCAGCTCCATCAAAGGGAAGCTACAGGCTAAAAGTATTGTGTCTGTTCCAATGTTTCTGTACAAGAGTCAGTTATTGGGGGCTTAGATCACGTGGAGGTGTTTTTTTTGTTTTTTTTCCTTTGCTCTTAAAGACAATCAGCACTTTCACATGCATCAAACACCTTAACAACAGCGAAAGGAAGGCAAGAGTAGATTTTATCTCCATTCCTCATCCTCCCCCAAAAGGAAATTGGACAGTCCCACCTACGACTTCCTGCTTCCTTTGACAGATCCATAATTTCATTTGTTCAGTTAAGGAGCATTTAATGGTGTCTGTAATGAGCTAGGTACTGGGCTGGGAATTGAAGCTTGAAAAAGAAAATATGAGAAAATCCCTGCCCTAAAAAAAGCTTCAAATCTAGTGGTATTTGGTGTTTGTATACGAGGAGCTGTCTGATATAAAGAAATAACATTTATAAAGTAGCTACTATGTTCCAGGCACTGAGGATAGAAAGACAAAATGAGAAAATCTCTGGACTTGAGAATCTTACAGTCTATTGGGGGGATAGGGGAGGTTATACACTAATTGCTGTTTGTCCTTCATTCTTGAGAGGGACCATGACATCAGGCAGGTGATGCCATGACATGCAAGAGAATTGGATTTAAGTGAGGAAGGGCTGTGCAGAGTCAGCAGCCTCTGTCTCTCCTCCAGAGCCATCTGGATCCAGTGGCCAGACATAGATCAGGATGACTGGAGATAGCCCAGGATGCAGTGGAAGACCTTGGCCTTTTCAAGCTAGACTCAGTGTCATTGAAAGAAGGAAAGAAAGAGAGAAAAATAACTCATTAGGTACCTACTATGTAATAAGCACTGTGCTAGAATAAAAAAAAAAAGAAAAGGAAGGAAGGAAATAACCATAGAATAAACATGTATTAAGCACCTACTACGTGCCAAGCACTGTGCTAGGCATGGAGATACAAAGACAAAAATGAAAAAGGACTTTCCAGTGGTTTGCTGAAGATGCCTCATAGCTCCCAACAGCCAATTGTTAAGCATTTACACGTCAGAAACTGGCAAAGACCATCAATCAGGGCTTGATTTATTGTTGGGCTTTGTTGAGAAAGTGACAGAGAAGCCATTAATAACGCTGCTTCTTGTTCTTCGGTACATTTGTTTTGTTATTTTTGTTTTTCCTAGAGAGTCGGTTGTTAAACATTTCCCAGCACACCGTTTAACTCCCTGCCCTCAAGAAGCTTCCAGTTCTGGGGGGAGAGGGAGGTGGTTTTGCACACATACAAGTTAGCACAAAGTATACCCAAAGTCAACATAAAGAATTTCAAGTCAGAGAAGGTACTGGGAGAAGTCCGAAAGGGCTTACTTTGGGGCAACACTTCTTACATTAACATCCACAAAGCTCCAAGAGACAACAGAATAGATTTTGAGTCCATGAACTCAGTAATTTGATAAGTATATATTAATGAATTTGGATTCCTTTCTAATCCAATGCATTTTTTGCATTTATCTAGAGGATGGATCCATAGACTTATCCAGGTAGCCACAAAGGTCTGTGATACTCCAAAATAAAAAGGTGAAGCAGCCCAGCTCTAGGAGATGGTTCTAGATCTGAGGCCTGAGGGGAGCTAAGGCTCCTAAGGGGGGGATGTGATGAGGAAGCACATTCCAGGTGTAGGGCACAGAGATGGGAAATGTGTGAGACAACACAGGGAATGACAATTAGAGGAATTTGGCTGGACCCTGGAGTATATACAGAAGGGAGATAAATGTCACCCTCTACACCCTCTCTTTGCCTCCAGAAAAGGAAGGCATAAAGCTGCTCAGCCCCAACTTCCTGTTAGAATTAGCATGGTACAGGTCAAAGCGCACAGGATTTAGAGTTAGAGGAGTAAGGCTCTTATTTCAGCATTTTCTTTTACTGCATACGAGACTCACCAAGTCTTTTTACTTCCCTGGGCCTCAGTTTCCTCATTTGTAAAATGAGGGGATTCAACTTGATGAAATCTAAGGCCCCTTCCAGCTCTAAACTTGTGATCCTATGATCCCCAGAAGGACTGGACAGAAAGCTGGCATTAGAGTCAAGACGACCTAAGTCCACTTATTTCCTCTGCCAGGAACCTGTTCAAACACCAGCCACTCAGCACCATTTTATAAAAAGCCCTATTCACGCTTGATCTCAGTCATGACTTTTTGGTCATCTTCCCCCTAACCTTACCAACTACCTTACCAACCTCACCCCTAAGGGAACAGATTACCCCACCCCCCAGCCCTCTACCATTGAGATAACAGTGAACAATGATAGAATTTGCTCCGTGAACACACCTGCTGTTTGTCAGTCTGCTCTCTTTGCCCCACTCACCATCCCTTTTACTTTCCTGACCAAAGCTCCCTTCCTCTCCTCCATTTTTGTGTGTCATCTTCATTAGCGTATAAGCTCCTCAAGGGTGGGGAGCATTATTTGTTTACTTACTTATCTAATTATTTAAATATCTATCCATTTATTTCATATGTTTATTTATTTATTTAATAGTTTGTTATTTAATTCATTTATTAACTTGCTCTATCTATGCATTTATTCTTTCACTTAATATCTTAGTGGCCCAGACTACCTATGATGTCACTTTGCAGAATTTGAACCATTAGATAGTGTTTCTCCATTGGGAATTTCCCACATTGATAAAATCTCAGATCCCAGACAAAACAAAAGATAACAATACAAACCAAAAAATCTCCCTTCCACAGACCAACAGACCACTAGAACAGATCAAAGTCATTCTAAATCATTCTGGGTATATCTGATTCAGTCAGGACTTTTCTCTAAGTCTCTAAAATCACATCTCTCAGTCTCAGTTTCTCTACATGTAAAATATGGAGGTTAGAGCACACGGGCTCTCAGGTTCCTTGGAGCTTTACATCAATGAGACTATGAAGCTTTGTGATAATGCTCAGTGGCTGGTGGCTAAGTGTTGCACCTTCTTAGCTCTTACTCTACAGTTTTCTCAATAACAACCCTTTGGCATTGCAAGTATTATTATCTATGTGTCACAGCAAAGAAAACCAAGGCTTATAAAGAGTATGTGACTTAGGCACAGTCACAAAGCTCAGAAGTGCTAGAAAGTGTAATACAAGTCAGATTTTCCAACTGGGAATCCATGGTCCTTATTAACATACAATGTGGCCTCTCTATGATACTCTGGTCATGAAGATCAATATCTAATTCTTACACATCACTCTGAAAGTGAATAAAAGCATAGACTCATGCACCTGTCCTTTCTTTGTTTTTTGCTAGGCAATGGGGTTAAGTGACTTGCCCAGAGTCACACAGCTATTAAGTGTCAAGTATTTGGTCTGAGGCTGGATTTGAGATGCTTTCTACAACTGTTCTTTCTTCTTTGCCTTCTCTTCTTTTCCTTCCTCCCCTTCCTTCCCTCCATTCCTTCTTTCCTTCCTTCCTCTCTCCTTTTTTCCTTCCCTCCCTCCATTCTTTCCTCCTTTCCTTTCCTCTTCCCTTTATTTCTGCCCTTCCTTTTTCCCACCCCTGTTCCTTCTATATTCCCTACCTTCTCTTTTCCTTCCTTTCTTCCTATCTTTCTTTCTCCGCCCTCCCTTCATTCTTTCCTCTCTTCCTCCCTCCAAGCCTCCCTCCCTTCCTTTATTTTAATAAGCATCGACTTTATGGGAGTCATTTTATTTAGAGAGTATAAAATTGTTGAATCCTTTAAGAGACTATCCTTGAACTGGAAACATGAGAGTATTGTCTCCCTTCTTCTATTTCTCTGACCTTTTTTTTTCATAATTTCACGTTTTTTCTCCATCCCTCCCACTTTCTAAGCTAGCCCTATAAGTGTCTTCAATGATTGATCTGTAATGAATATTTTTGGAATCATCTATGGATAGATGTAAAGTTTAGTAGATGTCTTTTTTTTTTCATTTAATGAGACTGGGGAAACAATTTCTATCATATAATTATTACATTATTTTAAACTTGTCTATAAAATATTTTTTTTATATATTTGTTAAACCATGGACCAGCCCCAGTATATGGAGTTCTGTGGTGAGAAGCATAACTTGTCTTAACTGGATAAATAAGGCAAAGCTATTTCAGTTCTGGTTTATTGTTTTATATGCTATCATAGCACTTAGATCAGATTTGATTAAGGGTATAAGCGTGATGGTATCCCAGCTTCTGATTTAGCAAGTAAACCACATTACAATATGGTGACAGAACTAATTTATAAAAATGAAAAGTAAATGTTAAAATGTGGGAATTGTATGCTAGGCAAAACGTGTATGTGCGTATGTGTGTGTGTCTCTGTGTTTACTTCAGCTGTCCATATCTCTAACTCTCCCATCATTCATTTCCATCTGGTTACAACTCTCCTACAGTCAGAGTTTTACACAACTGAATGAATCAGCATTTTACTATAATATATTCAGCAACTTTATTTTTTTCTAAAGCCTGTGCATTTCTCCATTCAGTGCTCAGTTTTAGAAAATGTAAAGTCCATATATTTAAGACAGATTCAATCTGATAAGCATGCATTGAACAATAAACACAGGTGTATTGCATACCTACTATGTGCCAGATATTTGCAAGACATTGGGCAGGGAAGAAAGTAGGGAAAAGGGTAAAATGAAATGGCCCCCAATTTCACAGAGTATATGAAGTATTTCTGGAGTAGGGATCTGAAGGTAAATTGATCTTAGGCTAAATAAGCCTTAATAAAAGAAAAAAAGAAAGATGAAAGAAAAAAGCTATATCTCACCTTGATTTTTGACTGATCTCTTCCTGTGTCATCTGAGCCAGATATCACCTAGGTCTGAAATGCTTTCCAGCTCAGGAGATACTCTGATACAATGGAAAGAAGTCTGGGTTGGAAGTCAGAGGCCCTGCATCCATTTTCTGAACCTGCCGCTTCTTACCTTCACGACCATGGACAAATCCTTTAATTTGTCCACCTTAATTCCCTCAACTATAAAATGAGGATATTAGACTAAATGATCTGAGATCATATAATGCCTTCCATCTTTAAATCTATGATTCTACCTGTGTGACCTTGGACAAGTCACTAAATCTCAGATTTTCAACTTTCCTCCCTGTGTTGTTGTAGTTGTTCAGTCACGTCTATTCTTTGTAACTCCATTTGGGGTTTTCTTGGAAAAGATATTAGAATGGTTTGCCATTTCCTTCTCCAACTCTTTTCACGGATGAGGAAACTGAAACAAACAGGGCTGAGTGACTTGCTCAGGGTCATACAGCTAGTAAGTGTCTGAGGTCGAATTTGTACTCAAGCTCCTGATTCCAGGCCCAGCACCCTACCCATTGTGCCACCTAGCTGCCCCCTTTCTTCTCTGTAGAATAAGAGTATTCAGTTAATAGACTATAAAGGTCTCTTACTTCCATGCCTAAGTCCCTAATTCTAAATAATTTTAGCCTCATCAAATAGAACTCAGAATAAAACTTTCTGACAATGAGATCTCTTCAAATACAGTGTAGATTAACTCAAAAAGAAGTGATTTCCCCACTAGAAGTCTTAAAGAAAAGAATATTTGAGTGGAGCATGGTCATCATCCTAAAAAATCTGTCACATTCAAGAATTCCACTTGCACTTGCCCTGGGTGACTGACCCCAGAGGGCTGCACTATTAGCTATGGAAGAAAGCTACAGACAGAGAGATTGCAGCTCAATAAAGGGGAAAAGAGACAAATGACATACACACAAAGCAGCTAAACAAGCAATAAAGTACCTCCTTACAATGCAGAGCCATCCCAACATAGAACAATCTTTCTCAAGAGATAAACTGATCACTGTCATTGAATATCTTTCAGGAGATTCTGGATGATCAGGGCTATTATAAAGAAATAAGACATTCAGTAGTCTTTAAGGACCTTTCCACATATTGATACTTGTATTATTTTAAACACTGATTCAAAAATCTATAAAAATGCAAATTATAATCTGGCTAAATCAAACTAATGCTTTATAGTACTAGGCTAATGCATGACTTTTTTTAAAAGCAAATTAAAATGGTCTTAGAATGCTTTGATATCTTTTCATTAAAAGAGTTCTGTAAGTGGAAAATGGCATTGTGTGTGTGTGTGTGAGTGAGCGTGAGCGTGTGTAAGCAGTTTGGAAGACTTATTAACCCCCTTTCCCTCCTGAAATTACTTTGCATTACTGAGTTTTGCAACTATGTGAGCACGTATTGTCTTCAATTGTAGAAAGTTAGGTTTCCAGTTTGCCTTTGTATCCTTAGGGTTCAGCATATACTTCATAAATACTTTTTTGGAATGAACCAAGTAGATTAATGTTTGATACTTCAGTTCCTTCCTGATTTTTCATAATACTTTCTTTTCTCTTGTTCTGCTGGTGTGGATAGGACACATTGGGAAAATACAAAGAAAACAAAAGATTTGGAGTTCCCTCTTTTGCTAATATTACCACTGTGTAATTGTTTGAGCAGGCTACAAAAAACTTTTTTTCATTAATAGCACCAGCCCTAATATGAATGGTTTTCACAAAGCAATTTTGAGAGCTCTATTGGGGGAAAAAAAAAAAAGATGGCTTTTCTTAACATTGGAGTTTAGATATGGCACATACTGGCGTAAGAGATTGCTTTACTTTCAGGTAATCAACGTAATTTACTTTACTTTGTTTTAAGGTACTGAGGGTGGAAGGAATTTAGTTGCTATTCTAGAAATTACAGGTTTGTTCCGTCTGATCAGATACCTTCCAAGGGTGAGGTCATTGCCTTAGCCAACTAAATAGAGAGGAGAAGGAGAGGTTCATGAAAATCAGTTAACATCTCCCCTCTTTGCAGTGGCTGCTCCTCAGAGAATCCATTCTGCTCATTACAGGGTTGCTAGCTGTTTGTGAAACACGAACCTGGAGAGAACCAACCTTAACGAGGGCTAAGGGTTCTAGAAAAGCTCTGCTTGATTACCAAACAGCAAAATCTGGGACTGCAGAGTCTTTGATAGACAAGATGAACCTGGGATTAACAAAATTAGAATCAAATTCGAAAGGAATTTTTGATTTGAAAGGAAATCATGATGTTTTCAATCAATCCAGCAATAAGGCTGTGTTTAGCCCTTACAATGTACCAGGTAGTATGCTTGTTTCTGGCTGTACAAATACAATGAAGGGAACATTTCCTATTCAAAAGGAATTTACATTTTAATAGGTGAGATGAGTACATTCATAAATATATATATAGCACAAATGTAAGGTGAATAAACACAAAAATATGCAAAGTCCAATATGTTTGGTACTAGACAAGACATTCTTTTCTTGAAGAGTTAGAGAGATGGGGAACCTTGTGCCTGTTGGGAAATCCATTCCTAATTAACCTTTGGATGGCTCTAATTCTGTTGTTGCTATTGTTTTAAGAGACCTAAAGCTAAATGTGTCCCTGGCTTTCATTCTCTCCATTTGAATAAAAAAATATATGCATGGATACATACATACATGCATACATGGTTGTTTTATGAATTATTTTTGCCAGTCATTCTGTGATGAACTCCCATGATGCCTTTCACCCTCAGGCCAAATGAGCCTTTCCCAGGTTTCATAGGTACAGCACCAAAACACTCTTCTTGAATGAGTATTTCTACCCTTTGAGGGGAAAAAAAATTCCTTTGGATTTTCAACAATAGAAAAGCAAAACATACACATAGAAAAGATATGATTCTTACCCTTTCAGAAAGTCACCGGGCCCTTAGAATAGAATGAAGGACTCCAGCATTTCAGAAAATATGACCATTGAAACATAGGTCTTTTCATTCAAAGAAAAAGTCACCAAGAGTAGACATACATTGCCCAGGACCGGAGGCTAATCCATTCTCTTGAAGAAACTGTGATCTATACTCCAGGAAGTTAAGTACTCTAAAGCTAATCAATGCCCTGAATCCTTTAAATAGATAATCCCAGAGTGTAGAGAAGGCATTGATTCTTTGGTTCCAGAATGTTGAGATCATTTGTAATTAGAACTACAAATAGAAAAAAAAAAGCCAAACTGAGTTGTTTTCTACAGCAGGATAATGGAACTGAAGATATAGAATTGGAAGTTGACATGGAGACCATTTATTTCAACCCTTTCACTTTACAAATAAGGAAACTGAGCAATGGGGGATTGAGTGACTTGTCCAGACTCAAAGCAAAGAAGTATCTGAAGGTAGATTTGATCTCAGACCTTCAAGAGACCCATAGAAATTAAAGGAATAGCCCATGTTTACTCAGATAGCATCTAGGTGGTCCAGTGGATAGAGTGCTAGGCATGGAACCAGAAAGACTCATCTTCCTGAGTTCAAATCCATCCTCATATACTTGCTAGCTGTGTTATCCTAGGCAAGTCACTTAACCCTGTTTGCCTCAGTTTCCTCATCTAAAAAATGAGCTGGAAAAGGCAAACCACTTGAGTATTTTTACCAAGAAAACCCCAAATAGGGTCAGGAAGAGTCAGACAGACTTTAACAATTCAATAACAACCACAACCATATAGTGGCTGAGATAAGGTTTAAGTTTCCTTAATCCAGTCAGTCAATAAGCATTTATTAAGCAATGAGTATATCCAGATCTCCTGATCAGTTCTGGGGATACAAAGAAAAATAAAAGACAACTAATGTTTTCAAAGAGTTTACAATCTAATAGGATAGACAATATGCAAATAATGATATACCAACAAGCTGGATATAGGACAAACTGGAGATAACCAGCAGAGGAAAGGTACTGAAGAGAATCAGGAAAGGCTTCCTGAAAGGAAAAAAAAAGTGTGCTGTTAGCTGGAACTTCGAAGAAGCCAGAGGTTGGTGATATGGAGAGGGATCTTTCCACTGTCCTCTTCCCACTTTGCACTGTTTTGCTTGGGTTGGTTATTATTTGTCAAAGGCTAGAAAACTGGGTATTTGAGTTAAGTCATACTTCTGATCTAGCTTGGAGCGTTCAGGGGCTCATAACATGCAGTTCAGTACAAATGGATTCAATTCAATTCACCCGGCTTTACCTCTTGTAATCGGCCAGATACTGTTAAGTGTGGGGAATACAAACACTAAAATGGAAGATTCCCTATTCTCAGAGAGCTAACACTCTGTTGGGGGGGGCAGGCAATATGTACATAGATAATAAAAGCAAATGAGAAACAACCACCAGGGAATGAAGGGGGAAGGCCAGTAGCAGCTGTAAGGGTTAAGGAAGGCTTTCTGTGGAAGGTCGGGTTTGAACTGAGCCTTGTGGGAAGCTAGAGATTCAAAGAGGAGGAAGAAAAGAAGGAATGTATTCCAGGCCTGGGGGGCAGCCTGTATAAACAGGGAGACAGGAAATAGAATGTTATGTATGGATCATGTGGCAAGAAGGCCAATTTGATGACAGCATTTTTTAATAAGCACGGAAAAGTAGCTTGGAACTAGGTTGGGAAGGCTTTTATTCTCAACCAGAAGAGCATGGTTGTTGTTTTTGTTGTCGTTTGTTTTTAAGCCTATAGGAGACAGGTAGCCATCCGTTTCATAAGCAAGATAGTGACATGATCAAAGTTTTACTTCACCATTTAAAACAAACATTATAGTCCAATCTCATTTTGGAGAGGAAGAAACTAAGGCTAAAAGGAGGTAGTGATTTGTGTGAAGTCACTGAGTCAATAATCACCGAGCGTTACAATTAGAGCAGATGTCAGTGACCACGCAATCCAACCTGTGAGAAAGATTTTAGGGGGCTGGGCTTCCACATCAGGATAAGAAATTCCAAGGTCTGGTGGATAGTCCCTCAACCATTCAGAAAGAGTAGCAAACAGCTAGTTCTTAAGAAAGAGTCTTAGAGGCGAAACAGGTTGCAACCAGCCAGGTTCAAGGACAGGGCTTGGACCGGGCAAAGGCTTTTCTCCACTTCACTTGTTTAATAAGCTTATTGAATATGAACTGACACACCCCAAGGGCGGAAATAGCCGCCATTTTTTAACGTGGGACCCATGAAGTAGGCAGAGTTAATAGAATATGGACGGACATGCGATGGGCTGTCCAGGAAGGGTGTAACTCAGATGAACTAGACCGATAGGAGCCCTGATGGGTGGAGTATGGATTACTAAGGGTTTAAAAGTTGATTTTACCACTGAACCAGTGCCCACGGGCTACTACAGTGGGTGTGCCTGCTTCTCTCGAGAGAAGCCTAATAAACGATTCTCCACTCACTCCGAGCTTAGTTTCATTTTTAACTAGAAGGCTTTATTTCTCTAAGGCCTTGTTTCTAACAAACCCATACCTGAACTTTCATACTTTCTACCACATACAGTAGTGTGTGAATTAATTAGACCAAATTATAATTTGGATATAGTTTTACTTTGTCATTCTATGGTCATGTATGCTTGTTTCTTGGACCCCAGGAGGCTCACTCAGAGTATCTGATATTGGTAGGACATGCCCAGATTGAAATGGTTACCTATCCTTAGTTATCTGTTATCTGAAGCTCTGTCTTCTGCCCCCTCAAGAACATCCTTCTCTAGCTTCCTTCACTACTGGATTCAGCCACCACTCAACTGAGTGACTTTCAGCCAGCTTAAGCCTTTTATATAGAACTCAAAGGTGTTCCTGATTCCTTTAGGTAAGCTCTAGCTGTGTCTTGTATAGTGCCACCTGTCTTTATGTAAGAGTGAAACTACTGAATTCTCTTCACATTAATTAAGGGCTTGATTACTTCTAATTTTCACTTTTATTTGATTTATTGATTAATTTAATCAAGCTGGGCCTTATTAATTGGACTTGGGAAAGAACCCCACTTTTAAAATAAGGAGCAGAATTATCAAGATTGAAGAAATTTCCCAATAAAGATGGAAAATTGTAACACGATCCTGTGTTAGCAAATAAGAAAAAGATTTTTTTTTAATGCTTGCAATAGAGATAAATATGTGCTGATGGCCTGATTTAAATAGTACTGAAAACCTATAGACTATAATGAAGAATACGACTTGCAAAAATTCACCATTAAACTGTTAATACTTTAAAAGTATGTTTTCATGATGAAGAATTAGAGGATATGTGTCAAAATCTTGTGAATTCAATGCCAAATTGAAGTAATAGGAGGATATATATATATCATATGCTGTTCAATGTAAACCACTATAATAATTATTGCACAAGTAAATACATAAATTTAATTATCTTACTTTGTCCTTAATTCATAATTCTGATAAGTGGTCACTGTATCCTCTTGAATGTCTCCTGTGATGGGGGCCTCATTACTTTATGAGATTGCCTATTCCACTTTGGGCAGCTTTGATTGGTAGAAAGGTTTGCCCAACTCCACTCTCAAACACCAGGCATTAAATTGAAGTTTGGTTTAATATAACTTTTTTTTTCCCCTCTATACCCTGCCACTGGGATTCAAACAATACTTTGTTTTTTGTGTGTTTTGAGACCATAATAGACTTTTGCTAATAATCACCCACTGTTAAAAGTTGTGTGAGGACATAAAATGGAGAGTCTTAGGATATGCACTCTCCATGTCATTTTGGGATGCCTATAATTATCTTTGAACATATTGCCTGAGCTCTTGGCCAGCTCCTGTTCAATATTGCTCCAACAATTCCTCTTTGATTTCAATTTGGCAGTTGAACATGAGCTGCCCCTAAAGAGCACAGCAACAAATCAAACTCCACAGATTTCTGAGGCTGGGTTCTTGTCCCAAATCTCCCACCAGAACTTTGGCCCTCCAGCATGCATTTCTTCTGTAAAATGGGAGTGAATATTTCCTTTAATCTTCAAAGAGAATACTGAAGATCAATGTCTTGGAAGAACATCTTATCAATGAGTTTTCTATTTTCTCCTCAGTAAATTCTCATGAAAAGTTAAACACTCGCTAGGAAAGCTTTTTTTTTTCTTCCTTTCTATTTCTCTAAAGAAATTTACCATAGAAGCATTGCTGTATCTTGGATGGGGAGAGAGAGAGAGAGAGAGAGAGAGAGAGACAGAGAGAGAGAGAGAGAGAGACAGAGAGAGACAGAGACAGACAGAGACAGAGACAGAGACAGACAGAGACAGAGACAGACAGAGACAGAGACAGAGAAAGAGAGACAGAGACAGACAGAGAGACAAATAGAGAGAGACAGAGAGACAGAGAGACAGATAGTGTTTTGTATGTGTCCGGCACTGTACTAAACACTGTATATACAAGTATAAGCAAGACAGCTCCTGCCCTCTGGGTGCTTACATTCTACTAAAGGAAAACAACACATAGAGAGGTGCACAGTGAGGAAAGGTGAAGTCTTAGCCAGAGTGCCAAGGCAATTAATAATGAGGAAGAGGAAACACAGAGACTACAGCCATGAGGGAAGTAGAATATAGCCTGAGTCCTTCCAGAAATAATGGTCCAGGCAAACTGTTAAGAGTCAGGAGAGTGAGACCTCAGGGCAGAGGTCTTTCTAAAGGTGAAAGATGGAGGACAGGGGATGAAGTTATACAGGCCATGATTTTTATTTGTTGTTTCCCTACTTCAGACATTTGTTAGCTATAGGACATAGGAATGTAGTAGAAGATTGTGTACAATTAAAAAATTGGATAAGGAATTTAGAGAAAACTTGTATAAAATGATGCAAAGTGGAAAAAATAGAAACAGGGAAACAATATCCATAATAGAATAGAAAGAACCATGCAATTTGAATTCTGTGAAATGACAATGAATAGCTATTCTTAGTTCCAGGCTGGAATAAGAAATGAAACTTCCCTCTTTTGCTTAGAGAGGTGGAGAACTAAGGGTATGCAAAGTGACATACACTGTCAGGCTCAGTTGATATTGGTTGGATTTGTTAACTGCTGAGTTACTTTTTTTCTTTCTTACAAGGAAAGGCCCATTGCAAAGAGACTGGAGTAGGGCTATTAAAAAAAGAAACTGGCCTGTAAAAAAAATCAAGAAAACATGAATAATGACAACAGAAATGGGTTTGCCTACCCCGTGCTGTCCCTGTGCCATGAAGAGGGACTCTACTTTGTTCCTTTCCTCCTTCAGGCCTGTCCAGCTCCTCATCACTTTGTGGACCATGGCACTCCAGGGCTGTCCGTGAGGTTTTCCTGGCAAAGAGGCTGAAAGAGTTTGTCACTTTCTTTGCCCAGGGTCACACAGGTGATAAGTGCCTGAGACCAGATTTGAAATCAAGGCTTCCTGACTCCAGGCCCAGCACTCTATGCACAGAACCACCTAGTGTTCCTAGGTACACTCATTCCTTCCTGCCTTCCTTTCATAAATAGTGCAACTTCAGTCATGCCATACAGAGTGACATGCTACTTTCCAAGGACCATCTCTCACCCATGAAACAGATAGAATCTTTTATTCCTACACCTAGTCATTTTTTTATTTTTTTATTTTTTTGGCTAGGCAATGGGGTTAAGTGATTTGCCCAGGGTGACACAACTAGTTAATGTTATGTGCTTGATGCCGGATTTGAACTCAGGTCCTTCTGAATCCAGGGCCAGTGCTCTATCCACTGTGCCACCTAGCTGCCCCTCCTACACCTAATCTTAAATCTAATCCCCCACTTTGCCACTACTCTGTTAACAAAACCCCACTGATTTAGTACTTTAAAATATGTATCTTTATTTGTGTGTGTGTTCTTTTAAATAAAAAGAATCAATATTTCAATCAGGTTATAAAGTTAAAAAAGAACACAAAGCATCAGACCATGTTCCCTGTGTTGTATAATGGACAGCTCCTCTCCATAGTATTTTGGGTTAAAATTCCTGCTAAGTATAATCTGAAATGAGGTCTGAATTGATTTATCCCTTTTTCTCATCTGCTTTGTCACAAATGTGGAATCTACACAATCTATGAGTTAAATCACTGAGTTACACATTTCATGTCAGCAGCAACTCGTGCAGTCTGCCTTTGAGTAGACACTAGTTACTTAGACAATTGCCCCCCAGGCATACTAAAATTTTCCCATTCCCTTCATACCTAGCTGGTCTTCCATCAAAAAAAAAAAAAATCACACACACACACACACACACACACACACACACACAAATATAATAACCTGGTTAGGATGAGAGATGTGAGGCTTAGACAGAGGATGTGTCTTGTCTGTGGTCATACCTTTAGGATCTATCAGATGAAAAATTAGAATTCAAATCTCCCTAACTCCAAATCTAGACCTCTAGCTACTACTTTCTATACGTGACTGAAAATACACTTGTGACAGAAATGAGCAAAAGGAACCTCAGAAGGAACTAGAAAAGCAGAGCTGCTTTAGAATTAATATGTTGAATTATTTTGTACCTTGTTTAAAAAAGCCAGCTATATTTATAGAGATTTGTAGATTCACATACAATGCTCCTTTCTTACTACTGTGTATATCAAAATCTCTTTTGGTTTGGGGAGTTTGCAAAATTCAGAATAAAAATAAATAAAATAAAAGTAAAAAATAATCTACATGTGAGTGAATTTTCTGATCCTTTTTTCACAAAATGTATGTTTCTAATATTTTTAAAAGATTGACATTACAAAATTGAAAGGAATTTTGCATTATGTTGATCCAGAAATAACATCCATGTTTCTTTTGGCCCTGCTGACATTTCTTTGGCTGGGGATTGTGTGTGTTGGGAAATTAGTTTTGGAAGAACTAGCAAAGTAGCCAGTGTTTTGTTTTTTAATATGATTTAGCACTTTTTTGTTATTGGGTCATTTCAGTTGTGTTTGATCCCATTTGGGGTTCTCTTGGCAAAGATACTGGAATAGTTTGCCATTTTCTTCTCCAGCTCATTTCATAGATAAGAAACTGAGACAAACAGGGTTAAGTGACTTGCCCAGGGTCACACAGCTAGTAAGTATCTGAGGCTAGACTTGAACTCAGGAAGATGAGTCTTCCTGACTCCTGGCCCAGTGCTCTATGCACTGTGCCACCTGGCAGCACTTTTAATGATACATAAAAAGGGATAATTTGTAGAAGGCAGACTGCTAAAAAACTGGGTGAGGGGGCACGGAGAACTTCACAGGGGTACTGGCAAGAACAGAGCCTTGAAATAAAAGTTGGACATGAGAAATGCACAGAGGTGGGGGCTGTCATGACAAATGAAAACTAAATTCTCCAGTTTACTTGTCTACTACAGGGGATGACAATGAGGAATGAATTAAAGCTTTCTGTAGCTCTTGGCCCTCTCTCCATATACTACGCCACTTGCTTTCCACCCAAAGTCAAAATGGTGATGTTCTTTTGCGTGACAGCATTTCACCTTGGGATACGAGTACAAGTAACAATATCCTGATTCTTTGCAGAATGAATGGTTAATGATGGCTGAAAAGCTCAGGTGATTTGATCCTGGCAATACTGGGGTAAGGCCTGTTAGTGCCATCTTAATGTGGCCTTTTAACTCCACTGCATTCTATGACTGCAGGTGGCATTGGTTAATTTCACTAATAGTCATTTTTTCCTACCTGTGACTTTCATCACAAGGGGACTAGGAGGGAACTCGTGGCTGAATGAGTCCAAATCCATCACCACTAATGGCATAAAGCAATGCCTGCCCTCCTAACGATGACTCAGAAGCATTACCTTTACATGTGAACGACAGCATAGTATGATAGATTAGTAACTGAATAGGACTGAGATCACAGATCACAGGAGTGGAGGTTTAGAGACAGGAGGAATCTTCAAGGCCATCTAGGCAAAGCACTTTATTTTTAAAAGTAGAGAAAAGTCAGGCCCAGAAAGATAATGATTTGTCCAAGGTCACAAAGGTGGTAAATGGTCAAGCTGGATTTTGAACGTAAGTCATCTAACTCCAAATCCAACCCACTTTCCGCTGTAGCACACTGCCCACCCAAGAGACCTAAAATCAACCATTCGCTCTGACATTGGCTAGCTATGTGTCCTGGGCCAAGTCACTATGTCCTGTCTCTTGGTTTCTTCATCTGTGTCCCATTCTTTTTCCCCACAAATATTATTAGTAATAGCGATCAGAGATCATATCTATATGATGTTAATAGTTTTCAATAAACTTTCTCATAACATCTGATCCACCATGGTCCACTTATCTGAGAGCCATTAGTTACTGAAATATCCCATTTTCCTTCCAATTCATTGGAGTTCCTCTCCATTCTTTTGTGAAAATGGAGCCAGGGTTACAATATTTTTTTTTTAAATGATCTATTGTATTTGGTTCTTTTTCTTTCTTCCGGGGGGAGAGTGAGGCAAGCAGGGTTAAGTCACCTGCCCAGGGTCACACAGCTAGTGTTAAGGGTCTGAGGCTGGATTTGAACTCAGATCCTCCTGACTTCAGGAAAATGTTTTCTGTTAATGATGACTTTCTCTCTACTCTATAAGATGACTTGTGAGAGCTATAAAAAGAAGGGCAGAAGGTTGATCACCTGCAGAATGTGGTGACATCTGTGGCATCCTCAGCTCTTCCCTGTAGCTCACAGGTCCCTCCTCATGCCCCCTCCACCTGTAATCAATCAGTTGCCATCTTATCTTTTCTACTTATGAACCAGATCCCAAATCTTTTGCAGCTCAGGTTCCATGCTCTGCAAGAAGCCTTTCCTGATTCCCCCAATGACCAGAGCCTTCCTCTCCAAACTACTTTGTATCTAAGTGCTTTATATATACTTATATTTATTCATCATTATGTTTACACTGCTTGTATTTATATACATGCTCATTATCTCTCCCATTCGAATGTAAACTTCCTAACGCTACAGGCTATTTCATTTTTTTGTGCTTATTTTCTAACTGCAAAGCACATAGTAGGCATTGGACAAATACTTCATTTTGAATTTTTTTTTCTGCTCACATGATCACCATGCTAAATCAGTTTCTTCTTCCCTTTCAGCTATTTAACTAATTAAATCCTAACTGCACTCCCAGTTTTCAGACTCCTCTTTAATCCATGTGGCTTCCAATATAATCTCCCTAAAGCCAAAGAAAGTGTCCATGTTATTCCACTGATCAAGAACCCCAAATGACCACATATTGTTTCCAAGATTAAATACGAACTCTTCAGCATCAATGGTATAGCCTTTCACAATCAGGAATCCAGGCTTCCTTTTCAAATTTATTTCCCAACTTCCTTTACTCTAGGATCAAACCAAGCTCCCCTACTTATTATTTCACACATATCACATTTGATCCCTCATCCTCCTGCATTTGAACAGAATGAACCTTCTCCCTACCCCATGACTGCAATGTTCTCACTTCTTATCTTTGCCTTTTGGGCATATCACTTATTCAAGGTCTTCCTTGATATTTCCCATCCTATTGGTAGTACTTTTTCCTTCTCAAAATTAATTGTATTATTTGGTAAATACTTTGAGTTCACTTATCTGTGTACATGGTGCTTGCTCAATCCTCACTTGAATGTAAGCTCTTTGAGGACAGGAACTGTTGATGTGTGTGTGTGTGTGTGTGTGTGTGTGTGTGTGTTTTCCTTCTGTCTTTGTATTTTCAGCATCTAGCTCAATAACTGGGATATAGTGAATACTTAAGAAATGTTTATTACCATATAGCAAATTAATTTTAAATTAGAAATATCTCACCAAAACTCATTTTGTCAAGAAAAAAAAAATCTCCTGTTAAGAAGTGGTGAGTAATTTGTGCCCATTAGGAAGCTAGAGGTTCTATCACAAAACCATTCCAGGCATGGGGTATTTATGAATGGGGTACAATGAAAACACATACACCCTGTGTAACAGTGTAGATCCACGAAAAGAGCTCTGACTGGAGGCTGATAATTTGAACTCAAATCCTGCTTTTGTTAATAGCTACCTGAGTGATTCTGAACCAATCATTTAATCTTGTTGCACAACAATATCCTCACCTGTAAAATGACAGGTGAGTTGCGTTATACGACCTCTGAGTTCTCTTCTGGCTCTCGAGCTATGATTCTCTAGAGGGAGGCAGGATCATGTATTTCTCTGGGTGGGAGTAAGGAGGTTTTAAAAGTAAAATAAGTCCTGCTTCAACTCCGATGGACAGACAACTGTGATATCTTCTGCACTGGTATGGAAGAATTCTGTGATGAGAATGTAGAGAAGGGTGAGTACTGATGATGAGGATAAGGTGTAGTTGTTTTGCACTGTAATGGACTGCAAACCAAACTCCATAGGAAAGTTATTGATGCCAATAAAAACAAAGATCCTTTCATGCTGAGGTATCTGATGCCAGATTTCATCCCCCCAGCAATTCTTCAAAGGGAGAACTGTTCCAAGCAGGGTTTCTAATGGAATGTTGGCAGTGACTTAGTGGAGCAATAGTCCGTGGTTCTCACTTCACCATATTCCTTCATTGTAACACACTCATTAATACAAAAGACATTATGGTGGTTTTGCAGTGAACCTGACAGCAAGAAGTCTCTGCCCGGATTGAATTTGCTTCAATCTATTTATTTCATAGAACACCCTTCACCCCAAGTACCTATATTTTTTGGGGGTAGAAATACATAGAACAAAAATCATTAAGAAAAAAATTTAGTTGTTAGAGATTGATGATGGAAATCAGAGTTATTGGCTGCAGAATTCCTGGCCACAGCACAAAAAAAAAGGATATATGCTCCAACTATTTCCTAGGAGCAAAAAATTAATGTGATCCTAGAATTTCTGCTGAAATATTATTTGTCCTCAACTCTAACCCTTGAAAATGACTCCAGCATATTCCACCACTGAGATTTCTAAGCAATCAATGGACTCACCTAGTGGTCAATTTCTAGTTTACCATACTTGAAAAAAAAATGTAAGTGTGATCATGTGGACAGGGAAGTCATATCGATCCTTTGGTGATGCCATAGAATGAATGAAAATTGGCTTTTATGATAGTAGGAAAAGATCAGTTTAGCTGTGATATAGATGTGGATAAACTGGAGTAGTCTATAGCCCTTGGGCACTTAATAAATGTTTGATGGCTGACAAAAGACTCAAATATGATTTTATCTTTATGACTAGTTGGTGACTATTATCCTCTCCAGATAGAAAGGATTTAGCACAATTGATTACTATACTCTTTTACTGAGCCTTTACAGCAAGGTTTACTCTGGAAATGGACTTCCATCCCCCCATTCTTCATGATGATCCCAATGTTTCCCTTAACATAGGATGGGAATTTACACTTTTTTTTTTGTTTTCCCCTTTGCAAGGTGACTCTGAACATTCCCAGCCTGCTTCATTATGGTGTAGAATAATATTTTCCTCATTTTGCCCTTTAAATCTTGCGGGCTTTCAGATCATGATGGCAAAATTAATGATCAACAGCCAGCATCTAATAAATATTCACCTCCATGAGGGACATACAAATTAGCAAGTCTGATGTCATGAAACACTTAGGCCTTTATTAACCACCTTATTCTGTGGTCACTTACATAGAAGTCAATCAACCTGGATTCCTTTCCTGAAATGCATGCAAGACAAATGATACAACCTTATATGAATATTTTACATGTGGTTTTTAATGCCTAGAGGTTCATCATAAATATATTCTGCCTTTTTCTAATGGTCATCATTGGCAGAATTTCAGTCTATGTCTAATTATTTAATTTTTCCCCTGGAAGTGTGTATGTATCTATTTTCCAGGTGTTTTAGAGCTCACTTGAATGACCAAAAAGAAATGTTATTTTCATAGAAAATGGTGGTCACCAAAAAAAAAATTGATATTGAAGATCACCCAAAAGGCAATTGAAAGATGTGTTTTGGCTATAAACAAATTGTTACTACATCATCATCATCATCATCATCATCATCATCACAACTAGCATTTATATAATACCTATTACATGACAGGCACTGTGCTAAATACTTTACCACTATGATCTCACTTGAACTCCACAATAACCCTATGTGGTAGGTGTTATTATTATCTGCAATTTGCAGGAAAGGAAATTGAAGAATACAGAGTTTGTGACTTGCCAAAGAGTCACACAGCTAGTGAGCGTCTGAGGGCTAAATTTGATTCAGGTCCTTTGGAATCCAGGGAGTCAGTGCCCTATCCATTTTGCTAGCTATGGTTAGCATTTATATAGTGTTTTTAAGATTTGCTCAATGTTTTATAAATATTATCTTATTTGATCTTCACAATACCCTGGGAAGTAAGTGCCATTATTATCCCAATTTTAGAGATGAAAGAATTAAGGCAAATAGAGGTTAAGTGAGTTGTCAAGGTCACACAACTCGTAGTTATCTGAGGGCAGATTTGAATTCTGTTTTCCTGACTCCAGGTCCAACATGTTATCTACTGTGTGAACTAGCTATCTTTATAATTCTATTATAAAACCTGCCAGTCAAAAAAGGCATACTCTAAAAAGATGATGGACTGGTTTTATATTGAGTGTGGGCAGTAATAAATGGGCAGCTTGCTTGTACTATTGATTTCCTCATGACATCAAGATTACTCAAGAGATATGTCTAGCATTTTGGTTAGATCCCCATGGTGAAATTCTGTCAGATCACAAACAAAAGTTGTGAAGGACAGACGGGAATGAGAGGATTTGCTCCTTTGGAAGGAAGACCTGTACCACCGAGACCACAGTTACATTGGGATACTGAAACCTCCTAGTATGGAAACTTAGAAAAGGGAGACTAGTGGACAGAGGAGGATAATCTATCTTTTGCTCATGCATTTTCTTTCTTTGCATCTACAAAGCCCTCTCTCTCCCACTTCACCTTCTTAATCCCTTCCCATTCTTTAAAATTCAACTCAGATGCTACCTTCCCCATGAAATCTTTCCTTATCCCTCTTGTCTATAATATCTATTTCCCATCAAAAAAAAAAGTCTCAAGATACGCTTTCCTACCAAGAAGCATCTCTCCAATGGATTTGCCCTGGTGAACTGCATCAGGCAACAGCTGCTGTTTATTGTTTATTGAATAATGTTTTCAATGTTTATTCAATGTTTATTGAATAAAATATTAATATTAGTTTAAAAGATGTACTTCGGTTATTTTGTGGTTTTCCAAGCAACCAAGAAGAAATGATGCTATCTCATTCTAATTTTATGGTAGGTATTCAGTCTTTCAACTATTATTCAGTCTTTCAACTATATGTGGTTAAATGACAACAATTTGGGTACTTGATCCCTGATGGAGTTCACAGTCTGTCTCTCCTCCTCACCCCCTTATTTTAGTAGATGGTCAGTCAGTTAGTCAATCAATATACATTATTAACACCTACTGCATGTCAGGCACTGTAGTAAATGGGTTGGTGTTTCAAGGTTGTCACGGATAACAAATTCATCCTCCTGAAGTCAAGCTGTATTTAGCTTGCTCCTCACATGAACACGCAGTCTTCCTCTGAGTTCACACTCAAGGTCTCTGCAGGTTGTCAGTGCTTGCCAAAGTTTCAACCTTTGAGGACCCATGGACATCTCCAGGGCACCAGGAAGAATCATCAAAGCAGCTCTTTAGCAGAGGAATACAGTGATTCTTCATGATTCAGTTCCAGAGCATGAATTCATTAATCTGAACACCTCCTCCATGAAACCATTAATTGTCCAGCACTTATACCTATCATCTGTTTTTCAGTCATTTCAGTTGTGCCCAACTCTTCACGACCTTATTTGGGGTTCTCTGGGCAGAGATAATGGAATGGTTTTCCATTTCCTTTTCTAGCCCATTTTACATACGAGGAAATGGAGTGCAGCTAGTAAGTATCCGAGTCTGAATTTGAAATCAGGAAGCTGAGTCTTTCTGACTCTAGGCCTGTCACTCTATCCGCTATGCCACCTAACTGCCCTATACCTGCCATTAGTCCAACCAATCTGACCTCCTCTTCAAATCTCAATGACAGAATCATAATAGTTTTCAAAGGGACCTCAAGTCCTGTAGTCTACCCATACTCAAAATAAGAAACTCTCCTACTAGGTGTCTGATAAGTAGTCATCCAGCCTTTATTTAAAAACTCTAGTCAGGGGGAGCCAACTATTTCCTAAGACAGCACGTTCTATTTTTAGGGAGCTCTGTTAGGATGTTTTTGGATAATTTCATAATAACAAGCCTTAATTTACATCTTTGTAACTTTCATCCATCATTCAAGATTGTTGATATCTACACCAGTGCTTATTTCCACATCTAGCACAGAGTAGGCACTTATTAAATATCTGTTGACTGCCTGACTGGTGCCTATTTTGTATGATTTGTTTTCCAAATTTGTCGTAGTCAATTACAAGTTCCTTAAAAAAATATTTTATCATTATCTAACTCCAAGGTGCCCAACAATGTGTTATGAAACCAATGGAGACTTAATTACCACTGACTGATATGTCAATCAGATAATAACATAAAAATGCAATTTGGGACAGTGCATGCTAAATTATTATTTCTCTGAACATCGTCACCATGGGAAACAGCATTTTGACAGATTGGGGCAGGCAAACAAAACAAAACAAAATGGAAAAAAAAACCTGCTTTATTTTCTTGTGCCGTAATGCATAAATAAATACATATAGTAAGAGATACATTGTTTTCCAAAGAGCCTTATTACTTTTATTTCCAATTTTTGTCAAAAAATTATAAAATGCTATGAACTATACATATGTGTAAAATACTATGAAATACACATTTGTAGAAAATACTATGAACTATACATATGTGTATATAATGTATATATCTCTGTGTGTGTCTCTATCTATCTATCTATCTATCTATCTATCTATCTATCTATCTATCTATCT
>NW_020950918.1:0-18698 GCF_900497805.2 Vombatus ursinus
TCTATCTATCTATCTATCTATCTATCTATCTATCTATCTATCTATCTGCCTGCCTGTCTGTCTCTCTCGCCTAATTGGGTGAAAACCAAGACTTTTTTTTTGGCCTCCCAAGTTGATAAAATTCCACTTTGTAAACATCAGTTTCTTAATAAGTGTTGCTTCTTTCATCCAATTAAAAGACCTAATATCTCTAAAATGGTAAAAACAATGAATCTAATAGTCCGAAAGTAAACTCAGTTTCCTTACTGGTAAAATCACATATTATGTCTTTTCAGTTTCTAAATCCTGTTAACTAATAAACCATTTGATAAAGATGGCATGTTGTTTTAAACCTTCTACTCAGTAAATTATACTAGGAACTATATATTTGCTACACTAACATAAGGAGATGTCTTGATGTGTGACTTTTATTTTCTTCCTCCCAATGTCTAATTGAATATTACATGTCACATAGTCATGAAGTTGAGAATGGAGCCCATCATATTCTGCAGATTCCCAATGTCCTAGGAGTTCTATTTATTAGACTTTGTGTGTGTGTGTGTGTGTGTGTGTGTGTGTGTGCAGCTTTTAACCAAAGTCTAGACACTTAAAAACCACAATGTCTTTCTTATCTCCAGAGGGTTCCAAAAATCATGGCAGAGTATAATTCTCCTCTTTGGAATTTTCTTCCCGTAGCAGAGTACTGAGAATCCTCAATGTGAGAATCTGATGAAAGAGAATGAGGCCAATTATTTATTTAAAGTGGGTATATATATCATGAAATGGGTGATTAATGTCCTCTTAATCTAGCTATGTACAGGCGTTCAATTTTGGCACTTGACGTTTGAAACAATAAATAATACACAGATGAATAAATAGAATTACTGACTTTGCTATTTATTCATTCATAAATAGGGCAGGTAGGTGTACAGTGGACAGAGTGCTAAGTCTGGAGTCAGGAAGACCTGAGTTCAAATCCAGCCTTAGACATTTACTACCTGTGTGACCTTGGGCAAGTCACCTAACCTCTATTTGCCTCAGTGTGTGTCGTGAGGATCAGATGAGATAATAGTAAAGTTCTTAACACAATGCCTGGTATGTAGTAAGTACTGTATAAATGTTAGCTATTATTGTTCATTCATTATTTATATGGAAATTAATTAATAATTTATATCTGAGTTTGAATATATTAATCTGTGACTCCCACTATCCTTCTACCAATAAAACAATTTTTAAAAATGCCCCTCTTTCTCTCTCTCATATATATGAAGATAAATATACATATATAAAGAGATTTATTTTTATTTATCTATCTCCATATCTATCCACCTGTATCTATCTATCTATCTATCTATCTATCTATCTATCTATCTATCTATCTATCTATCTGTCTATCGATCTATCTGTCTGTCTGTCTGTATGTATGTCTGTCTGTCTTCTGGCAAAACAAATTCCCAGATTAGCCATGTCCCAAAGCTGGAAATCTCTTTGTGCACTGCAATTCCCCTCTCTATCAAGAGGTGAGTTGTATGTTTCTTTATTATTCTTCGTGAATCATGATTTTTCCCCATCACATTGTTCAAAGAAAAAGGCACTTGAAAGTTGTTCTTTGCCCCATATTTTTTTTTACCAATTTAAATAGGATTTCTTTACTCCATCTTTCCTCTCTCCCCCACCCCAGAACTAGAAATGGAAATAAGCTCCCCAGAGCTTCTGAACCAGTAAGAATCCTCCCATGAGACTAAGTTGTTTCCTCTGGCCTTCTCTACTAACCATGACTTCCTAGCAAGAAACATCAATGTCCCCTAGAAATTCACCTGTACTCATTTTCTGCAGACTTCCACTGAAACTTTGACTAACACTTTGTCCAGCTGTGCTTTTTGTTCTGCCTCTCCAGCTCTCTCTCTCATGCCAAGCTGTTTATGAGGAACGGCTAGGGAAATCCTTCATCACAAGGACACCCATTGGGTTTTCATATCAATTAAGTTAGTTCAGAGCTAGTCTAATGTATGTTTTAATCATTGCCATGGACCCTCTCTGAGCAGACCATTGGCAAGACGGGCTAGTCAGACACCTTCTGTACATTCTGTTCTGTCATAAAGCTCTCTCTCCTTTGTAGGAAGTCGATAAATATTAATTATAGCTAGAGAACCAATTTGAAGATCACAGTTAAGCTTTTAGAATTGAGCTGGAAACTCATTTCCAGTTAAATGGGAATTCATTTTGAGATGGGAAATGGTTCTACACTCTTTAAAAAGAGGAAAACTGTTTTCCAAATGGTGTCAACAGCAGGCTAGCCTCTATTAGTTTCTTGAACATTCTTGTCTGGGGATAAGATATGGTGGTCTTTTCAAATGCTCTTCTCTACCTGGAAGCCCACTCTGACCTTCCTGGGCCTATCATGATTTGAAAATTGTTTTCCAAAGCTCTTTTCCATGAAATCTCCAATGCCCTAACTCACATTCCCAGTTAAATCTCTTTTGCCTTGAATCTCTTCATCTCTACACATTACAGTTTCACTATATTATTAAGATAATAGCTCACATTTCTAGACCTATTTACAAAACACAACTCTCACAGAAATGAAACAAAACAAGCATTCTCTGAAGTAGGTGATTCAAAGGTTATATTACCCATTTCACAATTTTTTTTAAAAAATAGCCTCAAAGATACAATATGACCCCCAGGTCACAGGGCTGGTCCAGCAATAAGCAAATTACCTTTACATTAGATTGTGAACCAGGGTAGCCATTGTCTTTTGCTCTTCTTTGTAACACCAGGCCTTAGCACAATCCATATAGTGGCACTCGATAAATGTTTGTTATTTGATTTTTGACAAAGTTAAATGTTAGCTAAATGGTATAGTCCATAGAGAGATGGGCTTCAAATAAAAATAAATAAACAAATAAATAGATAGATAGATAAATAAATAAATAACACCTGAATGCAAGTCCAGACTCAGATATTTACTAGCTGTGTGATGTCACCCAAACCTCTGTTTGGCTCAATTTCCTTATCATTAACAGGGGATAATAATAACAACTAACTCCCAGTGTTGCTGTAAGGATCAAATGAGATAATGATTGCAAAGTGCTTAGCCTAGTTCCTGGCACAAACTAAACACTATATAAATGTTAGCTGCTTTTATTTTTACTAGTTGAATTTATTGACCAACAAATCGTGCAATATTTTATACCTTTAAAAAAAGGAAGAAAAAATCCTTGTTGAACACATATATATACACATATATGTATGTGTCTATATGTATATGTACACACATGCATGTGGGTATATGTGTGTATGTAGACATATACACGTGTATGTACATGTGTATATGTGTGTATCTATAGTTTGCCGCAATCACCTGATTGAGCCAAACACATGATTTAGCTTTGGATTCACAAGATCTTTATACGTGTTGTTTAATTTTTTATCACGAAGAGTCTATTTTCTTAAGTTTGACCTTGATTCTAGCTCACACATTTTCATTGGGATTTAAATCAGGAAAGTTTACATGCCAATGATACATATTTTTATCCGTGTCTTGGATAAATTTTTCATTTTTCATGTCCTGTGGAAAGGTCCAAGGCTGTGTTTCAGAATTGCATCATCATTCAGGAATTTTAGTAATTCTGTCACAAATCTGCTTCTCATTGTATCGATATATTTATCAGAGTTTTTCATTCCCTCGATAGAGACAGAACTTCCAGGCCTGTTTGATTACAAATAAACAAAGAAGAAACTCTGACTTTCTTTTCTGCGTGTTTTACAATCTAATAAAGATTCCAAATTTGAAGAATCGCCTAGACATCTTCTGAGAAAAGTTTCAATAAACTTACCCTTTTCCTATCTTCAGTATCCTAGGCTTTGTAAAGTCCTTCCTTCCACAGCAAGTGGTTCCATTTCATAACAATGATTAATAGCTTTTGTATTCTTTTCCTCCCATGGTTTTTTTTTTTTTCCCAAAATTAAAAAGCCTATACCACAATGAATAGGAATCAATAAGGGCCCTTCTAACTATCAGGTCCTTCTCAAGTCTTAGCTTGTTTTCTGAAGATTAATTATCCTATTTCAAAGGAGTAATTGTTCAATGCTTGAAGGTTTTTTGTTTTGTTTTGTCTTCTAAAAACCTTTCCTTTGCATTCATTACAAATGATACTATTTCATTGAAGGCTTAGATGATAATGAAAGTACTGGCCTTCTCCACATCAACAGCCACTGCACTGTCTAATAGTCATTGAAGTGTCCTCTTTAAGCCCTATAACTTTTTCATATTTCCTTGTTACAATTTTCAACAATTAAAAGTCACAGAAGTAAAAATATAATAATGAGAATATTGCAATACATGTGTGGAAGGAAATCTAGCACTCAATTGAAAAAAAAATAAGCAAAGGTAGGGATGCTAGATAATTGAGCTTTATCTGTTAAGGTCAGGACTAATTTCTTAGCAAGTTTCACAGATCTCGACTGCTGGTTTGTCACTATCCATATAACTTATCTGGTGACAGAAATAGGACCTTAAGGTTTGTAGCTATCTCCCAGGTTAGAGCAGCTAGGTAGTGCAGTGGATCGAATCAAGAAGACCTGAGTTCAAATCCGACTTCAGACACTTACTGGCTGTGTAATCCTGGGTAAATCACTTAATCCTATTGGCCTCAGTTTCCTTATCAGTAAAATGAGCCGAGGAAGAAATGGCAAACCACGCCAGTATCTTTGCCAAGAAAACCCAGTCACAAGGAGTTGTACTCAACTAAAACAAATGAATAAACTCAGGTTAGAAATACACTGTTTATACTTAGGGAATTATCTATTGCATCTTTTCATATGCATGGCGTTTCTGAAGAGAAAGAAGCCTACCCCATCTTTGCCTGTTACTATTTGCATATTTAAAGGGGGCAAATCACCTGTTTTCCTCTCTCCCGGCCCCCAGTAGAATGGCATCAGACTTAAACATACAATAAGCTAAGTACGTTCAGGATGCAAAATATGTATGATGGTGGAAGAATATTCCACTGCATTATCTCCCCATGTGTTGCGAGTAGCAGAGCATACTAGTCTATATATCTATGTCTATATCTATCATCTATCTATCTATCTATCTATCTATCTATCTATCTATCTATCTATCTACCTACCTATCTGTCTGTCTCTCTATCTTTTTATCTATGTATTCACATATCTATTGTCTGTCTGCCTATCAACCACAGCAATCCTGGACAAATGTCTGTGATGCTTTTGTCTGCTGAATTAAAATGTAGGATACCACTCAAGGCAGCCCTTTCTATTATTGGATAACACTAGGTACCAGGAATTTTATTTTTCCTCAACCAAACCATTTTCTTCCTCTATTCAACTTTTAATTGTTGCCCCTAATTCTGTACTTGAAGGCCAACAAGCTAGATGACTTGGATTAAGGAAAACATGAGTTCAACTCCTATTTCAGAAATCTATCAGCTGTGTGACCCTGGACAAGTCACTTAACATCTGTTTGCCTTAGCTTCCTCAACTATAAAATGGGGTTCATAGCAGCAACTTCCTCCCAAGGTTGCTGTGAGGATATAGTGTGATAACATATGTATTCAGTTTGCAGATATTAAGTATTATATAAATTCTGGCTATTGTCAGTATACTAAATCTAATCCATCTTCCACATGACAGTCTTCAAATAAATGATAGTTTTCAAGATACATTTACATGGAGTCTCTTAACTACAGTTTAGACTTTGTAAGAACAAGTATTCTGCCTTACACTTCTGACATACTCCCTACTATACTTATAACATGTGCATGTGATGCTGATAACCAGGAAATGTTTGTTGAATTAGGATGATTTGGAATCTTCTGATTCCTATTTTTTTTTAAAAAGAAAGACAATTTTGAAGAATTTGAATCATCATAGCACCATATATCCTAAGTCTGAAGAAGAATTCAAAGCAATCTAGTCTAATGCCTTTATTTTACAGATGAGAAAACTGAGGCATGGTTATAGTTAAATGACTTACTCAAAGTTACAGAATGTGTCTAAGGTGGGATTAAAACCCAGGTCTTTCTAACTCCAAACTCAATCCCCTAGCCACTACATCTACCACTAATACAGCTCTTTAAAATGATAAAAAGACATTTTTTATTATCTCATTTCAGTCCCCAATAACCCTGTGAAGTAGATGATATCGTCATTTCTATCTGACAGATGAGACCTTGGACAGAGACAGATTAAAAACCTAGGGACACATAGCTAATGAACATCTGAGGTGGGATTTGGACCAGACCTTCCTTATACCAAGCCCAGTATTTTATTCTTGAGAAAACATTACAAGAATAGGTCTTAAGAATCCAGTTATTATTGCTTTTTTGTGGAGTCATAAATAACTCAATGCTAGGAGTTGTTATCTGTAAAGGGTAAAAAGAGGACTGCATAGTGATGAAGGACCTCAAGCCTATTCATATGAACCATCTGAAGGAAATGGGTGTCTATCTCTTAAACTGGAGGTAAGAATTCTTTGGTAGCACACAGGAGCATTTAGTGGATTTCACCAGTTAGCATCTGGAAGAGGGATTAAATGTCATCTACTTAGACCCAGAGCTATGAAATGATGTGTGGAAATGATGTAACATAGCAGATAGAGTACTGGGGCTTGGAGCCAGGAACACCCATGCTCCAATCCAGCCTCAGACATTTGTTAGCTATGTGACCCTCGAAAAGTCACTTAAACTTTGTTTGCCTCAGTTTCCTCATCTGCAAAATGGGGGTAATAATAGCACCTACTTCCCAGGGTTGCTATGAGGCTCAACTGAGATAATATTTATAAAAATTTTAGCACAGTGCCTGTGCAGTATGCATGGTAGGTGCTTAATAAATGAAATACTTATTCTGTTTCACTTTCCCTTCCCCAAAGTATAGGATTAGGGAAAAATAGTTAGAGAGGGGAAGAAGAAGAGGAAGAGGTAAATTTAGATCAAGAATTAGCAAAACATCAACAAATCACTCGGTACTAACTAAACTTAATCCAAAATAGAATGGACATCCCCCAGCAGGAGTGGGTTCCCCCTTCCTGGAGGTATTCAAGCAAAGGTGTTATGACCACTTGTCTGATATGTTCAGACATACAGGATTCTTGTTTGATAAGAGTTATTCTAAATGACTACTGATGCACTTTCCAGCTATTACATTCCTGGATGACTTTAAGAGGACATTGGTTACACACTGCCCTACCCATTTACCCTGCCTTGGGTAGCACAAGCCAGGTGAGCTTAGAGCATCAAATATTTCCTATTGAAGTGAAGGTTTGCAAGCTTTCGGTTGGTGAATGTAGATGCTAAATTGAAATCACAGTCTAAAATGATCCTCATTAAATGACTAAGACATCATGTTCCTGAAATCCAAAGCAATCTCCTAAATGACAAATTTTGCATGTATGCACACAAATGTTTTTTAAGCAACTTTAATGGGATCACTTTGCTTAGAGGAGAATATAACATTTTCATAGGGATAGTGACTAAATAGGATTTCACTGGACCTTTTGGAGGAGGAAACTCACTCCACCAATGCAGATTGGCATCTTCTGGGCAACTCCTAGTTTTAGTGTGGTATCTAGATGAGGAGACTTGGACCCAGGTCTTCCTATGAAGCAATCTCTCTATCCAATATATTACACTGCCTCTACAGTTTTTAAACAGAAAGGAAAAAGGCAATTAAACTTGTAGCTGGTCAGTTTGCAAAGTCTGAATAGTACATGTGGTTTTTGAGTCTGTGAAACTAATTGGATCTAAAATGTAGAGAACGATACTTTAAAATTGAGAATGTGGATCTTAATAAGGTCTAACCTAACAAAGGCATAGCTCCACTTTCTAGCCATTTTCAGCAAGTCATGTGAGGCCATGCTGTGGCAGCTGATACAGTGTCTGTACCCAGGGAGGCCAGACTTCCCCAAAGGAAGGCTCCTGAGACAATGTTTTATATCCAACTCCCCGGTTCTTCCTGTGACCTTTTGAAAACTGGCAACCCTGAGGAATCAGAGCTTTACATAAAACGGACTAGTTCTTTGCCCTCCAGTTGGGCCAGCAAAGAGCTATGATGGAGAGGACAGGGAAACTGGAGTCAGAGGAAGGTACTCGAACCCTGGCACCATGTTATCCTAGCTGAGCTATATGAACATGGGCGACATACACACTCACTTTCCTTCCCTATAAATGGGAGGAGGAGAAATTATGGGAGAAAACCTTTGAAGCATGTCCTAAATTGAAATCCTACAATTCTCACACACACATTCTGTCCAGAAAGCTAGAAGCTTTCTAGAATTTGCATGAAAAATTGCACATTCCTCAGTAATTAGCTCCAGAACTCACAATATTTATGAATATCAGCATTTACTTTTAGCTTTATATATGAATTAAATGACTAGGTTTGGAATTATATCATGGGGGAAAAAAACGAAAAGAAAATGAGAACATTTTGCCTGTGGTTGAAATCAAGAGATGCTAAGTGCTGACCATCTGTGATAGACTGGGTTAGGTAACAGGGATACAAAGTTAAAAAAAATTGTGGCAGTACTCGCTTCTCAGGGATCTTATATTCTATGGAGGGGCAGGGGAAGTACAGTATAATAAGTGTACATACCAGTCAGAGCAAAACAAATCCATTGTTGTGCAAATATCTAGAGACAGAGTAAAATAATTAAATCTATTGATTTATACAATGAACCTTAAAACTCCTTTTATGACTGTGCAGAGAATTCCTAGATCTGTATTCAGAGTTACTCTCTCTGCTGACCTCTAGTCGCACATCACCAACAGCCTTTTGGACATTACAAAGTAGATGTTCCATCAGCATCTCAATCTCAACATACCTTTAACTGAATTCAGTATCTGAACTCCCCCATCATGAACCTTCCCCTCTTCCAAACCTCCCACCATCCTCCCAGTTGACTTGCAGCTTCAATTTCATCCTCTGCTATTCATTCTCACCCTCCACATTTCCAATCCACTGCTGAATACTGTTGTTTCTACCTTTAAAACATCTTTCAGAAGCGCCCTTCTCCCCATTCACACAACAGGCTCATTCCCTCCTAAAATCTATCCTAGTCCGTTGCAACAGCCTTCTAATTGAGATGCTTGCCTTGTATTGCTACCAATTCATTCTATCCTCCAGTCAGCTGCAAAAAATCGGAAGTGGCCCCTGAAATCTGACTTTAAGTCAGTTAATGACCCAAAAAGTCAGGGGTGAGGTGGGTGTATCCTTGGCCACTCTTACTATAGTATAAGATAAGACAGATGTTTCAAAAGGAAGCTACTCTTAAAAACAGAAGGAGTCAGCACAGAACCATTGTATGAGTAATAGTTTTAGTTTGAAAAACATGGCAACAGAATCTCATATCTCATCCAAACAACGTGTTTATCACTTTTAACAATACGAATGTGTGCAGCTTTTTTTTCTGAATACATCAGAGACATTAGAATATAAAACATGATGTTCTCTGAGCAGTGAATGTTGCACGAGCACGTAAGAATTGATTTAGAATAAGTACAGGAAAAATACAAGACAAAGGAAAAAAATGCAGGATTCCAGAGGAAAAAAAATCTCCTAAGTTATGGTTGACCTCAGACTTCTGCTCTAAAACATACCCGAAAGTGACCAGCCAGCATTTATTTGACAGTCTTCAATGAAAAGCAACCTATCTCAATCCAAAGCTATCAATTCTCCTCTCCACTCTAGAATTTCTTAGATTAGCAATACTTTTAGAAATTGCTTTAGAAAAGCAGTAGTTTTGGGTTGGAAAGACAAGTTGCAACCTCTTTGGGAAAGGTGCTTTTTTGTTGAATTCAGTTATTTTGGATATAAAATAATATATCAATAGAAGGGAAATATGAGGTAGTTGAAGTAGATACATTTTTCTCAGCTCATTAAAAGAATTGGAATGTTGTTCATGGAACTTCTCATTTGTGGGGGGGGGGGAGAAAGACAAAGACAGAGAGACACACAGGGAGAGATAGACCAGAGAGACATAAAGAGACAGAGAGATAGAGACAGAAAGACAGAGATAGAGACAGAGAGACAGAAAAACAGAAACAGGAGAGACAGCAAGAGAGACAAGACAGCAGAGACAAAGACACAAAGATGGAGAAAGGTGCAGGTGTGGAGTGTGAGAGTTGTGTTTATTATCTTTTACAAATAATGCACAACAACAGTATGGAAAAAACAGAGCTAGATGGTAGCTACAGGACCATCTAATCCAAATTCCTCAACCTGCAACTGAGGAAACCCTGAAGGGGGTAAGTGATGGCCCAAGGTCACATACTTGTCAAGTGATAAAGTAGATTTGAACTCGACTCTTCTGCTCCAAAGTTCTTTTCCCAGCACCCATGATGGAAGCAATTAGTCATCTGGTAATGACTGTTCAAAGAAAAGAAAATAAAGGATTTGGCCAGAAAACCAAGTGTAACTGGTTAAAATGACCATAATCAAGCTGACAATATTGCATTCGATTCTACCTCAGCCTGATGACTATGTGGCTAGGTAGAAAGAGCACCTGGCCTGAAATCAACAAGTCCAAGCTTCAAATCCTCTCTTTGGCACATATTAGCTGTGTGTCCCTAAGCACTCTGAGACTCAGCTATTTCATCTGTAAGATGGGGATGTTTCTGTCTTTACTGCCTCCCTTACTCATGCAGTTTCTATAGCAATCAAATCAGATAATGTCTACAAAAGGCAATAAAAATATCAATTGCTGTCATTACTTTTAAAGTGTGACCTGGCTTCCCAGGATTAAAGATTTTGGCATCTCCCAAAGCACTTTTGACCCACTGATAAACTTTAACTTTAAATACTCTACTCTGGTAAAAAGGGACATAGTCCCTTCCCAAGATTCTTAACCTTTTTTGGGTTATAGACCCCTTTGACAGTCAGATAAAGACTATGAAAGCTCTTCTCTGAAGATTTTTTTTTAAAAATATAATTGAAGGAAAGACTACATTTCATTTAGAGAGTAATTAAAGTGTATTATTTTCCCATCCAAGTTCATGGACCCACTGAAATATGTCCACAGAATATACTTGTGGCAGGGGGCTATGGCGGACCCCAAGTTTATGAAGCAATTTGTAATCATTACTATCAATGTGGCAAATATGTATTGGGGGTGGGATTGGGATAGGGTAAGGGAACTTGTATATAATTTACTGCAATATTATAGGCTAAGTCAAGTAAAATAATACTATGGGGGAGGAATTTGCAGTGACTTGTCAAAAATAAAGGTAGAAGGGAAAGTACCAAGATATCATAAGTAGGAAAAGCCTTTCAGGAAGGAAAAACCAACCAACAACAACAAAATTAGTCATATAAAAATATCCCTAGCAACATTATTCATCAAACTGGAAACAACTAGGTAGAATGGAAATTCCTGGGAGTGCAGGTAATGTTTCCTCTTTGACTTTGTATCTCTATGTCTTAAAACAATTTCTGGGACACAGTTGGAATTTAATGAATGTTTCTTTGATTGATTTGAACCTACATGTCCAATTATTGGGCAAATTGTGTCATGCTCTACCATCATACTGGAAGAAAATGACATGGTTTCAAAATATGGGATCTTAGTTCCAGAAGAACTGAGTCTGAGGATCCACCAGAGGTTCAGAGAGAAGCACATGGTAGAGCCAAGTGGCAGGGTGCATCATAATACCTAGAAATCCAAAGGGAAAGCAGGAGCAATGAATGTCATTGAAAGAAACTATGAAAAGGGAGAAAGTGGGCTGGGCATATGAAGAAAAGTCTGCATACCCCACTGATATTCTATGTCAGCAGAGCATGCTGGCAATCTCAGTACACTGAAAACACCTCTTCTTGGGAACTTGTGGGAGGATATATACAAGAGTCCTATAGAATGGGAAGAGCTAGATGAGTTACAGTTTGTATCATGGGAAGGGATACCCACAATGAGGAGATCAGAGATCTGTCTGAAAATTTCTAAGTATAAATCTGAAAGATAAAGAATACTAAGATTATTGTAATGTTTACATGAAGTGACATGGTTCGAAGAGAGAAATATAGTTTAAAAATACACATTAACTATATTATTATCATTATTAATTATGACGGTGATTATGATAATAGAAAGCTACATAGAAAAAAGAGCCACGTCAGGAGGAGACATTGAAATGACCAGAATACTTAGACTATGATATCATCAAAGTTAACATGCAAATAACAAGTTTATGAATTTATATACTACATTTTTCAAATTCTTTTTTGTGCATTCCAAATCTTTTTATTGATGGCTACTGACTTTATTTTTCATAAGGCCATCTTTGACTGATCAGAAAGACACATGGCTTTTTATGTTTCCCAGAAGTAAAACACAAATAAGTTTAAACCATGGGTTACAGGGGGAAAAAAAAGATATTGTTGGCAAATAGGAATATGGATACAGTAATTCTACTTTCTGAACCAAACATCAGGGCATATGGTCTGAAAAAGGACTCTTCTTGTTTATTTTCCCCTCATATTTTGGAAAGTTCTCTGACTTTTAACTCAATGCACATGGTGTTAATTGGGCAACAGCTGCCACCACTATCTTACCTACCACTTGCCTTATACTCATACACAGACACACATCCATGTGTGTACTTACATATGTGTGTGCATATATACATATATGCATTTATCTCAAAAGCCAATTTTTTTAATTGTTGAATGTCTGTAAATATTAGATAGGTATATAGATAGACAGTTCTTGGGAAAATAAGATATTCTCTTTTCAGTTAAACATGAAAATAATGAAATTGTATAGGTTTAATGATTTAAAGTGAAAGGAACCTTAAAAGTCATCTCATTCAGCCTTCTTATTTCACAGAGGAGGAAACTGAGGCTGAGATAGATTGAAATAACTAAGTTCACACAAGTACTAAGTTGGAGAGGAGATGTTCTTATGATCTCTCCTTCCAAATACGAGGAACATTCAACATTTCCTTGAATTATTCTCACATGGTATCTGGGTTCCTCGGCTCCTATAGGTGAATGATTGTTTTACCTTGCCTAGAACCAGGCTTTCAGATCACATTCATAATTCCAAAGCTTTGTGATAAAGCATGTTATTCACTTCCTGACAGAGAAGTAATAGACTCAGGGTGCAGAATGAGACATCTGTATTTTAGACATAATAAAGAGGGAATTTGTTTTGCAGGATGATGTGTATGTGTTACAACTACTTTTTTTTTCCTTCTTTTTCTATTGACTGGTTTGAAATGTAGAGAAAATAGGTTTCTATTAATTAAAAAAATATGATTTCAATTGAAAACAATTCTTGCCATTTCCAGATCAAGCTGCTAACTACGCGACTCTTCCCCTTCTATGTCTAATTTTTACATCTTGTGTTAGAATATACACTCCAGGGCAACGCACTTGTTGGTTTGCCCGAATTTCTATGTTTAATACTTAAACTAGTCTCAGTCCCATAATAAGAGCCTATATTAAATGTTTCATTCATTCATTCATTCATTCATTCATTCGTTCCTTTAGAGACACACTTCTTCTCTGGAAGCAGTGTTGTAAACTGTTGGGGCTATTCTTTGAGAAGAGAACGATGTCTTTCAGAAGATTAAGGTGAAAACATAAAGACCAGATGTGACATTTAAACAAATTCAAGTGTACATCCATTCCTCAATTTGTTATTTAAAGCTCTTCACAACTGATCCACTTTCTCCCTTTCCAATCGTCTTGCATTTTGCTTTTCTCCATTTAATATCCAGTTCCTTCATTCTAGCCTTCTTGTTTGGGTTTTTCTACACACTGAACCATTCTGTTTCTCTGCCCGACTGGAGTGCTCTCTCCCTTCCTCCTCAGCTCAGCTTCTTCCTTTTAACATTTAGCTTGAGTCACCTTCTACATCAGTCTCCCAACTCCTAGTATCCTTCCTCCCAATATAGCTTTGTTTTCATTTAGTATATATTGTGTGTATACGTATGTACATGGATCCCCTCATTAGAATGTAAGCTTCTTGAGAGCATTGGTGGTTTTTGCCTTCTTTTGTATTTCTAGCATTCAGTACACTATCTGACAGATAATAAGAACTTAATAAATCCTTGTTGACTGATGGATTGAATCCTCTATAATTTAACATAGAATGCTTTGCTCAGTCTCTGGACCTATTTCTTCTCCCTGCCTGTGACAATATAAACACCTATTTCTCATGAAGGAAGTTGTCCCCAAACTAACTGATTTAACAACTATGTATTCATAAGCCACTAGATACAAGCTTTCATATAAAGAGCTGGGCAGAGTCACAAAGAAGAATCTCAGCTTTCTGTACCTTTGGACTAGTTGCTTTCAGATCTGGATTTTTTCCCCTTCCTCACCTCTGCCTTCTAGAATCCCTGGTTTCCTTTAAGATTCAGCTCAATTTCCATCCTCTGCAGAAAGCCTTTCTTGATTGCCCATTCCTTCTTGGCCTCTTCAGTGCCTTCCTCCTCTACCATTGCCTTCCAGTTACTCTGCATGCATCTGTATGTACGATACCCATTTATATTCATGACATCTCCTTCATTAGAGAATAAGCTCCTTGGGGGCAGGGCCAAGTTATCACTTTTTATTTGTATTCCCAATGCTCATCATCATGCCTGGCATTGAGTAATGGCTTTAAAAATGTTTGTTGATTCGTTGATCAATTGAAATTTTCCTTCTTTCATAGAGAACTTGTAATGATAATAGCCAATAACTAGAAAACAGGGTCAATCTATTTATAGTCAAGAAGAAGTGTGTAGGGTGAAAGGAGTTAGCAACAATGTAAAATTAATTATATAATAACCACAGAATCTCAGACACGGCAAAGACCTTCATTGCCCATCCAGTCCAGCACCCAAATGAATGAGTCTTCTGTCCAATTCACCTAGAAGGAATCCAACCACCACCTCTAGAGATGTGATCCCACCAAAGCAGTCAATTCCATTTTGGGTCAAATCTTACAGATTTTTCTCCTGACATTAATCTTAGGTCAGCTTGTAGGAAATCTCTGTCTATATGTATTAGGTCTATTTTCTAAAATCAGGCAGAACAAACCTAATCCTTAAATGTATATGCAACCCCATCAAGTACTGGAATCCATTTGGGATACCTCTTGTGTCTTCTTACATTCAGTTACAACATTCCTTGTTCCTTCAACTGAGTCTCATATGATATGAACTCAAGGCTCTTATCTTCCTCAGATTCTCTGCAGCTTGACAATTCTCTTTCTGAAGTATGGTTCCAAGAATTGAATATAGTATTCTTGATTCAATATGACCAAGATCAATTATAATGGAGATCTCATATTCTCCAAGCAAACTACACCTCCCTTAATGCAACCCATGATTCTCAAAATTGATAGGCCTGCCATCTCACACCTAAAGGGTTGCTGAATCACACTGAGTTTTCAAGGTAGAGACTGTTTCATTTTATTTTTCATCTTTAGACCCTTTGTGAACTCAGCACAGTGTCTCACCCATAGTAAACACTTAATAAATGTTTGCAGAATTGCATTCTATTGAAATAGGTAAGCAAAAGGTGACAACTACACAATTTTCCAAGATTAATTTTTGCCTGTAGGAAAACTCATACAAACCAATTTATATTATTTTCCAGTAACTTTCCAGAAGCAAGTTCATACTGAGAATCACATTTACCTTTCACCCTGCACCTGTCTCAGCATAACAGGTACTCTCTAATTATTTACTGTTTGCTTATTCCTAAAATGCAGCCAAACTTCATAGCACAGCTCAACTGACTTATTCTGCAGCCGTCATCTTTCCAGTGGCCTGTGAAACACCTTTGGATCACAATGTCAGAGGTTTGAAGTCCATTGAGCTGTGTCTGTAATTGATGTAGTCCAATTATGAAAAGGCATTGCAAAATCACTGAGGACTCACTCAATGTGTGAATTCTATGCTTAATAACCTTTAAAATTTCTAAGTTCTATCCGGTAGAATGGGAAAATGGAACTAGCGTTGGCCTATTAGGTAAAATTGCAATGAAGGTCTCCATTTGGTCTAAACATTTGGTATTGTATTTTTCCTCTAAGGCTTAGACTTTTCCCATCCAAACTTCACCAAAAATGCTGTTTTCAATCATATCATGGGATAGAGAATAGAATGGTAAGTAAGTGACCGTTTAGTTCATCACCTCATTTAATAGGTAAGAAAATAGAGGCCTAAATAAAGGAATTGATTTTACCAACAGGGAATAAGAAGCAGAGTCAGGATTTGCACCCAGACCTCACATTTTACAATCTCGTTCCCCTCCCATTACACTGTGCCAATATAGGCAACCAATGTAATCCTTAAATCAGAATTAGAATCAAGTAATGTCATTATTGGGTGGAAACTCAGCATCTATCTAGTCTATCCCTTACATCAGCAGCAGCAATAACAAAATCAAGTCAAATATCTTAATTCAAAACTCAGAAATCTTTATTTAAAAATATATGGAATGAGGAAGAAAGTTCATGGGACATGATTTATAATGCCCAAAAGATACCAAAGAAATGTAGCATCAAGGATAGCTCTAAACAAAGATTCTGACATTATTTTGGAAGAGTTTAGTCCTTTTGGAAATTTTTCAGCCACAACTAAAATTATCGATCATCTACTGATACACAAAGTAGTCTCCATCAACTCTCTCTAATCTTGCAGATAAAATGCAACACATTCTATCTAATGTTTGGGCAGCTTTGTGGGGCAATGAATAGAGCACTGGGCCTGGAGTTAGAAAGATGAGTTTTGCTGAATTCAAATCTGGCCTGAGACACTTATTAGATGTGTGACCCTGGGCAAATCACTTAGCCCTGTTGGCCTCAGTTTCCTCATCTGTAAAATGAGCTGGAGAAGGAAATGGCCAACCATTCCAGTATCTTTGCCAAGGAAACCCCAAATGGGGTCATGAAAAGTCAGACACAACTGAAATGACTGACCATCTGGGGCTTAAAGCTCTTCTTTATCTGACTTTCACCTGTATTTCCAGACTGATCACATATTATTCCACCTCACATACTCTACATACTATTCAGACAAATCTATTTTCTCCCCCTCCCCAATATATGGTACTACATCTGCTACTTGTATGCTGTTATATAGTCTGTCCCCATGACTGAAATGCTCTCTGCTCATTCCCTTATCTTCACCTCTTAGAAGTTATATAGTTTTTTCTAAAACACAGCTAGGGAAGCCTGAGGTGACATAGGAGACCTTCTTTAATTCTCTAATTCCTCTCTAATTCTCTCCAATACTATCCCACTCCCAAATTACTTTATATTTACCTTGAATATAATTGTTATATCTTTATTTGTGTAAATAGTTTTCTCTAGTAAAATATAAGCTTCTTGACATTAGGGACTGTTTTTGTCATTGTTGCTATTTTATTTGAATCCACAATACCTGGAACATAGTGAGCGCAAAATAAAGGCTTATCGAATTGAGTTGATGAACAGCCTGATAGAATCCCATGTTGGGAAGAATTGAAGTCAGATCCTCTGAAGAACCCCCTTGCTACTAGCATGCTCCTTTTCAATCAACAGCAGGGTTTATTCATCCAATTCTTGTGGCTTGCATTTTCCTCCTGATTTGGACCACAAGCAGCTCAGCTGCCTGTGAGGTCGAAAACTCAGCAGGATAAGTCAATAGTCTAATCATTAACTCTGATTAGCACTGTGCCTGGCACACAGTACTCACTTAATAAATGTTTTATCTGTTTACCTATTATTTCAACAGAAATGGAAATAATGGGCATAGATGTGTCAGTTTTAACATTTGGGAAATCTGCTTCATGGATCCCCGTAATCTCAGAAGAATCACTATTGCAGGTGACCCAAAGGCCAATGGAAAGATGAACAGTGAATTTCATTAGACAGCAATACATCCCCAGGGATGAGCTGAGTATAAGAAATAAAAAAAATCATGTGTAACTAGACAGAAGGAGAGGGCATTCATGCAGTGAGAGCAAAGGTTAAGAGATGGGCATGTTCTTTCTTTCATTGGAATCCACAAAAATATTAAAAAAAAAGACTTGTAAAATTTTTTCCAGCATATTGATTGGATCCAAATTTTTACTATTTCTATTTTTATCCAAATGTTCAAGCATAGAAGACAGTAATGAAGGACATATATGGCAATCTGTTCTAGTGGAGGAAATACCCTCTTTCAGAAGATCACCTCTCAGTTACTACCCCTTCTAACCCAGTAAGTTGATTGCCTAATCCACAGTCTTTTCTAGCTCAACACCAGCCTCCTTCAAACATCTTGCCTCCCCCATTCTTTACCTAACTAAGCTTTCCTATTTTCTGTTTCCATTCTACCCAACCATGTACAGAGGAAATGCATGTTAGGCCAGAATGTTTTAACCTTTACTGTGACATGGATTCCTTTGACAGTCTGATGAAGCCTATGGGTCACTTCTCAGAATACAGTTATTTGGAAATATATAAAACAGAATGCATATGATTACAAAGGAAACCAATTATGTTGAAAAAATCATCGTCCTTTTTTTTAAGTTAATAGTTTCCAGATGAAGAACACCTTTGGGGCAACTAAGTGGTGCAGTGTATAGAGCACTGGCCCTGGAGTGAGGAGGACCCAAGTTCAAATCAGGCCTCAGACACATAACACTTACTACCTCTGTGACTCTGGGCAAGTCACTTAACCCCAATTGCCTCACCAGGAAAAAAGAAAAGAAAAGAAAAGAAAAGAAAAGAAAAGAAAAGAAAAGAA
>NW_020950919.1:0-1219 GCF_900497805.2 Vombatus ursinus
AAAAGAAAAGAAAAGAAAAGAAAAGAAAAGAAAAGAAAAGAAAAGAAAAGAAAAGAAAAGAAAAGAAAAGAAAAGAACTCCTGCCTCAGACACTCCCAAAACCTACCCTGCAACTGACTGACAGGCTTGGCTGCCATATTTCTAGCTAGGGTTCCAATGGTCATACAGATGAGGTTTCCAAGGTGGGATTCTAAAGCAGATCTCTGTATTCCAGAAACTATTTTCTTCTCACTATGACACATTAGAATAAACAAATTTTCATCACAACAGAGATGGTAGAGATGGACCAGATGATGCTATTGTGACATCATCCTAAAGTGCTCTCAACAGGTAATCCAATGTCATTATGTCCAATCTTTCAAAAACTCCCTTAATTTCTTTCTCATACATTCTGTCATACATTCAGTTTTCTAGACAATCTATAATTTTAACTGGCACACACTTTGATAAGCTCATATTTTTATTTGTTTCAATCCAATTTTATTTCCTTTTTTTAACATTTCAGTGATTTTAGAAGGTATGAACTCCTCTCCCCGCCCCTCCATTTACAATTAGGCTTTTTTTTTTGTAAAAAAGAAAAATAAGGGCAATTGACAAAGTCCATTCCTCATAACAATCTATGGACTTCTGCTCCTATGAAATAAGCTAGTGACCGATATGACACTGTAGGTGAAATTCTGCACTCATAGTGCCTCCCCTCTGCAGGATGGGGAGGGGGTTGCATTGCCTCAGCTTTTTTCTGGGGGGGCAGGATTTAGTGGTAGAGCATAGCTGATCCTGCTATGGACTTTGTTTATGGCATTTTTTTTTGCCATTTACTCTTTAATAAAAATTGTATGTACTGCTCTTTCTGTTTCTATTCATTCTGCATCAATTTTTATAAGAATTGAAGAAATGCTTCCCATTATCACTTTAAATTCATGATTTCCAGCATTTCTTAATGTGTAGTAACATAGTAACTTGCACATGGTAGGTATGTAATAAGCACTTGCTTCTTTGATATCCCCTTAAATTCTTATACCACAATATGTTTAGTCTTTGTCCTGTCCATGGGCACCAACTTTATTGCAATTCCCTTCTAACACACACACACACACACACACACACATTTGATTCATATACCATTATTTTTTCTTTTGAAATAACTGTTCTCGCTATCTTGGAAGAAAAATAAAAAAAAACACAAAACTTAGAAGGAAGGCATTGGCATAGTTTAGAA
>NW_020950920.1:0-2027 GCF_900497805.2 Vombatus ursinus
TCTCTCTCCCATTAGAATATAAGCTCTTTTTTTAATTTTTTTTTTTTTGTGAATATAAGCTCTTTTTGAAGGCAGAGGCTGTTTTAGTTTTCTATTCGGCCAGAATTTAACATAGTGTCGGACACATAAAAGTACATAACAAATACTTAAAAAAATAAAAACAACAGAAGACCTGGATACTACCTCTACTAGCCTCTGTTTAATAATCAGCGCTGTTATTGTTGTCATCCCAATTATATTTTTCTCTCCAACAGAATTCTATCACAGAGTGTGTTAGTTTTGTGTTCTAGATTCCTTGGATTCCTGGGAAAGCCTAGAAGACACTTTCTCAGAATAATGCACTTAAGTATATAAAATAGCATATATAGAACTATAAAGAAAAAAAAACTAGTTATATTGAAATACAGTTGTCAACGGTTTTTTTTAAAGTAATGAATCTTAGGTTGAGAAGTCTTGTTATATCATATTTATCAGTCTCCTCATCTATCTGCACATCCTCTTCTGGTTATTCATCTGTTCAGCAAGACATCTATCTATCAACACACACACACACACACACACATATACATATGTAATATATTGCTCTGAACTCTATTCATATATCCATATGGGTATGCATGCATATAAACATATATGTATATTATATACATATATAAATATAGATATATCCTTGAACAGAAATAGAATACCTTTCTATAGTTCAAATCATAGAAATTCTTAGTTATTGCTTTTCTCTTCTTTTACCCAAGTTTATTTGTTTTGTTTTGTTTTTTTTGGTGGGTGTGTGTGTGTGTGTGTGTGTGTGTGTGTGTGTGTGTGACAAATTAAAGGCTTGGTTAAAGGATCTCCTTGCTAGAATAAAGGTTGCAATAAACTGTGGATCTTTTGAACTTGGCAAGAACATCTCCTAGCAGATTGTTTCCAATAAATTACATGCAGATTTCTCCTCAAAAACAGGAGTGTATATTTATTGAACATACATGATTAAAATAGACGCTGATTAGTATAAGGAAATTATAGCTCAGGCTAAATATGCCAATCTACAGCATAACACATTTGCATGGAGAATTATTTTCAGTAATATCTAGAAAATTTTCCCTCAAGGAACCTTGGAGATAAAAGGATATAATTTTCCAGAATTATTATGGTCTTTGAGATACAAAATCCTGATGGCCCCAGTTCTGGAAACTTTTATCCAACAAGAGAATGGTACAGTGGAAATAATATTGACTGTAGTTAAAGAACCTGGATTCAAATCCCACCTTTAATACCAATTAACTCTGACTGGTCTAATCTTTTAACCTCCTTGAGAGTTCACTTCTTAATCTGTCAAGCAGCAGCATTTGGCCTACTGGCCTCTGGTGTTCCCTTTCTATTGGAGATTTATGATCCTAAGACCTTAAGCAGCTACAGCACTACAACAGCTTCTAAAAAAATAGAACACAGTGAAAATCACTTTTAGGGCTAACAAAAAATCAGTCCCCCAAAGGCCAATGTTCCCAAAGGGAGTCTTTCTCTTCTCTAGTTGTAAACCCCCCTTATTATAAACAACTATTGTCCAACCCACCCAAGTTCACAACCTTTATGTCACTAAGGAACAGAGCAGGAGATAGGGGAGACAGAGAAAAACAAGAAGGAGCAAAATGTTCCTTTATCTTCTCTAGTCCTAGATGAAGGAAATCAAGAGGGTTTAGTGCTATGGAATCTCTAAGAGGCCTTCCAAATCTCAATCCTATTATCCCTTATGTTTTTTTTTTTCTAATTTCTATCATTGATCAGATATTTCTCTTTGTCCTATCACTTTTTCTCTCTGTGCTTACTGTCCTTCCAAACAATAGGGCAGTGGTCATGGGAGGTTGGTTTGCATCTTCCTTTCCAACCCTGTTGCCCATATATTGATCTCCCCAACAAGCATTTATTGGAACTTATCATTAGTCAGGCACTGTGCTAGGATCAAGGTTGGGCAACCTGCAGCCTTGCGGCCACATGTGGCCCTCTAGGTCCTCAAACGCAGCCCTTTGACTGAA
>NW_020950921.1:0-18696 GCF_900497805.2 Vombatus ursinus
TCTATCTATCTATCTATCTATCTATCTATCTATCTATCTATCTATCTGCCTGCCTGTCTGTCTCTCTCGCCTAATTGGGTGAAAACCAAGACTTTTTTTTGGCCTCCCAAGTTGATAAAATTCCACTTTGTAAACATCAGTTTCTTAATAAGTGTTGCTTCTTTCATCCAATTAAAAGACCTAATATCTCTAAAATGGTAAAAACAATGAATCTAATAGTCCGAAAGTAAACTCAGTTTCCTTACTGGTAAAATCACATATTATGTCTTTTCAGTTTCTAAATCCTGTTAACTAATAAACCATTTGATAAAGATGGCATGTTGTTTTAAACCTTCTACTCAGTAAATTATACTAGGAACTATATATTTGCTACACTAACATAAGGAGATGTCTTGATGTGTGACTTTTATTTTCTTCCTCCCAATGTCTAATTGAATATTACATGTCACATAGTCATGAAGTTGAGAATGGAGCCCATCATATTCTGCAGATTCCCAATGTCCTAGGAGTTCTATTTATTAGACTTTGTGTGTGTGTGTGTGTGTGTGTGTGTGTGTGTGCAGCTTTTAACCAAAGTCTAGACACTTAAAAACCACAATGTCTTTCTTATCTCCAGAGGGTTCCAAAAATCATGGCAGAGTATAATTCTCCTCTTTGGAATTTTCTTCCCGTAGCAGAGTACTGAGAATCCTCAATGTGAGAATCTGATGAAAGAGAATGAGGCCAATTATTTATTTAAAGTGGGTATATATATCATGAAATGGGTGATTAATGTCCTCTTAATCTAGCTATGTACAGGCGTTCAATTTTGGCACTTGACGTTTGAAACAATAAATAATACACAGATGAATAAATAGAATTACTGACTTTGCTATTTATTCATTCATAAATAGGGCAGGTAGGTGTACAGTGGACAGAGTGCTAAGTCTGGAGTCAGGAAGACCTGAGTTCAAATCCAGCCTTAGACATTTACTACCTGTGTGACCTTGGGCAAGTCACCTAACCTCTATTTGCCTCAGTGTGTGTCGTGAGGATCAGATGAGATAATAGTAAAGTTCTTAACACAATGCCTGGTATGTAGTAAGTACTGTATAAATGTTAGCTATTATTGTTCATTCATTATTTATATGGAAATTAATTAATAATTTATATCTGAGTTTGAATATATTAATCTGTGACTCCCACTATCCTTCTACCAATAAAACAATTTTTAAAAATGCCCCTCTTTCTCTCTCTCATATATATGAAGATAAATATACATATATAAAGAGATTTATTTTTATTTATCTATCTCCATATCTATCCACCTGTATCTATCTATCTATCTATCTATCTATCTATCTATCTATCTATCTATCTATCTATCTGTCTATCGATCTATCTGTCTGTCTGTCTGTATGTATGTCTGTCTGTCTTCTGGCAAAACAAATTCCCAGATTAGCCATGTCCCAAAGCTGGAAATCTCTTTGTGCACTGCAATTCCCCTCTCTATCAAGAGGTGAGTTGTATGTTTCTTTATTATTCTTCGTGAATCATGATTTTTCCCCATCACATTGTTCAAAGAAAAAGGCACTTGAAAGTTGTTCTTTGCCCCATATTTTTTTTTACCAATTTAAATAGGATTTCTTTACTCCATCTTTCCTCTCTCCCCCACCCCAGAACTAGAAATGGAAATAAGCTCCCCAGAGCTTCTGAACCAGTAAGAATCCTCCCATGAGACTAAGTTGTTTCCTCTGGCCTTCTCTACTAACCATGACTTCCTAGCAAGAAACATCAATGTCCCCTAGAAATTCACCTGTACTCATTTTCTGCAGACTTCCACTGAAACTTTGACTAACACTTTGTCCAGCTGTGCTTTTTGTTCTGCCTCTCCAGCTCTCTCTCTCATGCCAAGCTGTTTATGAGGAACGGCTAGGGAAATCCTTCATCACAAGGACACCCATTGGGTTTTCATATCAATTAAGTTAGTTCAGAGCTAGTCTAATGTATGTTTTAATCATTGCCATGGACCCTCTCTGAGCAGACCATTGGCAAGACGGGCTAGTCAGACACCTTCTGTACATTCTGTTCTGTCATAAAGCTCTCTCTCCTTTGTAGGAAGTCGATAAATATTAATTATAGCTAGAGAACCAATTTGAAGATCACAGTTAAGCTTTTAGAATTGAGCTGGAAACTCATTTCCAGTTAAATGGGAATTCATTTTGAGATGGGAAATGGTTCTACACTCTTTAAAAAGAGGAAAACTGTTTTCCAAATGGTGTCAACAGCAGGCTAGCCTCTATTAGTTTCTTGAACATTCTTGTCTGGGGATAAGATATGGTGGTCTTTTCAAATGCTCTTCTCTACCTGGAAGCCCACTCTGACCTTCCTGGGCCTATCATGATTTGAAAATTGTTTTCCAAAGCTCTTTTCCATGAAATCTCCAATGCCCTAACTCACATTCCCAGTTAAATCTCTTTTGCCTTGAATCTCTTCATCTCTACACATTACAGTTTCACTATATTATTAAGATAATAGCTCACATTTCTAGACCTATTTACAAAACACAACTCTCACAGAAATGAAACAAAACAAGCATTCTCTGAAGTAGGTGATTCAAAGGTTATATTACCCATTTCACAATTTTTTTTAAAAAATAGCCTCAAAGATACAATATGACCCCCAGGTCACAGGGCTGGTCCAGCAATAAGCAAATTACCTTTACATTAGATTGTGAACCAGGGTAGCCATTGTCTTTTGCTCTTCTTTGTAACACCAGGCCTTAGCACAATCCATATAGTGGCACTCGATAAATGTTTGTTATTTGATTTTTGACAAAGTTAAATGTTAGCTAAATGGTATAGTCCATAGAGAGATGGGCTTCAAATAAAAATAAATAAACAAATAAATAGATAGATAGATAAATAAATAAATAACACCTGAATGCAAGTCCAGACTCAGATATTTACTAGCTGTGTGATGTCACCCAAACCTCTGTTTGGCTCAATTTCCTTATCATTAACAGGGGATAATAATAACAACTAACTCCCAGTGTTGCTGTAAGGATCAAATGAGATAATGATTGCAAAGTGCTTAGCCTAGTTCCTGGCACAAACTAAACACTATATAAATGTTAGCTGCTTTTATTTTTACTAGTTGAATTTATTGACCAACAAATCGTGCAATATTTTATACCTTTAAAAAAAGGAAGAAAAAATCCTTGTTGAACACATATATATACACATATATGTATGTGTCTATATGTATATGTACACACATGCATGTGGGTATATGTGTGTATGTAGACATATACACGTGTATGTACATGTGTATATGTGTGTATCTATAGTTTGCCGCAATCACCTGATTGAGCCAAACACATGATTTAGCTTTGGATTCACAAGATCTTTATACGTGTTGTTTAATTTTTTATCACGAAGAGTCTATTTTCTTAAGTTTGACCTTGATTCTAGCTCACACATTTTCATTGGGATTTAAATCAGGAAAGTTTACATGCCAATGATACATATTTTTATCCGTGTCTTGGATAAATTTTTCATTTTTCATGTCCTGTGGAAAGGTCCAAGGCTGTGTTTCAGAATTGCATCATCATTCAGGAATTTTAGTAATTCTGTCACAAATCTGCTTCTCATTGTATCGATATATTTATCAGAGTTTTTCATTCCCTCGATAGAGACAGAACTTCCAGGCCTGTTTGATTACAAATAAACAAAGAAGAAACTCTGACTTTCTTTTCTGCGTGTTTTACAATCTAATAAAGATTCCAAATTTGAAGAATCGCCTAGACATCTTCTGAGAAAAGTTTCAATAAACTTACCCTTTTCCTATCTTCAGTATCCTAGGCTTTGTAAAGTCCTTCCTTCCACAGCAAGTGGTTCCATTTCATAACAATGATTAATAGCTTTTGTATTCTTTTCCTCCCATGGTTTTTTTTTTTTCCCAAAATTAAAAAGCCTATACCACAATGAATAGGAATCAATAAGGGCCCTTCTAACTATCAGGTCCTTCTCAAGTCTTAGCTTGTTTTCTGAAGATTAATTATCCTATTTCAAAGGAGTAATTGTTCAATGCTTGAAGGTTTTTTGTTTTGTTTTGTCTTCTAAAAACCTTTCCTTTGCATTCATTACAAATGATACTATTTCATTGAAGGCTTAGATGATAATGAAAGTACTGGCCTTCTCCACATCAACAGCCACTGCACTGTCTAATAGTCATTGAAGTGTCCTCTTTAAGCCCTATAACTTTTTCATATTTCCTTGTTACAATTTTCAACAATTAAAAGTCACAGAAGTAAAAATATAATAATGAGAATATTGCAATACATGTGTGGAAGGAAATCTAGCACTCAATTGAAAAAAAAATAAGCAAAGGTAGGGATGCTAGATAATTGAGCTTTATCTGTTAAGGTCAGGACTAATTTCTTAGCAAGTTTCACAGATCTCGACTGCTGGTTTGTCACTATCCATATAACTTATCTGGTGACAGAAATAGGACCTTAAGGTTTGTAGCTATCTCCCAGGTTAGAGCAGCTAGGTAGTGCAGTGGATCGAATCAAGAAGACCTGAGTTCAAATCCGACTTCAGACACTTACTGGCTGTGTAATCCTGGGTAAATCACTTAATCCTATTGGCCTCAGTTTCCTTATCAGTAAAATGAGCCGAGGAAGAAATGGCAAACCACGCCAGTATCTTTGCCAAGAAAACCCAGTCACAAGGAGTTGTACTCAACTAAAACAAATGAATAAACTCAGGTTAGAAATACACTGTTTATACTTAGGGAATTATCTATTGCATCTTTTCATATGCATGGCGTTTCTGAAGAGAAAGAAGCCTACCCCATCTTTGCCTGTTACTATTTGCATATTTAAAGGGGGCAAATCACCTGTTTTCCTCTCTCCCGGCCCCCAGTAGAATGGCATCAGACTTAAACATACAATAAGCTAAGTACGTTCAGGATGCAAAATATGTATGATGGTGGAAGAATATTCCACTGCATTATCTCCCCATGTGTTGCGAGTAGCAGAGCATACTAGTCTATATATCTATGTCTATATCTATCATCTATCTATCTATCTATCTATCTATCTATCTATCTATCTATCTATCTACCTACCTATCTGTCTGTCTCTCTATCTTTTTATCTATGTATTCACATATCTATTGTCTGTCTGCCTATCAACCACAGCAATCCTGGACAAATGTCTGTGATGCTTTTGTCTGCTGAATTAAAATGTAGGATACCACTCAAGGCAGCCCTTTCTATTATTGGATAACACTAGGTACCAGGAATTTTATTTTTCCTCAACCAAACCATTTTCTTCCTCTATTCAACTTTTAATTGTTGCCCCTAATTCTGTACTTGAAGGCCAACAAGCTAGATGACTTGGATTAAGGAAAACATGAGTTCAACTCCTATTTCAGAAATCTATCAGCTGTGTGACCCTGGACAAGTCACTTAACATCTGTTTGCCTTAGCTTCCTCAACTATAAAATGGGGTTCATAGCAGCAACTTCCTCCCAAGGTTGCTGTGAGGATATAGTGTGATAACATATGTATTCAGTTTGCAGATATTAAGTATTATATAAATTCTGGCTATTGTCAGTATACTAAATCTAATCCATCTTCCACATGACAGTCTTCAAATAAATGATAGTTTTCAAGATACATTTACATGGAGTCTCTTAACTACAGTTTAGACTTTGTAAGAACAAGTATTCTGCCTTACACTTCTGACATACTCCCTACTATACTTATAACATGTGCATGTGATGCTGATAACCAGGAAATGTTTGTTGAATTAGGATGATTTGGAATCTTCTGATTCCTATTTTTTTTTAAAAAGAAAGACAATTTTGAAGAATTTGAATCATCATAGCACCATATATCCTAAGTCTGAAGAAGAATTCAAAGCAATCTAGTCTAATGCCTTTATTTTACAGATGAGAAAACTGAGGCATGGTTATAGTTAAATGACTTACTCAAAGTTACAGAATGTGTCTAAGGTGGGATTAAAACCCAGGTCTTTCTAACTCCAAACTCAATCCCCTAGCCACTACATCTACCACTAATACAGCTCTTTAAAATGATAAAAAGACATTTTTTATTATCTCATTTCAGTCCCCAATAACCCTGTGAAGTAGATGATATCGTCATTTCTATCTGACAGATGAGACCTTGGACAGAGACAGATTAAAAACCTAGGGACACATAGCTAATGAACATCTGAGGTGGGATTTGGACCAGACCTTCCTTATACCAAGCCCAGTATTTTATTCTTGAGAAAACATTACAAGAATAGGTCTTAAGAATCCAGTTATTATTGCTTTTTTGTGGAGTCATAAATAACTCAATGCTAGGAGTTGTTATCTGTAAAGGGTAAAAAGAGGACTGCATAGTGATGAAGGACCTCAAGCCTATTCATATGAACCATCTGAAGGAAATGGGTGTCTATCTCTTAAACTGGAGGTAAGAATTCTTTGGTAGCACACAGGAGCATTTAGTGGATTTCACCAGTTAGCATCTGGAAGAGGGATTAAATGTCATCTACTTAGACCCAGAGCTATGAAATGATGTGTGGAAATGATGTAACATAGCAGATAGAGTACTGGGGCTTGGAGCCAGGAACACCCATGCTCCAATCCAGCCTCAGACATTTGTTAGCTATGTGACCCTCGAAAAGTCACTTAAACTTTGTTTGCCTCAGTTTCCTCATCTGCAAAATGGGGGTAATAATAGCACCTACTTCCCAGGGTTGCTATGAGGCTCAACTGAGATAATATTTATAAAAATTTTAGCACAGTGCCTGTGCAGTATGCATGGTAGGTGCTTAATAAATGAAATACTTATTCTGTTTCACTTTCCCTTCCCCAAAGTATAGGATTAGGGAAAAATAGTTAGAGAGGGGAAGAAGAAGAGGAAGAGGTAAATTTAGATCAAGAATTAGCAAAACATCAACAAATCACTCGGTACTAACTAAACTTAATCCAAAATAGAATGGACATCCCCCAGCAGGAGTGGGTTCCCCCTTCCTGGAGGTATTCAAGCAAAGGTGTTATGACCACTTGTCTGATATGTTCAGACATACAGGATTCTTGTTTGATAAGAGTTATTCTAAATGACTACTGATGCACTTTCCAGCTATTACATTCCTGGATGACTTTAAGAGGACATTGGTTACACACTGCCCTACCCATTTACCCTGCCTTGGGTAGCACAAGCCAGGTGAGCTTAGAGCATCAAATATTTCCTATTGAAGTGAAGGTTTGCAAGCTTTCGGTTGGTGAATGTAGATGCTAAATTGAAATCACAGTCTAAAATGATCCTCATTAAATGACTAAGACATCATGTTCCTGAAATCCAAAGCAATCTCCTAAATGACAAATTTTGCATGTATGCACACAAATGTTTTTTAAGCAACTTTAATGGGATCACTTTGCTTAGAGGAGAATATAACATTTTCATAGGGATAGTGACTAAATAGGATTTCACTGGACCTTTTGGAGGAGGAAACTCACTCCACCAATGCAGATTGGCATCTTCTGGGCAACTCCTAGTTTTAGTGTGGTATCTAGATGAGGAGACTTGGACCCAGGTCTTCCTATGAAGCAATCTCTCTATCCAATATATTACACTGCCTCTACAGTTTTTAAACAGAAAGGAAAAAGGCAATTAAACTTGTAGCTGGTCAGTTTGCAAAGTCTGAATAGTACATGTGGTTTTTGAGTCTGTGAAACTAATTGGATCTAAAATGTAGAGAACGATACTTTAAAATTGAGAATGTGGATCTTAATAAGGTCTAACCTAACAAAGGCATAGCTCCACTTTCTAGCCATTTTCAGCAAGTCATGTGAGGCCATGCTGTGGCAGCTGATACAGTGTCTGTACCCAGGGAGGCCAGACTTCCCCAAAGGAAGGCTCCTGAGACAATGTTTTATATCCAACTCCCCGGTTCTTCCTGTGACCTTTTGAAAACTGGCAACCCTGAGGAATCAGAGCTTTACATAAAACGGACTAGTTCTTTGCCCTCCAGTTGGGCCAGCAAAGAGCTATGATGGAGAGGACAGGGAAACTGGAGTCAGAGGAAGGTACTCGAACCCTGGCACCATGTTATCCTAGCTGAGCTATATGAACATGGGCGACATACACACTCACTTTCCTTCCCTATAAATGGGAGGAGGAGAAATTATGGGAGAAAACCTTTGAAGCATGTCCTAAATTGAAATCCTACAATTCTCACACACACATTCTGTCCAGAAAGCTAGAAGCTTTCTAGAATTTGCATGAAAAATTGCACATTCCTCAGTAATTAGCTCCAGAACTCACAATATTTATGAATATCAGCATTTACTTTTAGCTTTATATATGAATTAAATGACTAGGTTTGGAATTATATCATGGGGGAAAAAAACGAAAAGAAAATGAGAACATTTTGCCTGTGGTTGAAATCAAGAGATGCTAAGTGCTGACCATCTGTGATAGACTGGGTTAGGTAACAGGGATACAAAGTTAAAAAAAATTGTGGCAGTACTCGCTTCTCAGGGATCTTATATTCTATGGAGGGGCAGGGGAAGTACAGTATAATAAGTGTACATACCAGTCAGAGCAAAACAAATCCATTGTTGTGCAAATATCTAGAGACAGAGTAAAATAATTAAATCTATTGATTTATACAATGAACCTTAAAACTCCTTTTATGACTGTGCAGAGAATTCCTAGATCTGTATTCAGAGTTACTCTCTCTGCTGACCTCTAGTCGCACATCACCAACAGCCTTTTGGACATTACAAAGTAGATGTTCCATCAGCATCTCAATCTCAACATACCTTTAACTGAATTCAGTATCTGAACTCCCCCATCATGAACCTTCCCCTCTTCCAAACCTCCCACCATCCTCCCAGTTGACTTGCAGCTTCAATTTCATCCTCTGCTATTCATTCTCACCCTCCACATTTCCAATCCACTGCTGAATACTGTTGTTTCTACCTTTAAAACATCTTTCAGAAGCGCCCTTCTCCCCATTCACACAACAGGCTCATTCCCTCCTAAAATCTATCCTAGTCCGTTGCAACAGCCTTCTAATTGAGATGCTTGCCTTGTATTGCTACCAATTCATTCTATCCTCCAGTCAGCTGCAAAAAATCGGAAGTGGCCCCTGAAATCTGACTTTAAGTCAGTTAATGACCCAAAAAGTCAGGGGTGAGGTGGGTGTATCCTTGGCCACTCTTACTATAGTATAAGATAAGACAGATGTTTCAAAAGGAAGCTACTCTTAAAAACAGAAGGAGTCAGCACAGAACCATTGTATGAGTAATAGTTTTAGTTTGAAAAACATGGCAACAGAATCTCATATCTCATCCAAACAACGTGTTTATCACTTTTAACAATACGAATGTGTGCAGCTTTTTTTTCTGAATACATCAGAGACATTAGAATATAAAACATGATGTTCTCTGAGCAGTGAATGTTGCACGAGCACGTAAGAATTGATTTAGAATAAGTACAGGAAAAATACAAGACAAAGGAAAAAAATGCAGGATTCCAGAGGAAAAAAAATCTCCTAAGTTATGGTTGACCTCAGACTTCTGCTCTAAAACATACCCGAAAGTGACCAGCCAGCATTTATTTGACAGTCTTCAATGAAAAGCAACCTATCTCAATCCAAAGCTATCAATTCTCCTCTCCACTCTAGAATTTCTTAGATTAGCAATACTTTTAGAAATTGCTTTAGAAAAGCAGTAGTTTTGGGTTGGAAAGACAAGTTGCAACCTCTTTGGGAAAGGTGCTTTTTTGTTGAATTCAGTTATTTTGGATATAAAATAATATATCAATAGAAGGGAAATATGAGGTAGTTGAAGTAGATACATTTTTCTCAGCTCATTAAAAGAATTGGAATGTTGTTCATGGAACTTCTCATTTGTGGGGGGGGGGGAGAAAGACAAAGACAGAGAGACACACAGGGAGAGATAGACCAGAGAGACATAAAGAGACAGAGAGATAGAGACAGAAAGACAGAGATAGAGACAGAGAGACAGAAAAACAGAAACAGGAGAGACAGCAAGAGAGACAAGACAGCAGAGACAAAGACACAAAGATGGAGAAAGGTGCAGGTGTGGAGTGTGAGAGTTGTGTTTATTATCTTTTACAAATAATGCACAACAACAGTATGGAAAAAACAGAGCTAGATGGTAGCTACAGGACCATCTAATCCAAATTCCTCAACCTGCAACTGAGGAAACCCTGAAGGGGGTAAGTGATGGCCCAAGGTCACATACTTGTCAAGTGATAAAGTAGATTTGAACTCGACTCTTCTGCTCCAAAGTTCTTTTCCCAGCACCCATGATGGAAGCAATTAGTCATCTGGTAATGACTGTTCAAAGAAAAGAAAATAAAGGATTTGGCCAGAAAACCAAGTGTAACTGGTTAAAATGACCATAATCAAGCTGACAATATTGCATTCGATTCTACCTCAGCCTGATGACTATGTGGCTAGGTAGAAAGAGCACCTGGCCTGAAATCAACAAGTCCAAGCTTCAAATCCTCTCTTTGGCACATATTAGCTGTGTGTCCCTAAGCACTCTGAGACTCAGCTATTTCATCTGTAAGATGGGGATGTTTCTGTCTTTACTGCCTCCCTTACTCATGCAGTTTCTATAGCAATCAAATCAGATAATGTCTACAAAAGGCAATAAAAATATCAATTGCTGTCATTACTTTTAAAGTGTGACCTGGCTTCCCAGGATTAAAGATTTTGGCATCTCCCAAAGCACTTTTGACCCACTGATAAACTTTAACTTTAAATACTCTACTCTGGTAAAAAGGGACATAGTCCCTTCCCAAGATTCTTAACCTTTTTTGGGTTATAGACCCCTTTGACAGTCAGATAAAGACTATGAAAGCTCTTCTCTGAAGATTTTTTTTTAAAAATATAATTGAAGGAAAGACTACATTTCATTTAGAGAGTAATTAAAGTGTATTATTTTCCCATCCAAGTTCATGGACCCACTGAAATATGTCCACAGAATATACTTGTGGCAGGGGGCTATGGCGGACCCCAAGTTTATGAAGCAATTTGTAATCATTACTATCAATGTGGCAAATATGTATTGGGGGTGGGATTGGGATAGGGTAAGGGAACTTGTATATAATTTACTGCAATATTATAGGCTAAGTCAAGTAAAATAATACTATGGGGGAGGAATTTGCAGTGACTTGTCAAAAATAAAGGTAGAAGGGAAAGTACCAAGATATCATAAGTAGGAAAAGCCTTTCAGGAAGGAAAAACCAACCAACAACAACAAAATTAGTCATATAAAAATATCCCTAGCAACATTATTCATCAAACTGGAAACAACTAGGTAGAATGGAAATTCCTGGGAGTGCAGGTAATGTTTCCTCTTTGACTTTGTATCTCTATGTCTTAAAACAATTTCTGGGACACAGTTGGAATTTAATGAATGTTTCTTTGATTGATTTGAACCTACATGTCCAATTATTGGGCAAATTGTGTCATGCTCTACCATCATACTGGAAGAAAATGACATGGTTTCAAAATATGGGATCTTAGTTCCAGAAGAACTGAGTCTGAGGATCCACCAGAGGTTCAGAGAGAAGCACATGGTAGAGCCAAGTGGCAGGGTGCATCATAATACCTAGAAATCCAAAGGGAAAGCAGGAGCAATGAATGTCATTGAAAGAAACTATGAAAAGGGAGAAAGTGGGCTGGGCATATGAAGAAAAGTCTGCATACCCCACTGATATTCTATGTCAGCAGAGCATGCTGGCAATCTCAGTACACTGAAAACACCTCTTCTTGGGAACTTGTGGGAGGATATATACAAGAGTCCTATAGAATGGGAAGAGCTAGATGAGTTACAGTTTGTATCATGGGAAGGGATACCCACAATGAGGAGATCAGAGATCTGTCTGAAAATTTCTAAGTATAAATCTGAAAGATAAAGAATACTAAGATTATTGTAATGTTTACATGAAGTGACATGGTTCGAAGAGAGAAATATAGTTTAAAAATACACATTAACTATATTATTATCATTATTAATTATGACGGTGATTATGATAATAGAAAGCTACATAGAAAAAAGAGCCACGTCAGGAGGAGACATTGAAATGACCAGAATACTTAGACTATGATATCATCAAAGTTAACATGCAAATAACAAGTTTATGAATTTATATACTACATTTTTCAAATTCTTTTTTGTGCATTCCAAATCTTTTTATTGATGGCTACTGACTTTATTTTTCATAAGGCCATCTTTGACTGATCAGAAAGACACATGGCTTTTTATGTTTCCCAGAAGTAAAACACAAATAAGTTTAAACCATGGGTTACAGGGGGAAAAAAAAGATATTGTTGGCAAATAGGAATATGGATACAGTAATTCTACTTTCTGAACCAAACATCAGGGCATATGGTCTGAAAAAGGACTCTTCTTGTTTATTTTCCCCTCATATTTTGGAAAGTTCTCTGACTTTTAACTCAATGCACATGGTGTTAATTGGGCAACAGCTGCCACCACTATCTTACCTACCACTTGCCTTATACTCATACACAGACACACATCCATGTGTGTACTTACATATGTGTGTGCATATATACATATATGCATTTATCTCAAAAGCCAATTTTTTTAATTGTTGAATGTCTGTAAATATTAGATAGGTATATAGATAGACAGTTCTTGGGAAAATAAGATATTCTCTTTTCAGTTAAACATGAAAATAATGAAATTGTATAGGTTTAATGATTTAAAGTGAAAGGAACCTTAAAAGTCATCTCATTCAGCCTTCTTATTTCACAGAGGAGGAAACTGAGGCTGAGATAGATTGAAATAACTAAGTTCACACAAGTACTAAGTTGGAGAGGAGATGTTCTTATGATCTCTCCTTCCAAATACGAGGAACATTCAACATTTCCTTGAATTATTCTCACATGGTATCTGGGTTCCTCGGCTCCTATAGGTGAATGATTGTTTTACCTTGCCTAGAACCAGGCTTTCAGATCACATTCATAATTCCAAAGCTTTGTGATAAAGCATGTTATTCACTTCCTGACAGAGAAGTAATAGACTCAGGGTGCAGAATGAGACATCTGTATTTTAGACATAATAAAGAGGGAATTTGTTTTGCAGGATGATGTGTATGTGTTACAACTACTTTTTTTTTCCTTCTTTTTCTATTGACTGGTTTGAAATGTAGAGAAAATAGGTTTCTATTAATTAAAAAAATATGATTTCAATTGAAAACAATTCTTGCCATTTCCAGATCAAGCTGCTAACTACGCGACTCTTCCCCTTCTATGTCTAATTTTTACATCTTGTGTTAGAATATACACTCCAGGGCAACGCACTTGTTGGTTTGCCCGAATTTCTATGTTTAATACTTAAACTAGTCTCAGTCCCATAATAAGAGCCTATATTAAATGTTTCATTCATTCATTCATTCATTCATTCATTCGTTCCTTTAGAGACACACTTCTTCTCTGGAAGCAGTGTTGTAAACTGTTGGGGCTATTCTTTGAGAAGAGAACGATGTCTTTCAGAAGATTAAGGTGAAAACATAAAGACCAGATGTGACATTTAAACAAATTCAAGTGTACATCCATTCCTCAATTTGTTATTTAAAGCTCTTCACAACTGATCCACTTTCTCCCTTTCCAATCGTCTTGCATTTTGCTTTTCTCCATTTAATATCCAGTTCCTTCATTCTAGCCTTCTTGTTTGGGTTTTTCTACACACTGAACCATTCTGTTTCTCTGCCCGACTGGAGTGCTCTCTCCCTTCCTCCTCAGCTCAGCTTCTTCCTTTTAACATTTAGCTTGAGTCACCTTCTACATCAGTCTCCCAACTCCTAGTATCCTTCCTCCCAATATAGCTTTGTTTTCATTTAGTATATATTGTGTGTATACGTATGTACATGGATCCCCTCATTAGAATGTAAGCTTCTTGAGAGCATTGGTGGTTTTTGCCTTCTTTTGTATTTCTAGCATTCAGTACACTATCTGACAGATAATAAGAACTTAATAAATCCTTGTTGACTGATGGATTGAATCCTCTATAATTTAACATAGAATGCTTTGCTCAGTCTCTGGACCTATTTCTTCTCCCTGCCTGTGACAATATAAACACCTATTTCTCATGAAGGAAGTTGTCCCCAAACTAACTGATTTAACAACTATGTATTCATAAGCCACTAGATACAAGCTTTCATATAAAGAGCTGGGCAGAGTCACAAAGAAGAATCTCAGCTTTCTGTACCTTTGGACTAGTTGCTTTCAGATCTGGATTTTTTCCCCTTCCTCACCTCTGCCTTCTAGAATCCCTGGTTTCCTTTAAGATTCAGCTCAATTTCCATCCTCTGCAGAAAGCCTTTCTTGATTGCCCATTCCTTCTTGGCCTCTTCAGTGCCTTCCTCCTCTACCATTGCCTTCCAGTTACTCTGCATGCATCTGTATGTACGATACCCATTTATATTCATGACATCTCCTTCATTAGAGAATAAGCTCCTTGGGGGCAGGGCCAAGTTATCACTTTTTATTTGTATTCCCAATGCTCATCATCATGCCTGGCATTGAGTAATGGCTTTAAAAATGTTTGTTGATTCGTTGATCAATTGAAATTTTCCTTCTTTCATAGAGAACTTGTAATGATAATAGCCAATAACTAGAAAACAGGGTCAATCTATTTATAGTCAAGAAGAAGTGTGTAGGGTGAAAGGAGTTAGCAACAATGTAAAATTAATTATATAATAACCACAGAATCTCAGACACGGCAAAGACCTTCATTGCCCATCCAGTCCAGCACCCAAATGAATGAGTCTTCTGTCCAATTCACCTAGAAGGAATCCAACCACCACCTCTAGAGATGTGATCCCACCAAAGCAGTCAATTCCATTTTGGGTCAAATCTTACAGATTTTTCTCCTGACATTAATCTTAGGTCAGCTTGTAGGAAATCTCTGTCTATATGTATTAGGTCTATTTTCTAAAATCAGGCAGAACAAACCTAATCCTTAAATGTATATGCAACCCCATCAAGTACTGGAATCCATTTGGGATACCTCTTGTGTCTTCTTACATTCAGTTACAACATTCCTTGTTCCTTCAACTGAGTCTCATATGATATGAACTCAAGGCTCTTATCTTCCTCAGATTCTCTGCAGCTTGACAATTCTCTTTCTGAAGTATGGTTCCAAGAATTGAATATAGTATTCTTGATTCAATATGACCAAGATCAATTATAATGGAGATCTCATATTCTCCAAGCAAACTACACCTCCCTTAATGCAACCCATGATTCTCAAAATTGATAGGCCTGCCATCTCACACCTAAAGGGTTGCTGAATCACACTGAGTTTTCAAGGTAGAGACTGTTTCATTTTATTTTTCATCTTTAGACCCTTTGTGAACTCAGCACAGTGTCTCACCCATAGTAAACACTTAATAAATGTTTGCAGAATTGCATTCTATTGAAATAGGTAAGCAAAAGGTGACAACTACACAATTTTCCAAGATTAATTTTTGCCTGTAGGAAAACTCATACAAACCAATTTATATTATTTTCCAGTAACTTTCCAGAAGCAAGTTCATACTGAGAATCACATTTACCTTTCACCCTGCACCTGTCTCAGCATAACAGGTACTCTCTAATTATTTACTGTTTGCTTATTCCTAAAATGCAGCCAAACTTCATAGCACAGCTCAACTGACTTATTCTGCAGCCGTCATCTTTCCAGTGGCCTGTGAAACACCTTTGGATCACAATGTCAGAGGTTTGAAGTCCATTGAGCTGTGTCTGTAATTGATGTAGTCCAATTATGAAAAGGCATTGCAAAATCACTGAGGACTCACTCAATGTGTGAATTCTATGCTTAATAACCTTTAAAATTTCTAAGTTCTATCCGGTAGAATGGGAAAATGGAACTAGCGTTGGCCTATTAGGTAAAATTGCAATGAAGGTCTCCATTTGGTCTAAACATTTGGTATTGTATTTTTCCTCTAAGGCTTAGACTTTTCCCATCCAAACTTCACCAAAAATGCTGTTTTCAATCATATCATGGGATAGAGAATAGAATGGTAAGTAAGTGACCGTTTAGTTCATCACCTCATTTAATAGGTAAGAAAATAGAGGCCTAAATAAAGGAATTGATTTTACCAACAGGGAATAAGAAGCAGAGTCAGGATTTGCACCCAGACCTCACATTTTACAATCTCGTTCCCCTCCCATTACACTGTGCCAATATAGGCAACCAATGTAATCCTTAAATCAGAATTAGAATCAAGTAATGTCATTATTGGGTGGAAACTCAGCATCTATCTAGTCTATCCCTTACATCAGCAGCAGCAATAACAAAATCAAGTCAAATATCTTAATTCAAAACTCAGAAATCTTTATTTAAAAATATATGGAATGAGGAAGAAAGTTCATGGGACATGATTTATAATGCCCAAAAGATACCAAAGAAATGTAGCATCAAGGATAGCTCTAAACAAAGATTCTGACATTATTTTGGAAGAGTTTAGTCCTTTTGGAAATTTTTCAGCCACAACTAAAATTATCGATCATCTACTGATACACAAAGTAGTCTCCATCAACTCTCTCTAATCTTGCAGATAAAATGCAACACATTCTATCTAATGTTTGGGCAGCTTTGTGGGGCAATGAATAGAGCACTGGGCCTGGAGTTAGAAAGATGAGTTTTGCTGAATTCAAATCTGGCCTGAGACACTTATTAGATGTGTGACCCTGGGCAAATCACTTAGCCCTGTTGGCCTCAGTTTCCTCATCTGTAAAATGAGCTGGAGAAGGAAATGGCCAACCATTCCAGTATCTTTGCCAAGGAAACCCCAAATGGGGTCATGAAAAGTCAGACACAACTGAAATGACTGACCATCTGGGGCTTAAAGCTCTTCTTTATCTGACTTTCACCTGTATTTCCAGACTGATCACATATTATTCCACCTCACATACTCTACATACTATTCAGACAAATCTATTTTCTCCCCCTCCCCAATATATGGTACTACATCTGCTACTTGTATGCTGTTATATAGTCTGTCCCCATGACTGAAATGCTCTCTGCTCATTCCCTTATCTTCACCTCTTAGAAGTTATATAGTTTTTTCTAAAACACAGCTAGGGAAGCCTGAGGTGACATAGGAGACCTTCTTTAATTCTCTAATTCCTCTCTAATTCTCTCCAATACTATCCCACTCCCAAATTACTTTATATTTACCTTGAATATAATTGTTATATCTTTATTTGTGTAAATAGTTTTCTCTAGTAAAATATAAGCTTCTTGACATTAGGGACTGTTTTTGTCATTGTTGCTATTTTATTTGAATCCACAATACCTGGAACATAGTGAGCGCAAAATAAAGGCTTATCGAATTGAGTTGATGAACAGCCTGATAGAATCCCATGTTGGGAAGAATTGAAGTCAGATCCTCTGAAGAACCCCCTTGCTACTAGCATGCTCCTTTTCAATCAACAGCAGGGTTTATTCATCCAATTCTTGTGGCTTGCATTTTCCTCCTGATTTGGACCACAAGCAGCTCAGCTGCCTGTGAGGTCGAAAACTCAGCAGGATAAGTCAATAGTCTAATCATTAACTCTGATTAGCACTGTGCCTGGCACACAGTACTCACTTAATAAATGTTTTATCTGTTTACCTATTATTTCAACAGAAATGGAAATAATGGGCATAGATGTGTCAGTTTTAACATTTGGGAAATCTGCTTCATGGATCCCCGTAATCTCAGAAGAATCACTATTGCAGGTGACCCAAAGGCCAATGGAAAGATGAACAGTGAATTTCATTAGACAGCAATACATCCCCAGGGATGAGCTGAGTATAAGAAATAAAAAAAATCATGTGTAACTAGACAGAAGGAGAGGGCATTCATGCAGTGAGAGCAAAGGTTAAGAGATGGGCATGTTCTTTCTTTCATTGGAATCCACAAAAATATTAAAAAAAAAGACTTGTAAAATTTTTTCCAGCATATTGATTGGATCCAAATTTTTACTATTTCTATTTTTATCCAAATGTTCAAGCATAGAAGACAGTAATGAAGGACATATATGGCAATCTGTTCTAGTGGAGGAAATACCCTCTTTCAGAAGATCACCTCTCAGTTACTACCCCTTCTAACCCAGTAAGTTGATTGCCTAATCCACAGTCTTTTCTAGCTCAACACCAGCCTCCTTCAAACATCTTGCCTCCCCCATTCTTTACCTAACTAAGCTTTCCTATTTTCTGTTTCCATTCTACCCAACCATGTACAGAGGAAATGCATGTTAGGCCAGAATGTTTTAACCTTTACTGTGACATGGATTCCTTTGACAGTCTGATGAAGCCTATGGGTCACTTCTCAGAATACAGTTATTTGGAAATATATAAAACAGAATGCATATGATTACAAAGGAAACCAATTATGTTGAAAAAATCATCGTCCTTTTTTTTAAGTTAATAGTTTCCAGATGAAGAACACCTTTGGGGCAACTAAGTGGTGCAGTGTATAGAGCACTGGCCCTGGAGTGAGGAGGACCCAAGTTCAAATCAGGCCTCAGACACATAACACTTACTACCTCTGTGACTCTGGGCAAGTCACTTAACCCCAATTGCCTCACCAGGAAAAAAGAAAAGAAAAGAAAAGAAAAGAAAAGAAAAGAAAAGAAAAGAA
>NW_020950922.1:0-1221 GCF_900497805.2 Vombatus ursinus
AAAAGAAAAGAAAAGAAAAGAAAAGAAAAGAAAAGAAAAGAAAAGAAAAGAAAAGAAAAGAAAAGAAAAGAAAAGAACTCCTGCCTCAGACACTCCCAAAACCTACCCTGCAACTGACTGACAGGCTTGGCTGCCATATTTCTAGCTAGGGTTCCAATGGTCATACAGATGAGGTTTCCAAGGTGGGATTCTAAAGCAGATCTCTGTATTCCAGAAACTATTTTCTTCTCACTATGACACATTAGAATAAACAAATTTTCATCACAACAGAGATGGTAGAGATGGACCAGATGATGCTATTGTGACATCATCCTAAAGTGCTCTCAACAGGTAATCCAATGTCATTATGTCCAATCTTTCAAAAACTCCCTTAATTTCTTTCTCATACATTCTGTCATACATTCAGTTTTCTAGACAATCTATAATTTTAACTGGCACACACTTTGATAAGCTCATATTTTTATTTGTTTCAATCCAATTTTATTTCCTTTTTTTAACATTTCAGTGATTTTAGAAGGTATGAACTCCTCTCCCCGCCCCTCCATTTACAATTAGGCTTTTTTTTTTGTAAAAAAGAAAAATAAGGGCAATTGACAAAGTCCATTCCTCATAACAATCTATGGACTTCTGCTCCTATGAAATAAGCTAGTGACCGATATGACACTGTAGGTGAAATTCTGCACTCATAGTGCCTCCCCTCTGCAGGATGGGGAGGGGGTTGCATTGCCTCAGCTTTTTTCTGGGGGGGCAGGATTTAGTGGTAGAGCATAGCTGATCCTGCTATGGACTTTGTTTATGGCATTTTTTTTTGCCATTTACTCTTTAATAAAAATTGTATGTACTGCTCTTTCTGTTTCTATTCATTCTGCATCAATTTTTATAAGAATTGAAGAAATGCTTCCCATTATCACTTTAAATTCATGATTTCCAGCATTTCTTAATGTGTAGTAACATAGTAACTTGCACATGGTAGGTATGTAATAAGCACTTGCTTCTTTGATATCCCCTTAAATTCTTATACCACAATATGTTTAGTCTTTGTCCTGTCCATGGGCACCAACTTTATTGCAATTCCCTTCTAACACACACACACACACACACACACACACATTTGATTCATATACCATTATTTTTCTTTTGAAATAACTGTTCTCGCTATCTTGGAAGAAAAATAAAAAAAAAACACAAAACTTAGAAGGAAGGCATTGGCATAGTTTAGAA
>NW_020950923.1:0-2027 GCF_900497805.2 Vombatus ursinus
TCTCTCTCCCATTAGAATATAAGCTCTTTTTTTAATTTTTTTTTTTTGTGAATATAAGCTCTTTTTGAAGGCAGAGGCTGTTTTAGTTTTCTATTCGGCCAGAATTTAACATAGTGTCGGACACATAAAAGTACATAACAAATACTTAAAAAAATAAAAACAACAGAAGACCTGGATACTACCTCTACTAGCCTCTGTTTAATAATCAGCGCTGTTATTGTTGTCATCCCAATTATATTTTTCTCTCCAACAGAATTCTATCACAGAGTGTGTTAGTTTTGTGTTCTAGATTCCTTGGATTCCTGGGAAAGCCTAGAAGACACTTTCTCAGAATAATGCACTTAAGTATATAAAATAGCATATATAGAACTATAAAGAAAAAAAAACTAGTTATATTGAAATACAGTTGTCAACGGTTTTTTTTAAAGTAATGAATCTTAGGTTGAGAAGTCTTGTTATATCATATTTATCAGTCTCCTCATCTATCTGCACATCCTCTTCTGGTTATTCATCTGTTCAGCAAGACATCTATCTATCAACACACACACACACACACACACACATATACATATGTAATATATTGCTCTGAACTCTATTCATATATCCATATGGGTATGCATGCATATAAACATATATGTATATTATATACATATATAAATATAGATATATCCTTGAACAGAAATAGAATACCTTTCTATAGTTCAAATCATAGAAATTCTTAGTTATTGCTTTTCTCTTCTTTTACCCAAGTTTATTTGTTTTGTTTTGTTTTTTTGGTGGGTGTGTGTGTGTGTGTGTGTGTGTGTGTGTGTGTGTGTGACAAATTAAAGGCTTGGTTAAAGGATCTCCTTGCTAGAATAAAGGTTGCAATAAACTGTGGATCTTTTGAACTTGGCAAGAACATCTCCTAGCAGATTGTTTCCAATAAATTACATGCAGATTTCTCCTCAAAAACAGGAGTGTATATTTATTGAACATACATGATTAAAATAGACGCTGATTAGTATAAGGAAATTATAGCTCAGGCTAAATATGCCAATCTACAGCATAACACATTTGCATGGAGAATTATTTTCAGTAATATCTAGAAAATTTTCCCTCAAGGAACCTTGGAGATAAAAGGATATAATTTTCCAGAATTATTATGGTCTTTGAGATACAAAATCCTGATGGCCCCAGTTCTGGAAACTTTTATCCAACAAGAGAATGGTACAGTGGAAATAATATTGACTGTAGTTAAAGAACCTGGATTCAAATCCCACCTTTAATACCAATTAACTCTGACTGGTCTAATCTTTTAACCTCCTTGAGAGTTCACTTCTTAATCTGTCAAGCAGCAGCATTTGGCCTACTGGCCTCTGGTGTTCCCTTTCTATTGGAGATTTATGATCCTAAGACCTTAAGCAGCTACAGCACTACAACAGCTTCTAAAAAAATAGAACACAGTGAAAATCACTTTTAGGGCTAACAAAAAATCAGTCCCCCAAAGGCCAATGTTCCCAAAGGGAGTCTTTCTCTTCTCTAGTTGTAAACCCCCCTTATTATAAACAACTATTGTCCAACCCACCCAAGTTCACAACCTTTATGTCACTAAGGAACAGAGCAGGAGATAGGGGAGACAGAGAAAAACAAGAAGGAGCAAAATGTTCCTTTATCTTCTCTAGTCCTAGATGAAGGAAATCAAGAGGGTTTAGTGCTATGGAATCTCTAAGAGGCCTTCCAAATCTCAATCCTATTATCCCTTATGTTTTTTTTTTTCTAATTTCTATCATTGATCAGATATTTCTCTTTGTCCTATCACTTTTTCTCTCTGTGCTTACTGTCCTTCCAAACAATAGGGCAGTGGTCATGGGAGGTTGGTTTGCATCTTCCTTTCCAACCCTGTTGCCCATATATTGATCTCCCCAACAAGCATTTATTGGAACTTATCATTAGTCAGGCACTGTGCTAGGATCAAGGTTGGGCAACCTGCAGCCTTGCGGCCACATGTGGCCCTCTAGGTCCTCAAACGCAGCCCTTTGACTGAA
>NW_020950924.1:0-9597 GCF_900497805.2 Vombatus ursinus
GTAGCTATGAAGAAATTCAATATCTTTTCACTATACACACATACATATATGTGCACATATAGTTATATATTTGTACACAAGCATGTATGTATGTGTGTATGTGTCTATATGCACCGAGACCTTATTTCTATCATATAGAAACAGTATTTGTGAAGGTGATCATACTAACTGTACATCATGTAGTTAGAAGAGTCCAGGGCTAGTGAAGTCATACATAGGTTTACAAAGGGAATAGGTATACCATGCATGTGCTCACGTATACTTAAAAGCTTTAGCAATATATTAGTTTCATGAGAAGACATGTAGTTGAAGGCTTCTGCTCACCTGGCTGGAAATTGTCAGCAAGCATTAATTCAATGCATACCCTGTGTTAAGCTCTCTGGTAGGCATTAGGGATTTAAAGAAATGCAAAATACATGGTCCCTGCCCTGAAAGTCCTGACATTCTAATTGGGAAGATAACATTCATGTGATTATGGACATACAAGACATATACTATGTAAAAGGAAAGTAATCTTAGAGGAGGAAGAGAGTAAGTATCAGGGAAAAAGGTAGATGGGAAGAATTCCTGCATAAAAATAAAAGTGAGCTGAGGAAGAAAGCTGAGGAAGTTATGGAAAGTAGATATTGGAAGTTGGGTGAGGCATGCATTTCAGGCAGAGATTAGATAGTGAAAATAAATTGAGCTGAGAGATAGAATGTCATAGGTGAAGAACGGAATATATTACTGTGCAGCTGGGTTGTAGACTACAGAAAGAGATGGAATACCTGAGGCTCTCTTTTAATTCTTAAGCCAGAGAGACATCATTTCATTCCTCATCTTAGACAAAATTCAGAGGAGTTTACAGGGTCCCAAACCCACACCTTTGCTGAAGTCACTGTACCTGCTTTGTAGTAGTTTCCTTCTTCTTAAGGTCCTTGAACACAAAATAGAACCCCATCTCCTACTTTAACAATAAATTAATGACCATCCATTGCCAAGTACATTTTCTTCCCTGTTCTATACTTTTAACTGTTCAATATCATTTACTCCCCATTCATTTCTTTTTTTTTAGTCATTGATGAAAAGTTGACCCTTCATATTTCTTCTATAATCTTCTCCTAACCTATAATTATTCTTTAGTTTTTCCCTATCTATTGCTACTTCCCTGATTCCTATAAACACACCAAGATTTCACTCATACATTAAAAAATGCAAAAAAAAAATCCTTTCCTTGACCATTTCCTCCATCTATTCCCCTCTATCATTTCTCTTTTTCACATTCAATGCCTTGGGGAAAAACACTTTTACACTCATTTTTTTCTCTCAATTAAACTACCCCCCATCCCCCACTTACTGACTATATACTAGGAGTCCATAAGTTTTCATTTTACAACACGAATGGAGTCCTTTAGAATTGTTTTAGATCATTGTATTGATCAATTACTAGGTCTTTCACAGTTGATTATCATTACAATATTGCTGTTACTGTGTAAATTGTTCTCTTAGTTCTGCGCAATTCATTCTGCATCAGTTCAAATAAGTCTTTCCAGGTTATTTTTTTTTTAAACAATTCCCTTCATCACTTTTTTCAGCACAATAATATTCCATCATATTCATATGCCATAGCTTGTTTGACCATTCCCCAACGATAGGCATCTCCCTACTTTTCAATTCTTTGACAACACAAAAATAGCTGACATAAATATTTTCTCCTTTTCATTTTTTTGATCTCCTTGGATTATAGATCTAGTAATAATATTGCTGGGTCAAAGGGTATGCACATTTTGGGCATAGTTCCAAATTAATTATACTCTGAAAGGGTTGGATAAGTTCACCACTCCACCAAAAGTGCATTAGTGTCCCTATTTTCCACATACCCGCTAGCATAAGTCATTTTTTTTTCTTTTCTGTCATCTTAGATAATACAAGGGTTATGAGGTGGTACCTCTTAGTTTTTCTTTTAAATTCGTATTTCTCCAATTAGTGATATAGAATATATTTTATATGATTATTGATACTTTGATTTCTTCCTTTGAAAACTTCTTGTTCATATTCTTTGATTATTTTATCAACTGGGAAATGACATATTCTCACAAATTTTACCCACTTCTCTATATGTGTGAGAAATAAGTCCTCTTTCAGAAAAAGTTGCTGTAAAATTTTTTCTGAGTTTCCTGTTTTTCCTCTAATTTTGGTTACATTGGTTTTGTTTATACAAAAACTTCCATTTTTTTTTATTTTAGAGGCACCGTTATTTTTCCAGTCAGCCAAGATTGTAATCCTAAGTTATCCTCAAGTTCATTCTCCATGTTCAATCACTTTCAAAACTTTATTGATTTTATTTCAACATTTTTCATGATATACTTGTTTCTCTCTTTTATAGTCACCATTCTAATTCAAGGACTCACTTCTTGCAATTATTACAAGATTATTGAAACAATTTCCTGACTTAACTCCATGGTTCCAGTTTCTTCCTTCTTCAATCCATCCTACATATAGCTAAGAAAATAATCTTTAAGTTCAATTTAGCCTATGTTAAGTCCCTTACTTAGGAACCTTCAGGTTTTTCCCCTGTCATCTCTAAAGTGAACTCCTTGGTTTGACTCTGAAAAGATATTCAAAGAAATCCACCACCTAGTCCCAGTCTACTTTTACAGGCTTATTGGTCATTAATCTCCCTCATACACACTTTGTTATAGCTAAACCAGCCTACTTTCTGCTATCAAACTTCAGCCTTCCATATCTGACTCTGAGTTTGCCTTGTATACCCTCCTCATTTGTACTTTTTAGAAAGGTATCTTTTGTACCTTTTAGAAAGGTACCTCATTTTTACCTTTAGAAAGTTTAACTTACCTTGTTTCAATTCAGGTTCCCTTCCTGAAAGAATATTTTTTGTACAGCCCAGTTATTAGCCCATGCTATTATTGTGCATGTAATTATCTGTTTACATGTAGTATTTCTTCCTTTCCTTCCCATCAAATAAAATGTAAGTTCCCAAACACACATTGTATGTACTACCAGATGTAGTTGATGTGCTGGTTGGTTTTGACTGAACTGTTTTATAATAATGATAATAATAATCATTATTATCTTGCTTGTAAAATATTTTTATAAGGTATGACATCTTGAGTAGGGAAGGAGGATATTTTCCAAAAGATTTCAAAAATCTTATTTAATTCAACAACAGGTTTCCCATCACAGAAGCTAATTTAACCTTTTATCTGTGGTTGTGGTGACCATGACAAGGAATATAAGAATGCCTGATTACTGTTTTCCTAAACTTCTTTTCTGTTGCCAGGGAAACAATGCATCTAGTCTCCTTATAGAATGCACTCAGAGGAGCTCCATTTGGTGTTAAAAAATTGAAACTATAGTAAAAAGGAACCAGGAATAGAAAAGGAGTTGGATATACATACATACATACATACATACATATGTGTATATATATATATATATATAAATACATGAATACTTTAAAAGTACTACTTGCTTTTCATTTGTTAAATAAATTAATCACCTTTTTTACCCAAATAATTTTAAAATGGCCTTCATAGTAGTAGGATGAACCATGTAAGCCTTACTGAATCACACTGTATCATCTCCATTGGGACAATCTCCATGGGAACATATTGAAGAATGGAATCTTTAGTAGTCCTCCAGTGAAAGACTACTCTATTTGCTGTATTAATTAAAGTGCTGGGTTTTTTTAAACCATATTTGTCATTTCAATCTTTGGGAATTTTTTAAGGCCTGAAATCAGAGAAAAACACTTTGCATTGCTCTTTTTTTTTTTTTTACTTATTTTAGGAAAATTATTAGTAGAGAAATAATTTTTAAAAAAAATATATAATTGTAGTAAACAATGAAAGATGGGAAACTTAAAGAAATAGCTTAACTTTCTAAGAATAAAATATTTTAGAGATGTATTTTATGTTTATATATCAGTCATTTCTAGATTAAACCTTTCCTTGGGGAAAAAAAAGGGAAAACAATTAATGAAAAAAAAAATCCTCCAACATTTGACTATATACATTTTTTTTTTTTGTTTAGTCATTTCAGTCATATCCAACTGCTCATGATTTCATTTGAGGTTTTCTTCATAATCCCCATTTGGGGTTTTCTTGGTAAAGATACTGGAGTGGTTTGCCATTTCCTTCAAGTCCATTTTACAGATAAGGAAACTGAGGCATACAGGATTAAGTGATTTGTTTAAGGTCCTACAGCTAGTGTCTGAGGTTGAATTTGAACGCAGATCTTCCTGACTTCAGACATGGTACTCTATCCACTGTTCCACCTAGCTGCCCCCAAAAAAAATTTTAAAAAAAGAAAAACAATTAAACAGACAAAATCCAACTTTATTTGACTCTCTCTGTCTCTCTCTTTCTCTGTCTGTCTGTCTCTCTCTCTCTATATTATATCTGTGTGTATATGCATATATACACATACAGAAAGACACACACATGTATACACACAGATATATGTGTGTGTGTATATATATGTGTATATGTATGTGTGTGTGTATGTGTGTATATATATATGTAAAAGATATTTTTACTCCCTGGTAGTCCCCTACCTCTCTGTTATAAGAGGAGATATATTTCAAAGTCCCTCATAATATTCCCCACCTTCACCCTACCAGTTTTCTTATACTTTGCACTCACCCACATAGTCTATAATCTAGTAACACTGGTCTTCTTGCAGTCCTTGAACAAGACATTCCTCCCAACTCCAGGTATTTTTACAGGCCGGACTTTATAACTGAAATGGTTTCCCTCCTCATTTCCACTTCCTTCATGTCCCAGCTAAAAGTCCTCCTTCTGTATGAGGTTTCCCATGATCCCCCATAACTCTAATGCCTTCACACTCATTTATTTCCTGTTTATCCTTTATATTGCTGCTTGTACATATCTGTTTGTAGGTTGTCTCCCTATTAGACTGGAAGTTGCTTGAGATCAGCTAATGTCTTTCTTCTTTCTTTGCATCCCCAGTCCATAGTACAGCCCCCTGCAAATAGTATGTGCTTAACAATTGTTTACTAATGCATTTTTATTATCACCCCTTTGGAACCTCAGGACTATTTAAGTAGCATTTCTCTTACATTCAGTTATTTGGAAAATGTTTTTATATAATAACATACATTTTGCAAATCTTTTTTTAATATTGTTTGTTTATAAACTTTGACAACTGACAGGAATGACTCAGTGTTAGATAGTCATGTCAATTCTTTTATATTTTAGATATCATACTTTTATTGGTGTTACTTGGAACATCTGGTTTTCACCATCTATTATGTCTCTTCTAAGTCTTTGTTGATTTTATGCACACTGAAGTTTTTAACTCTGTGGGGTCTAAAAGTAGATACTTTATTTTTAATGATCTTCTTTTATCCCTTATTGATTCAGAATCCTTTCCCCACCCTCTACTCTGTCCTTCAAGATCATAGTCATGAAAAATATAATATATATTTTTTCTAGTTTTTTAATTTTTAAAATTTTAAGTATTCTATTTTCCCCTAGTTACATGTAAAAAGAATTTTCAACATTCATTTTTAAAACTTTGAGTTCCAAGTTCTCTCCCTCCCTCCCTTACTGATAAGTCAAGCAGTCAGATTTGGTCATACATGTGTAGTCATGAGAAACATATCCATAATAGTCATGTTGTGAAAGAAAATATGGACAAAAAACCCTCAGGAAAATCAAAGTATATACATTTTGTATATATACTTTAATCTGTACTCAGACACCATCAGTTCTTTCTCTGGGAATGGTTAGCGTTTTTCATCATAAGTCCTTCAGTGTTGTCTTGGATCATTATATTGCTGAAAATAGCTGAGTCATTCACAGCTGATCATCTTACAGTGTTGCTGTTATTTTGTACACAGTGCATTTCACTTTACATGAGCACATGCAAATCTTTCTAGGTTTTTCTGAGAGAATCTTGTTCATTATTTCTTATAGTATAATAGGATTCCATCATAATCACATACCACAATTTGTTCAGCCATTCCCCAATCGATGAGCATCCCATCAATATCTAATTCTTTGCCCCCAGAAATAAGCTGCTATAAATATTTTTGCATGTGTAGGTCCTTTTCTTTTCTTTACTTTTTCTTTTCTCTTCTTTCCCTTCTTTCCCTTCCCTTCCCTTCCCTTCCCTTTTTCCTTTCTTTTTTCTTTTCTTTTCTTTTCTTTTCTTTTATCTCTTTTGGGATACAGACCTAATAGTATTACTAGGTCAAAGGGTATGCATGGTTTTGTAGTCCTTTGGGCATAGTTCCAAAGTGCTCTATAGAATGGTTGAATAAGTTCACAACTCCACCAATAATGCATTAATGTCCCATTTTTCCCACATCCAAAATTTATCATTTATCTTTTCTGAACTATTAGCTAATCTAATAGGTATTAGGTAGTACCTTGGAATTGTTTTAATTTGCATTTCTTAAATCAAGAGTGAGTTGAATTTTTTTTTCAAATGGCTATAGACAGTTTTGATTACTTCATCTGAAAACTGATCATTTATCAATTGAGGAATGGCTCTTATTTTTATAAATTTGACTCAGTTCTTCTTTGAGAAATAAGGTCTTTATCAAAGAAACTAGCTTCAATTTTTTTCATACTTTCACAGTTTTCACAGTTATTGTTAATTGTATTTCCCTCCATCCTATCCCCCCCTTATTCTATTCTCTGTCTCCTTTCTCCAAAGTCTTTCTCCTGTCTCCAAAGTGTTTTGCTACTGACTACTCCCTCTCCCAATCTGCCCTCCTTTCTATTAGATCCTTCCCCTCCTTCTCTTATCCCCTTTCCTTCCTATTTTCCTATAGGGTAAGATAGATTTCTATACCCAATTGAGCGTGTATGTTATCCCCTCTTTGAGCCAGTTCTCATGAGAGTAAGGTTCATTCATTCCCCTTCACTTCCCCCCTCCACTGTAAAAGCTTTTTTGTGACTCTTTTATGTGGGATAATTTACCCCATTCTGCCTCTCCCTTTCTCTTTCTCCCAGTACATTCTGTTTGGTATCTAAAACCCTTCATGTTCCCACTCCAACCCACTTTTCTAATTTTATTAAATTTTAGTTCTCTCATGCACTCTTCACTCCAGTCAAATGGGTCTTCTTGATGTTCCTAACACATTGTGTTTGAGTTTCCAATACTGTGCACAATGCTGTCCATGCCTGGAATGCCCTCCTTCCTCATTTCTACCTCTTAAAATTCCCAGTTTCCTTCAAAGCTTAGCTCATAAATTATCTATTAGGTCAGTCCTTTCCTTATTCTATGAGATGCTAACTCCTTCCCCAGTAAATTATATTGAATCTATTTTGTCCTGATTTTAATTGCTTAAGTGTATTCATCTTGTGTGTGTGTGTGTGCGTGCACGTATGTCTATGTGAGTCTGTATGTACATATCTTTGAGGGCAGCTATTGAATCATTTTTTTTCTTTGTATGCTCAGTACCTAAAGGGCCTGGCATATAGTATGTACTTAAAATATTTATGCTGACTGATTGAAGTCTTTTAAAAATAAGATAAGAACTTCTATAGATAAGCAATCATATATCATATTTTTGAAGGAAAGAACCAATTTCAGTTTGAGAAAATAGAGTTTCAATGAGGAGTTAGAAGAGAAACATCTTTTGTTAGGTCATACATTCATTCTGATTCAAACAACATGGTAACCACATGGATAGCAGAAAAAGCCAAATGAAAAAGCTGTAGGTAGAATATAGTATAGGTGTGACAATAGCAAGAGATAGGGATTTTGTAGGCAGACTTCATTTACAAACTTTTTAGTCTGAAGCAGAAAGATATGGAGACTTGTCCTATTTTCTTATTAATTTCCAGTTTAAAGTGGCACAGTGGACTGAGGAAATGTGAATTTTATAAAATGATATCAATCATCTTTGAGCATTTATTTTAATATCAATAGCTTTTTACTTTCTTAAAGGTAACTTTTCCCCCAATGAGTTCCAAAAACTTTGCATTGTAACCATTGTAGTTCTCAATGGTTGTTCTTTAAACTATATGTGAGTATAAATATTTTTTTTTTCATTTGCTGCTGGTGGTTTAGTATTTTGAAATTTTTATGAATGGTTTCTAATTCCTATTTATTTTATCAGTGTTTTATGTGAAATGTTGCGAGTATTTATATCTCTCTTTTTTCCTTCTAATTTGGCTTTTGAATGAGTAATTAAACAATAGAGAATAGCCTTTCCCTTCCTGAAATACAATAACATTCATCTCTAAAATAACACATATGTGAAAAGATCCTTCATTCCATTCCTGTCCCCTGCCCCATCCCATATAGATATCTCTGAAAACAAGCCTAATAAATAAATTCTAGGGAATGTAATTATATTCTATGGTACATCCAATTCTGATTGAGAAAAAAAGAATGTGTTAAAAGTAAACCTGAAGAAAATATATCCCCAGTCCTAGGGAATTCATATATATTTCTTTCAATTTCACTCTGTTTTGGGAGGCACAAAGATAAAATTCCATCGATGTGTAAAAATAACTCTGGGATCTTTTTTTTTTCCAGGAAAGATCACTTCTTGTCAATGGCTGTCAAGCTGGAAAGAGTAATCAAACAATGTCAATCTCTTTATATTATACTGTAATTCAGGCATCATGGTGATATTGCTAAGATCATCAAATTTAGACAGTAAAGTAAATGGTAAAAAAGAGAAGGCTTAGCTAGCCTTCTAGTTGACAAGCCTAGAAACCTCTAGTACAATGTTATTTTGTTACTACTGGTACTACAATAATAACAATAGCAACATGAAATATAGCTAGTATTTAAAGAGCACTTAAAAATTAGCAAAGCACTTTACATATGTTATTTCATAAGCTTCCTCCTACTACTACTGCTACTTCTACTACACACACATATATATAGTTGTTCACATTAAAAAAAAACTTTTTGAGGAGGAAGGTAGAGAAGGAGGGGGAGAAAATTTAAAACTCAATAGTTTATGGAAGGGATTGTTGAAAACTAAAAAATTATTTATTTAAGAAAAGAAAAAAGCATTAATTATAAAAATTTAAATATGCAGAAAAAAGGGAAATTTCGAAGGGGACACAAAGTGGTCAGTTTTGTTATTATTGTGTTAAATTGACTATGTACTTAAAAAAATGTACCTAACTGGAGTTCACAGTTTCTTATACAATCCTCTTTACATCAGAAATCTTCCTGTTTGTTGATCTGTTAAGTTTATAATTAAAAAAAAAACTTTTAAAAAGTAGAAAAAAAACTTTTGATGATAATACTTTAAAATTAAAGCACTAAAATACCTTAAAATTAAAAAAAAATTCTGCACAGAGTATGGCTTTAATGTTTTATGCATGAGTATGTATGTATGCATATAGTACATAAAATGTATATATGTATATCTGTTTATAAATATTTGTGTGTGTATGTGTGTATATGTACATATATGTATATGTATATGTACATGTATATGTACATGCACATGTATGTGTATGTGTATGTGTGTATGTGTGTATGTATATGTATATGTATATGTATATGTATATGTATATGTATATGTGTGTGTATGTGTATGTGTATGTGTATGTGTATGTATATGTATATGTATATGTATATGTATATGTATATGTA
>NW_020950925.1:0-9599 GCF_900497805.2 Vombatus ursinus
GTAGCTATGAAGAAATTCAATATCTTTTCACTATACACACATACATACATGCTTGTGTACAAATATATAACTATATGTGCACATATATGTATGTGTGTATGTGTCTATATGCACCGAGACCTTATTTCTATCATATAGAAACAGTATTTGTGAAGGTGATCATACTAACTGTACATCATGTAGTTAGAAGAGTCCAGGGCTAGTGAAGTCATACATAGGTTTACAAAGGGAATAGGTATACCATGCATGTGCTCACGTATACTTAAAAGCTTTAGCAATATATTAGTTTCATGAGAAGACATGTAGTTGAAGGCTTCTGCTCACCTGGCTGGAAATTGTCAGCAAGCATTAATTCAATGCATACCCTGTGTTAAGCTCTCTGGTAGGCATTAGGGATTTAAAGAAATGCAAAATACATGGTCCCTGCCCTGAAAGTCCTGACATTCTAATTGGGAAGATAACATTCATGTGATTATGGACATACAAGACATATACTATGTAAAAGGAAAGTAATCTTAGAGGAGGAAGAGAGTAAGTATCAGGGAAAAAGGTAGATGGGAAGAATTCCTGCATAAAAATAAAAGTGAGCTGAGGAAGAAAGCTGAGGAAGTTATGGAAAGTAGATATTGGAAGTTGGGTGAGGCATGCATTTCAGGCAGAGATTAGATAGTGAAAATAAATTGAGCTGAGAGATAGAATGTCATAGGTGAAGAACGGAATATATTACTGTGCAGCTGGGTTGTAGACTACAGAAAGAGATGGAATACCTGAGGCTCTCTTTTAATTCTTAAGCCAGAGAGACATCATTTCATTCCTCATCTTAGACAAAATTCAGAGGAGTTTACAGGGTCCCAAACCCACACCTTTGCTGAAGTCACTGTACCTGCTTTGTAGTAGTTTCCTTCTTCTTAAGGTCCTTGAACACAAAATAGAACCCCATCTCCTACTTTAACAATAAATTAATGACCATCCATTGCCAAGTACATTTTCTTCCCTGTTCTATACTTTTAACTGTTCAATATCATTTACTCCCCATTCATTTCTTTTTTTTTAGTCATTGATGAAAAGTTGACCCTTCATATTTCTTCTATAATCTTCTCCTAACCTATAATTATTCTTTAGTTTTTCCCTATCTATTGCTACTTCCCTGATTCCTATAAACACACCAAGATTTCACTCATACATTAAAAAATGCAAAAAAAAAAATCCTTTCCTTGACCATTTCCTCCATCTATTCCCCTCTATCATTTCTCTTTTTCACATTCAATGCCTTGGGGAAAAACACTTTTACACTCATTTTTTTCTCTCAATTAAACTACCCCCCATCCCCCACTTACTGACTATATACTAGGAGTCCATAAGTTTTCATTTTACAACACGAATGGAGTCCTTTAGAATTGTTTTAGATCATTGTATTGATCAATTACTAGGTCTTTCACAGTTGATTATCATTACAATATTGCTGTTACTGTGTAAATTGTTCTCTTAGTTCTGCGCAATTCATTCTGCATCAGTTCAAATAAGTCTTTCCAGGTTATTTTTTTTTTAAACAATTCCCTTCATCACTTTTTTCAGCACAATAATATTCCATCATATTCATATGCCATAGCTTGTTTGACCATTCCCCAACGATAGGCATCTCCCTACTTTTCAATTCTTTGACAACACAAAAATAGCTGACATAAATATTTTCTCCTTTTCATTTTTTTGATCTCCTTGGATTATAGATCTAGTAATAATATTGCTGGGTCAAAGGGTATGCACATTTTGGGCATAGTTCCAAATTAATTATACTCTGAAAGGGTTGGATAAGTTCACCACTCCACCAAAAGTGCATTAGTGTCCCTATTTTCCACATACCCGCTAGCATAAGTCATTTTTTTTTCTTTTCTGTCATCTTAGATAATACAAGGGTTATGAGGTGGTACCTCTTAGTTTTTCTTTTAAATTCGTATTTCTCCAATTAGTGATATAGAATATATTTTATATGATTATTGATACTTTGATTTCTTCCTTTGAAAACTTCTTGTTCATATTCTTTGATTATTTTATCAACTGGGAAATGACATATTCTCACAAATTTTACCCACTTCTCTATATGTGTGAGAAATAAGTCCTCTTTCAGAAAAAGTTGCTGTAAAATTTTTTCTGAGTTTCCTGTTTTTCCTCTAATTTTGGTTACATTGGTTTTGTTTATACAAAAACTTCCATTTTTTTTTTATTTTAGAGGCACCGTTATTTTTCCAGTCAGCCAAGATTGTAATCCTAAGTTATCCTCAAGTTCATTCTCCATGTTCAATCACTTTCAAAACTTTATTGATTTTATTTCAACATTTTTCATGATATACTTGTTTCTCTCTTTTATAGTCACCATTCTAATTCAAGGACTCACTTCTTGCAATTATTACAAGATTATTGAAACAATTTCCTGACTTAACTCCATGGTTCCAGTTTCTTCCTTCTTCAATCCATCCTACATATAGCTAAGAAAATAATCTTTAAGTTCAATTTAGCCTATGTTAAGTCCCTTACTTAGGAACCTTCAGGTTTTTCCCCTGTCATCTCTAAAGTGAACTCCTTGGTTTGACTCTGAAAAGATATTCAAAGAAATCCACCACCTAGTCCCAGTCTACTTTTACAGGCTTATTGGTCATTAATCTCCCTCATACACACTTTGTTATAGCTAAACCAGCCTACTTTCTGCTATCAAACTTCAGCCTTCCATATCTGACTCTGAGTTTGCCTTGTATACCCTCCTCATTTGTACTTTTTAGAAAGGTATCTTTTGTACCTTTTAGAAAGGTACCTCATTTTTACCTTTAGAAAGTTTAACTTACCTTGTTTCAATTCAGGTTCCCTTCCTGAAAGAATATTTTTTGTACAGCCCAGTTATTAGCCCATGCTATTATTGTGCATGTAATTATCTGTTTACATGTAGTATTTCTTCCTTTCCTTCCCATCAAATAAAATGTAAGTTCCCAAACACACATTGTATGTACTACCAGATGTAGTTGATGTGCTGGTTGGTTTTGACTGAACTGTTTTATAATAATGATAATAATAATCATTATTATCTTGCTTGTAAAATATTTTTATAAGGTATGACATCTTGAGTAGGGAAGGAGGATATTTTCCAAAAGATTTCAAAAATCTTATTTAATTCAACAACAGGTTTCCCATCACAGAAGCTAATTTAACCTTTTATCTGTGGTTGTGGTGACCATGACAAGGAATATAAGAATGCCTGATTACTGTTTTCCTAAACTTCTTTTCTGTTGCCAGGGAAACAATGCATCTAGTCTCCTTATAGAATGCACTCAGAGGAGCTCCATTTGGTGTTAAAAAATTGAAACTATAGTAAAAAGGAACCAGGAATAGAAAAGGAGTTGGATATACATACATACATACATACATACATATGTGTATATATATATATATATATAAATACATGAATACTTTAAAAGTACTACTTGCTTTTCATTTGTTAAATAAATTAATCACCTTTTTTACCCAAATAATTTTAAAATGGCCTTCATAGTAGTAGGATGAACCATGTAAGCCTTACTGAATCACACTGTATCATCTCCATTGGGACAATCTCCATGGGAACATATTGAAGAATGGAATCTTTAGTAGTCCTCCAGTGAAAGACTACTCTATTTGCTGTATTAATTAAAGTGCTGGGTTTTTTTAAACCATATTTGTCATTTCAATCTTTGGGAATTTTTTAAGGCCTGAAATCAGAGAAAAACACTTTGCATTGCTCTTTTTTTTTTTTTTACTTATTTTAGGAAAATTATTAGTAGAGAAATAATTTTTAAAAAAAATATATAATTGTAGTAAACAATGAAAGATGGGAAACTTAAAGAAATAGCTTAACTTTCTAAGAATAAAATATTTTAGAGATGTATTTTATGTTTATATATCAGTCATTTCTAGATTAAACCTTTCCTTGGGGAAAAAAAAGGGAAAACAATTAATGAAAAAAAAAATCCTCCAACATTTGACTATATACATTTTTTTTTTTTGTTTAGTCATTTCAGTCATATCCAACTGCTCATGATTTCATTTGAGGTTTTCTTCATAATCCCCATTTGGGGTTTTCTTGGTAAAGATACTGGAGTGGTTTGCCATTTCCTTCAAGTCCATTTTACAGATAAGGAAACTGAGGCATACAGGATTAAGTGATTTGTTTAAGGTCCTACAGCTAGTGTCTGAGGTTGAATTTGAACGCAGATCTTCCTGACTTCAGACATGGTACTCTATCCACTGTTCCACCTAGCTGCCCCCAAAAAAAATTTTAAAAAAAGAAAAACAATTAAACAGACAAAATCCAACTTTATTTGACTCTCTCTGTCTCTCTCTTTCTCTGTCTGTCTGTCTCTCTCTCTCTATATTATATCTGTGTGTATATGCATATATACACATACAGAAAGACACACACATGTATACACACAGATATATGTGTGTGTGTATATATATGTGTATATGTATGTGTGTGTGTATGTGTGTATATATATATGTAAAAGATATTTTTACTCCCTGGTAGTCCCCTACCTCTCTGTTATAAGAGGAGATATATTTCAAAGTCCCTCATAATATTCCCCACCTTCACCCTACCAGTTTTCTTATACTTTGCACTCACCCACATAGTCTATAATCTAGTAACACTGGTCTTCTTGCAGTCCTTGAACAAGACATTCCTCCCAACTCCAGGTATTTTTACAGGCCGGACTTTATAACTGAAATGGTTTCCCTCCTCATTTCCACTTCCTTCATGTCCCAGCTAAAAGTCCTCCTTCTGTATGAGGTTTCCCATGATCCCCCATAACTCTAATGCCTTCACACTCATTTATTTCCTGTTTATCCTTTATATTGCTGCTTGTACATATCTGTTTGTAGGTTGTCTCCCTATTAGACTGGAAGTTGCTTGAGATCAGCTAATGTCTTTCTTCTTTCTTTGCATCCCCAGTCCATAGTACAGCCCCCTGCAAATAGTATGTGCTTAACAATTGTTTACTAATGCATTTTTATTATCACCCCTTTGGAACCTCAGGACTATTTAAGTAGCATTTCTCTTACATTCAGTTATTTGGAAAATGTTTTTATATAATAACATACATTTTGCAAATCTTTTTTTAATATTGTTTGTTTATAAACTTTGACAACTGACAGGAATGACTCAGTGTTAGATAGTCATGTCAATTCTTTTATATTTTAGATATCATACTTTTATTGGTGTTACTTGGAACATCTGGTTTTCACCATCTATTATGTCTCTTCTAAGTCTTTGTTGATTTTATGCACACTGAAGTTTTTAACTCTGTGGGGTCTAAAAGTAGATACTTTATTTTTAATGATCTTCTTTTATCCCTTATTGATTCAGAATCCTTTCCCCACCCTCTACTCTGTCCTTCAAGATCATAGTCATGAAAAATATAATATATATTTTTTCTAGTTTTTTAATTTTTAAAATTTTAAGTATTCTATTTTCCCCTAGTTACATGTAAAAAGAATTTTCAACATTCATTTTTAAAACTTTGAGTTCCAAGTTCTCTCCCTCCCTCCCTTACTGATAAGTCAAGCAGTCAGATTTGGTCATACATGTGTAGTCATGAGAAACATATCCATAATAGTCATGTTGTGAAAGAAAATATGGACAAAAAACCCTCAGGAAAATCAAAGTATATACATTTTGTATATATACTTTAATCTGTACTCAGACACCATCAGTTCTTTCTCTGGGAATGGTTAGCGTTTTTCATCATAAGTCCTTCAGTGTTGTCTTGGATCATTATATTGCTGAAAATAGCTGAGTCATTCACAGCTGATCATCTTACAGTGTTGCTGTTATTTTGTACACAGTGCATTTCACTTTACATGAGCACATGCAAATCTTTCTAGGTTTTTCTGAGAGAATCTTGTTCATTATTTCTTATAGTATAATAGGATTCCATCATAATCACATACCACAATTTGTTCAGCCATTCCCCAATCGATGAGCATCCCATCAATATCTAATTCTTTGCCCCCAGAAATAAGCTGCTATAAATATTTTTGCATGTGTAGGTCCTTTTCTTTTCTTTACTTTTTCTTTTCTCTTCTTTCCCTTCTTTCCCTTCCCTTCCCTTCCCTTCCCTTTTTCCTTTCTTTTTTCTTTTCTTTTCTTTTCTTTTCTTTTATCTCTTTTGGGATACAGACCTAATAGTATTACTAGGTCAAAGGGTATGCATGGTTTTGTAGTCCTTTGGGCATAGTTCCAAAGTGCTCTATAGAATGGTTGAATAAGTTCACAACTCCACCAATAATGCATTAATGTCCCATTTTTCCCACATCCAAAATTTATCATTTATCTTTTCTGAACTATTAGCTAATCTAATAGGTATTAGGTAGTACCTTGGAATTGTTTTAATTTGCATTTCTTAAATCAAGAGTGAGTTGAATTTTTTTTTCAAATGGCTATAGACAGTTTTGATTACTTCATCTGAAAACTGATCATTTATCAATTGAGGAATGGCTCTTATTTTTATAAATTTGACTCAGTTCTTCTTTGAGAAATAAGGTCTTTATCAAAGAAACTAGCTTCAATTTTTTTCATACTTTCACAGTTTTCACAGTTATTGTTAATTGTATTTCCCTCCATCCTATCCCCCCCTTATTCTATTCTCTGTCTCCTTTCTCCAAAGTCTTTCTCCTGTCTCCAAAGTGTTTTGCTACTGACTACTCCCTCTCCCAATCTGCCCTCCTTTCTATTAGATCCTTCCCCTCCTTCTCTTATCCCCTTTCCTTCCTATTTTCCTATAGGGTAAGATAGATTTCTATACCCAATTGAGCGTGTATGTTATCCCCTCTTTGAGCCAGTTCTCATGAGAGTAAGGTTCATTCATTCCCCTTCACTTCCCCCCTCCACTGTAAAAGCTTTTTTGTGACTCTTTTATGTGGGATAATTTACCCCATTCTGCCTCTCCCTTTCTCTTTCTCCCAGTACATTCTGTTTGGTATCTAAAACCCTTCATGTTCCCACTCCAACCCACTTTTCTAATTTTATTAAATTTTAGTTCTCTCATGCACTCTTCACTCCAGTCAAATGGGTCTTCTTGATGTTCCTAACACATTGTGTTTGAGTTTCCAATACTGTGCACAATGCTGTCCATGCCTGGAATGCCCTCCTTCCTCATTTCTACCTCTTAAAATTCCCAGTTTCCTTCAAAGCTTAGCTCATAAATTATCTATTAGGTCAGTCCTTTCCTTATTCTATGAGATGCTAACTCCTTCCCCAGTAAATTATATTGAATCTATTTTGTCCTGATTTTAATTGCTTAAGTGTATTCATCTTGTGTGTGTGTGTGTGCGTGCACGTATGTCTATGTGAGTCTGTATGTACATATCTTTGAGGGCAGCTATTGAATCATTTTTTTTCTTTGTATGCTCAGTACCTAAAGGGCCTGGCATATAGTATGTACTTAAAATATTTATGCTGACTGATTGAAGTCTTTTAAAAATAAGATAAGAACTTCTATAGATAAGCAATCATATATCATATTTTTGAAGGAAAGAACCAATTTCAGTTTGAGAAAATAGAGTTTCAATGAGGAGTTAGAAGAGAAACATCTTTTGTTAGGTCATACATTCATTCTGATTCAAACAACATGGTAACCACATGGATAGCAGAAAAAGCCAAATGAAAAAGCTGTAGGTAGAATATAGTATAGGTGTGACAATAGCAAGAGATAGGGATTTTGTAGGCAGACTTCATTTACAAACTTTTTAGTCTGAAGCAGAAAGATATGGAGACTTGTCCTATTTTCTTATTAATTTCCAGTTTAAAGTGGCACAGTGGACTGAGGAAATGTGAATTTTATAAAATGATATCAATCATCTTTGAGCATTTATTTTAATATCAATAGCTTTTTACTTTCTTAAAGGTAACTTTTCCCCCAATGAGTTCCAAAAACTTTGCATTGTAACCATTGTAGTTCTCAATGGTTGTTCTTTAAACTATATGTGAGTATAAATATTTTTTTTTTCATTTGCTGCTGGTGGTTTAGTATTTTGAAATTTTTATGAATGGTTTCTAATTCCTATTTATTTTATCAGTGTTTTATGTGAAATGTTGCGAGTATTTATATCTCTCTTTTTTCCTTCTAATTTGGCTTTTGAATGAGTAATTAAACAATAGAGAATAGCCTTTCCCTTCCTGAAATACAATAACATTCATCTCTAAAATAACACATATGTGAAAAGATCCTTCATTCCATTCCTGTCCCCTGCCCCATCCCATATAGATATCTCTGAAAACAAGCCTAATAAATAAATTCTAGGGAATGTAATTATATTCTATGGTACATCCAATTCTGATTGAGAAAAAAAGAATGTGTTAAAAGTAAACCTGAAGAAAATATATCCCCAGTCCTAGGGAATTCATATATATTTCTTTCAATTTCACTCTGTTTTGGGAGGCACAAAGATAAAATTCCATCGATGTGTAAAAATAACTCTGGGATCTTTTTTTTTTCCAGGAAAGATCACTTCTTGTCAATGGCTGTCAAGCTGGAAAGAGTAATCAAACAATGTCAATCTCTTTATATTATACTGTAATTCAGGCATCATGGTGATATTGCTAAGATCATCAAATTTAGACAGTAAAGTAAATGGTAAAAAAGAGAAGGCTTAGCTAGCCTTCTAGTTGACAAGCCTAGAAACCTCTAGTACAATGTTATTTTGTTACTACTGGTACTACAATAATAACAATAGCAACATGAAATATAGCTAGTATTTAAAGAGCACTTAAAAATTAGCAAAGCACTTTACATATGTTATTTCATAAGCTTCCTCCTACTACTACTGCTACTTCTACTACACACACATATATATAGTTGTTCACATTAAAAAAAAACTTTTTGAGGAGGAAGGTAGAGAAGGAGGGGGAGAAAATTTAAAACTCAATAGTTTATGGAAGGGATTGTTGAAAACTAAAAAATTATTTATTTAAGAAAAGAAAAAAGCATTAATTATAAAAATTTAAATATGCAGAAAAAAGGGAAATTTCGAAGGGGACACAAAGTGGTCAGTTTTGTTATTATTGTGTTAAATTGACTATGTACTTAAAAAAATGTACCTAACTGGAGTTCACAGTTTCTTATACAATCCTCTTTACATCAGAAATCTTCCTGTTTGTTGATCTGTTAAGTTTATAATTAAAAAAAAAACTTTTAAAAAGTAGAAAAAAAACTTTTGATGATAATACTTTAAAATTAAAGCACTAAAATACCTTAAAATTAAAAAAAAATTCTGCACAGAGTATGGCTTTAATGTTTTATGCATGAGTATGTATGTATGCATATAGTACATAAAATGTATATATGTATATCTGTTTATAAATATTTGTGTGTGTATGTGTGTATATGTACATATATGTATATGTATATGTACATGTATATGTACATGCACATGTATGTGTATGTGTATGTGTGTATGTGTGTATGTATATGTATATGTATATGTATATGTATATGTATATGTATATGTGTGTGTATGTGTATGTGTATGTGTATGTGTATGTATATGTATATGTATATGTATATGTATATGTATATGTA
>NW_020950926.1:0-29917 GCF_900497805.2 Vombatus ursinus
TGTATATGTATATGTATATGTATATGTATATGTATATGTATATGTATGGGAAACACCATAAACATTATTTAGGATATCGGCACCTGAAAGAACATTCAGTTTTCTTCTTCCAAGCAGCTGTCCTATAAAGTACTTTGCAAACATTCTTTGCTACATTCTTTGCTACATTCTTAGTTCAGAGAGACTATCTTGACTAAAAAATGTTGAAGAACTCCTCTTTTATATTTGCCTTCAGAGTCCATGGTGCCTTCTCTCAAATATCCACAGTAGGTGAAAATATTTATCCTAGAAAAGTGGATCTGACTTTTGGAAGGTGTCAGAGCATATTGAATCATAGTAGGCAACCACACAAGTGGTACTAAATTCCTCAGAATTCAATAAGACTTCACAACTGTGAGTCCACACCTTTTTATGGAATCTCTTTTGGGAGATAATTCCAAAATCAGAGTTTTGAATATATCAGTGTTAATTAATAATTATTCAGTCTCCAAAGGTGATCCCTTTCTAGAATGCCATTGATTTTAATATGTAAGTTTAGATATCTGTTAAAAAAAAAGTCTCAGTACTTTGTAATTAAATGTTACCCAGAGCTGTGCTCCCGTCTCAAAGGTCTATAGAAATGTTTTTTCTTATATATCTCAGTACAAATTATCAATTTCCTAAATGAGATTGCCATTCTTTCCCTCTAACTCCTTCCATCTACTCTGTATTTATCTGACTTATTCTTAGGTATTTATATGTTGTTTCCTCCATTAGATTGGAAGATTCTTAAGAGTAGTGACTTTTTTTCTTTCTTTGTATCCCTCACAGTGCTTGGTACGTGCCAACTGCTTAATAAATACTTGTTGATTGATTGATTGACTTTGAAACTAATAGAAACTTGTGCTGGAGCAGTGAAGGCTGCAACATAAAATAGGTTCTGGTGATGAAATTTAAACTGCTCTTGAAAAAGAAGTATGGATTTCATCACACCTCTGCATGAAGAGGTGACTTCTCCAATGTCATATTGAAAAGACTATGAGGCAGAGAGTGGTCTCTCTTTATTTCTATAAAAAATTTATGAAGAATTTTACATAAATCATTTGCTTTTTATAACAGACACAATAGAGTCAGCATAGTGCAATAATAATAATAATAATAATTTATAATGATGATATTTATTATTATATGATATTTTAAGGTTTGCAAAGTACTTTATAAATATAACCTTATTTTATTCTCACAACAACTCTGAGAAGTAGGTATCATTTTATCCTCATTTTACAAATACATAGAAACTGAGTCACAAAGAATTAAGGGAATTGCCAAGGGTCATCTAGCAAGTCATTGTCTGAGGCCAAATTTGAATTCAAGTTTTCCTGACTTAAGTCCAGTGTTCTATTCAGGAACACTTGAGTTCAAATTCTACCATTCACACAAACTGACTCTGTGGCTCTGGGAAAGTCACTTAAAATTGTGGTGCTCTTGTCAACACTCAAAGATAGCAAGTTTCAGAGATAATGCCATACTGTATTTAGGGAGTTTATTTCACCCAGGTGCTTTCTATAGCAATAATATTATGGGTCCAGTTCATGTCCCTAAAAATTCTATGATATATATGCTATTGCTATCCCCATTTTACAGAAAAGAAAAAGTTAAGACCTGGAGGATTTAAATAGTTATACTGAGTTAGTTGATGGCATGAAATAGGTTTTCTTTTCTTTTTTTTTTTTTTTTTTTTTGGTGAGGCAATGGGGTTAAGTGACTTGCCCAGGGTCACACGGCTAGTAAGTGTTATATGTCTGAGGCTGGATTTGAACTCAGGTCCTCCTGAATCTGGGGCTGGTGCTCTATCTACAGCGACACCTAGCTGCCCCCTATGAAATAGGTTTTCTTGCCAAAGCTTAGCCCTCTACTCAATATTGCTTAAGTAATTCACTTCACTTGATTTGTTAATAAACTTTTCCCTTACATAGAACCTCTACAATTTTTAGTTCGTTCATCCAGCTATTCTACATATTGCTGTTGCTGTTCAGTTGTTTCAGTCATGTCCAGCTCTTTATGTCCCCTTTTGGAGTTTTCTTGCAAAGATACTGGAGTGATTTACCATTTCCTTCTCCAGCTCATTTTACAGATGAGGAAACTAAGGCAAACAGGGTTAAGTGACTTGCCTAAGGTCACACAGCTAGTAAGTATGTGAAGCCACATTTGAACTCATATCTTCTGGACTCCAGGCCCAGAACCCTATCTACTGCATCTCCTAACTACCCCTACCTCTCCCTAGTGTCACACAGCTTTTAAGTGTGTAAGACAGGATTTGAACTCACTGAAGATGAGTTTTTCTGCTTCCAAATCCAGTGCATTATCCACCAAAGCACTTAGCTATCCATCCCTTCATATACTTGAACACTATTATTGTACAACTCCCTCAGTCTTCTTTTCTCAATGCTAAATATTTTTTGTTTTCTTTAACTGATTATTACATCCATGGTGTCCAGTCTTCTCACCATGGTGATCACCTCCATCTGAATGTTTTGCAACTGATCTATGTCCTTCATAAAAATATGACACTTAGAAGAGAATACAATACTCCAGACTCAAACTGACCAAGATAGGGGACAGCAAAGCTACTATCTTTCATATTATTGAAGCTATACCAAGAGAGGGTTCTGGGAAGATGGAGTAGGTCAGAAAGTTCCAAGCTCTCCAGATCTCCTCTACAAAAAAGACAAAATAGTGCCTCAGGGTCAAAGTAGAGTGGCAAAAAATAAACAATAGCTGGGGCAGAACAGTGATCCTCCTGGAACAAGGAGAAGATCTGAAGAAATATACCAGGACAGAGGTTTGGTAATTGTAAACATCTCCAGGATAGTTCTACTGAAACAGCAAGGCTTGGGGGCAGCTGGGTTGGGCAGTAACCTGGACTTCAGCCACAGGAATTTTCACCTCCTAGAGAGTGTGGGGAGTCAGGTGTCTGAGCAGGGGAAGATTAAGGGAGCCTGCAAGGAATGCCAGGCCCAGCTGTGCTGCCGAGATGAAGACCTAGAAGAGAAGGAAGCAGCACATGCCCAGTGAGTACAGAAGCACTAGAGCAGGGATGTTGCTGGCTGTGGAAACTTACAGGAGAGCTGAGTTCTTGATCTAGGTTCTAGGCCAGAGGGGAGAACTGAAGGTCATAGCCACTGGAGGGTTCTCAAGGAGCAAGAGCATTTCCACCATAGCATGCCAAAAGGCCCTAGCTATGACTTGGAAGGGGAAAGGAGTACAGAGGTTGGGCCCAGGACAAATCTCAAAAAATAACAGTAAGAAGGTCCTGAGGCCAGAGGGACCATCCACCACACCCCAGGATTAGAGGTGATTCTAATAATAAGCTGCTAAAATTTTTAAAAATATGAGCAGGCAAAAGAGAAAGAATCCAACTATAGACAATTACTATGGGAATAGAGAAGACCAGGGTTTGGCTTCAGAAAAGGATACTGAAGGGAAAAAAAAAAACTCTCCTGCCCCAAAGAGTAATGTCAAATGGTCACTTGCTCAAAAAAGAATTCATAGAAGAACTCAGAAAAGACTTCAAAAATCAAATAAGAGAGATTGAGGATTTTTTTCAAAGTAAGGACAATCCAAGAAAAACAAGAAGATTATGAAAAGAATGTCAACCAACTGAAAAAAGAGATGCAGAATCTTAAGGAAGAAAATGACTCCTTGAAAATTAGAATTTGGCAAGGGTAAACTGGTAAAATTATAAGAGGACAAGAAATAATAAAACAAAATGTAAAGAATGAAAAACATAAAAAAGAATGTGAAATGTCTTTTAATAAAAACAACTCATCTAGAGAATAGACCAAGAAGATAAAATATAAGAATAATTGGAGTACTGAAAACTATGATAAAAAAGAATCTTGATACAATAATACAATAAATAATTTTTAAAAATTGTCCTGAAGTGTTAGAACAAGAGGGGAAAGTAGAAATAGAAAAAAATAAATCCACTGATCACCACCTTAGAGAGATCCTCAGAGGAAAACCTACAGGAATATCATAGCCAAATTCCAAACCACCTGGGTTAAGGAGAAAATACTATTAGCAATAAGAAAAAAAAAAGAATTCAAATATGGCAGAGCCACAATTAGAATTACACAAGACCTAGCAGCAGCTACATAAAAGACTGCAAGTCTTGGAACATTATTATACATACATCTATATCTATATCTAATCGATATCTATATCTAATCAATATCTATATCTAATCTCTCTATATCTATTGATATCTATGTCTATATCTCTCTATATATCCATATCTATATATCTGTATCTCTATATATGCAAAAGAACTGGGGTTATGGCCAAAAATATCGTACCCAGCAAAGTTAAGTATAATATCAAATGGAAAAAAAGGAGATTCAATGAATTCACAAACTTTCAGGATTTTATTGCAAAAAGACCAGGCCTAAACAGAAAATTTGACATACACAATCCAAGAGAAATATAAGGTAAATAAATATCAAAGACTAATTACAAGGGACTCAACAAGGGAGAAAAAATTTATATACATGGAAATGTAAACCAAATGTCTAAAACTGTCATTAGTAATTGGATAGTTCAAAAGAAAGAGTAGGGTAGAGCAGAATATGGTGTGATTTTAAAAGCAAAATGATGTCAGAAAAGGCAAAAAGTGTAATTATCTCATACAAATGAGGAGCTAGAGGAAGAACTTATACAGAGGAATTAGAAGGGGAAAGAGGGCAGGTAGTTCTGGAACTCTACTGTCATCAGGAATGGGTTATACACACATATGCATACATATGTATATCTATAAATATATGTATGTATGTGTGTGTGTGTGTCTATGCACAAAAGTCATCTAAAGTCATAAAGAAATAACAGGGTGATGGGATAGGGAGGGGGGGAGAGGATAAAGGAGGGATAGGGAATAGGATAAGGTAGGATAAGGGAATAGGATATAGAAGGGTATGTAGATTAATGGGAATGAGATAAAGAGAGAACAACATATATTAAGAAGGATATACAAATATTCTAACCAGAAAGAAATAAGAAAGTAAGGGAATAAGGTGGAGGAAGAGGATAAAAAAGAATTTCTTTGGGGAGGGGTAGATTAAGGAATAGGAGGGCAAGGTAGCAGGTAGAAGTAAAGAAGAGGAATGAGGAGAGATAGGAATAGGGTGAGAAGGATAGTGAGGAAAATAGGAAGGAAGAAAATATATAAGTAATCACAACAGAGTATGAATGGGATAAATTTACCCATAAAATGGAAACGATAACATTAAAAATTTGAATTCAACAATATCTTGCTTTCAGGAAATGCTATAAAAATGAAAGATACACACAAATATAAAATAAAGGTCAGGAGTAGAATTTGTTGTGTAAAAAAGCAGGGATAGTAATCATGACCTCAGACAGAGTTACTAGATTCAGTAGTATCAGATCTGAAACCATATCATAAGATGAGAGCAGTGTTGAAGTGTAAAATGGATAATTTTGATCATTGTAAATTAAAATTTTCTTGCATAAATAAAACCTATGTAGCCAAGAATAGAGGGAATGCAGAAAAATGGGAAAAATAGCTCTCATAGGCAATCTCCCAGATAGAATGTGATTGGGTTGGAATATTATTGTGGTATAGGAAATGATGAGCTGGTAGATTTAGAAAAATATGGAAAGCCACAGACTTCTGAAGGAAGAGAAGCAGATGACAAGTGGAAATAAGCATAATACAGTCTTACATATATGCATTTGAATGTATATGTATATATATGTGTGTGTGTTTATGGATATCTACATATATACATACATGTATAAGCATATACATGTATGTATATGTGTGTGTGTGTGTATCTATCTACGTCTGTATCAATATTTTGATCCATGCTTAATTATAGCCTTCTTGGGGACAGAAACAGAAGGGGAGGAAATAAATTAAAAAGTACACAGCAAAGGATAAAAGAAAACATACAAAGAAGCAAAAAAAAAAGATTAACATCTTTGAAAATTATGTGTAGTATTTACTATATAGGTTTACTTGAAATGGAAATTTATTGCTTTGTATTGAATCCTCTCATGTTCTATTGTGTATATGACTTTTTTTTCTTTTGTATTTAAGTTTAAAATACATTTAAATATAATGAAAAAAAGACGCTACACCTCTTTGATACAGTTTAGGTGTGAGTTAATTTATTTTGCTTCTATGTCACACTGTCATCATAGAAGTTCAAAATCACATGCAAGTCACATATAGTGTATGCTAAGTAAAAATCCCTCTGGCACTAAAATAGAGATCTCCCTCAATGTCATAAGCATCAACGCGCTTTTTGTTAGTTTACTTCCTAATCTTGGCACCAATAATTCCGTGAGAAATTCTGTGAAGCCCTAGCTTAATTTACTCCATGTTTTATCTACAGCCTTTATTGAACTATTAATAACTATTAATCTAGTAACTCTATCAAGAGATTAAATGAAGTTGGTTTTCCATGACTTGATCTTAGTGCTTCATATTGTAGCTTCTTGGTATAGAAAATGTCTAAATGCCCTTTCAAACTAGAAATGCAAGCCCAATTTTAAGCTAATAAATCTTACAATGTAGGTGAAATGGAATATTTACCAGATTAAGAGAAAAGGAAATAGAATACTTAAATAAAGCCATTTTAGAAAAAGGAATTGAACAAGACATCAATGAACTCCCTAAGAAAAAATCCCTGTGGCCAGATGGATTTAGAAGTGAATTCTGCAAATCATTTAAAGAATAATTAATTATAGTTCTCTACAAATAATTTCAGAAAATAGTCAAAGAAGGAGTCCTACTACATTTTTATGACAAAAATATGGTGCTGATATCTAAATTTGGAAGAACTAAAACAGAGAAAGAAAATTATAGACCAATTTCAGTAATGAATATTGATGTAAAATTTTTGAATAAAATAATAGCAAGGAGATTACAGCAATATATCACCAGGATAATATAGTATGATCAAGTGGAATTTATACCAGGATTGCAGGGCTGGTTTGATATTAGGAAAACTGTCAGCATAATTGGCCATATCAATAACAAAATCAACAGAAATTATATGATTATCTCAATAGATGCAGAAAAAGCTTTTTTATTAATATTTTATGGTTTATAATAATTTTTTCAGAAGTTATTTATTTTTAGTTTTCAACATTCATTTCTACAAGATTTTGAATTTCAAATTTTCTCCCCATCTCATCTCTCCCCCCACTCCAAGATGGCATACATTCTGAATACCCCCTTCCCCTAATCTGCCCTCCATTCTATCTCTATCCCCCTTCTATTATCCCCTTCTCCTTCTATTTTTCTGTAGGGTAGGATAGATTTCTATACCCCATTGCCTGTACATCTTATTTCCCAGTTGCATGTGAAAACAAATTTTAACATGTGTTTTTAAAACTTTGTGTTCCAAATTTTCTCCCTTTTTTCCTCCCCACCCACCCTCATTGAGAAGGTAAGAAACTCAATACAGGTTATACATGTGTAGTCATGCAAAATACTTCCACAGTAGTCATATTGTGAAAAACTAAGTATATTTCCCTTCATCCTATCCAACCACTATTTATTGTATTCTCTCTTTTGACCATGTCCCTCCTCAGAAGTGTTTGCTTCTGATTACCCCTTCCCTAAATCTGCCTTCCCCTCTATTATCCCCCTGCTCTCTTGTCCCCTCCCCCCATTTTCCTGTAGGGTAAGATAGATTTCCATACCCAATTGAATGTGTATGTTATTCTCTCCTTAAGCCAAATCCAATGAGAATAAGATTTACTCATTCCCTCTCACGTTCCTTCACTTCTCCTCCACTGTAAAAATTTTTTCCTTGTCTGTTTTATGTGAGATAATTTTCCCCATTCTACCTCTCCCTTTCTCCTTCTCCCAGTATAATCCTCTCTTACCCCTTAATTTTATTCTCCAGATATCATCTCTTCATCTTCAACTCACCCTGTGCCCTCTATCTATCTATCTATCTATCTATGTACATACATATAATTTTTCCCTCCCACTACCCTAATACTGACAAAGGTCTCATGAGTTAAAAATATCATCTTTCCCTGCAAGAATGTAAACAGTTCAACCTCAATAAATCTCTTATGATTTCTCTTTCCTGTTAACCTCTTCATGTTTCACTTTAGTCTTGTATTTGAAAGTCAAATTTTCTATTCAACTCTGGTCTTTTCATCAAGAATGCTTGAAAGTCCCCTATTTCTCTGGATGACCATTTTTTCCCCTGAAGGATTATGCTCAGTTTTACTGGGTGAGTGATTTGTGGTTGTGATCCTATCTCCTTTCTCCTCTGGGAATATTATATTACATGCTACATGGTCCCTTAATGTAGAAGCTGCTAAATCTTGTGTTATCCTGATTGTGTTTCCACAGTACTTGAATTGTTTCTTTCTGGCTGCTTGCAATATTTTTTCCTTGACTCTGGAATTTAGCTACAATATTCCTAGCAGTTTTCCTTTGGGGATCTCTTTCAGGAGGTGATTGGTAGATTCTTTCCATTTCTATTTTGCCCTCTGGTTCTAAAATATCAGGGCAGTTTTCCTAATTTCTTGAAAGATGATGTCTAGGCTCTTTTTTTTTATCCTGGCTTTCAGATAGTCCAATAATTTTTAAATTATCTCTCCTGGATCTATTTTCCAGGTCAGTTGTTTATCCAATGAGATATTTCATATTGTTTTCTATTTTTTCATTATTTTTGATTTGTTTTACAGCATCTTGATTTCTCATAAAGTCACTAGCTTCCAATTGTTTCATTTTAATTTTTAAAGGAGTATTTTCTTCAGTAAGCTTTTGGACTTCCTTTTCCATTTGGCCAATTTTGCTTTTTAGGGCATTCTTCCCCTCATTGGCTTTTTGCCATTTGGATTAGGCTATTTTTAAGGTGTTATTTTTTCAGTATTTTTTAGTCTCCTTTAGCAAGCTGTTAACTTGTTGTTCATGATTTTCTTGTATTACTCTCATTTCTCTTCTCAGTTTTTCCTCTACTTTTCTTACTTGTTTCTCTAACTCCTATTTGAGCTCTTCCATGGCCTGGGACTGATTCATATTTTTCTTGGAGGCTTTGGATGAAGGAGCTTTGACTTTGTTGCCTTCTGCTGGTTGTTTGTTTTGATATTCTTTATCACAAAAGAAAGATTCTATGGTCTGACTTTCTTTGCACAGTTTGCTCATGATTACAGCCAATTACTTGAGTTTTAAACTCTTTGTTAAGGTAGGGTTCTGTTTTCAGTGTGGAGAATGTACTGTCCCAAGCTTTGTGGGTTTTGTGCAGCTGTTTTCAGAGATACTTCTAGGAACCTGTAAATTTTCAGTTTTTCCAAGGTAGTATAATGAGGGACAAGGTGCTTACTCCTTTCCTGGCCTGTGCTTTGGTCTCTTAGTGACCACAAGCACTCTTTTTTGCCTTGGAACTGTGAGAAGAATTTCCTCTCCACCACTACTACAAGCTCCACCACACCAACACTCCTCCTTATCCCAGGACTGCCACCCAGAACTGGGACCCAGATCCAAGCATGTGCAAAGCAAGAGAATCCTACCTCAGCACCATCAAAGAGATCCTTACAATCCTAGTCTGATCAGCCACTCGATTTCCCCTCAGTCTGTGGACAGGAAATCCCAGAAGCAGGCACCACCCAGGGACTGCACCAAGACAGGGGCTGGGACTGAGTTTCTCTCTCACCATGGTCATAGACTTTTCCTACTGACTTTCTAAGTTGTCTTTGGCATTTGTGGATTGAGAAGTCTGGAAACCACCCCAACTGCCTGTAATTCAGTCTTCTCAGGCCTACTCCAGGTTTACTAAGCCCTGTTTTGCCTGCACACTCATGCTGAACTGCATTCTTCTCCCAGTTTGGAGCAATAGACCTTTCCAATCAACCATCCAGTTTGTCTTGGGCTGGAAATTTGTTTCACTCTTTTTCTTTTGTGGGTTCTGCTGCTTCATAATTTGCTTAGAGCCATTTTTTACAGGTATTTGGAGGGGTTTGGGGGAGAGCTCAAGCAAGTCACTGCTTTTACTCTGCCATCTTGGCTCTGCCCCCCCCCTCCTCCCAGAAAAATCTTTTGACAAACTACGACACTCATTCTTATTAAAAACACTATAGAGCATAGGAATAAAACGAACTTTCCTTGAAAGGATAAGTGCTAGCTATCTAAAACCATGAACAAACATTATCTGTAATGGGGATAAGCAAGAAGCCTTCCCAATAAAATCAGGGGTGAAACAGGGATGTCCATCATCACCACTATTATTCAATATTGAGTTAGAAATGTTAGCTTTAGCAAAAAGCGAAGAAAATGGAATTGAAGGAATTAGAATAGGCAGTGAGGAAACAAAACTATCACTCTTTGCAGATAAGATGGTGTACATAGAGCATCCTAGAGAATCAACTAAAAAAACTAGTTGAAATAGTTAACAACTTTAGCAAAGTCACAAGATATAATATAAACTCACATAAATCATGAGCATTTCTACACATTACCTACAAAATCCAACAGAAGGAGATAGAAAAAAATCCATTTAAAATTACTATAGATAATAAAAAATACTTGGGAGTCTACCTGGCAAGACAAACCCAGAAATTACATGAACACAATTACAAAATACTTTTCAGACAAGTAAAGTTAGATCTACTTAAAATTCTACCTAAAATGATTTACTCATTCAATGCCATACTAATCAAACTACCAAAATTATTTTATAGAGGTAGAAAAAAATAGTAGCAAAATTCATCTGGAAGAACAAAAGATCAAGAATATCAAAGGAATTATGGAACTAATGGAGTCTGAATGCAGATCGAAGCATACTATTTTCACTTTTTTGTGTTTTTTTCATTTTGTTCTGTTTCTTTCACAACATTATTAATGTGGAAATATGTTTTACATGATTGTACATGTATAACCTATATCAGGTTGCTTGCCATCTTGGGAATGCGAGAGGTAAGGGAGAAAGAAAAATTAGAACCCAAAATCTTTTAAAAATGAATGTTCAAAATTATCTTTACATGTAATTGGAAAAAAATAAAACATTATTAAAACATGCTCTTATATCAAATGATTAGATATTACATAGAAATTTGCTGTTATGCAATTTATATAATTAATGTATTTTATTCAATAAATATTACTTGACTATTTGTATTTTTCCAGACCCCTTTAACTATACAACTGAATAAAACTTTATTGCTCCTGTATCTAAATTTTTATTAATACCCCCCATGGTGATTCTACTTGACATGTCTGGGGAACCAAAGATTGCTATGTAATTGTTTTCCTTCCCTAACACATTCAGCAGAAGATCTTGTAGAAGCTTAGGGACTTATTAACCCAGTGTGGTGGGTACAGTTAAACTTTTTTCTTTTAGACCTTTAAGGTTCCTAAAATAACTCTAGAGACTTAGCATATTCAGTGACATATTTTGAGCAGTAATATTTGTAGCAACAGAAAATACTATTTTTCCCCTATAAAATGATTTTCTAAAAGATTTTCAATAATTTTATTTGGTTTTGTTCAGAACTTCACATTACAACTAGCTGCTTAGAGACCAAGATTCATAAGAAAATTGAGTAAAGTTTGGTAAATTTAGTAAGGGGCATCATGCCTCCCTGGCTCCTGCCAGATGCTTTTCTACAGAAATATTTCAGTAAGTCAAAGAACTGTAACTCTCACAATGTGGTTCTTCTTATACAATGTAGACAAACTTTCTCTCAAAAATTCTGTGCCCCAGAAATTTATCACCCTAAAATCAGGTCGCTAAAAAACCTTTTAGAACTTAGCTAGATAGTCCTCATGGAAGAGGCTGACAATTCTGCCCCCTGTATTCATGTACTTAGAGATGTAGAGTTGGAAGTTAATCTCAGAGTAAATGGAGTCCAATCCTCTAACTTTATAGATGTGAAAACTTAGAACCAGGGAAGTGGTGACTTGCTGATGGTAATGCAAATGGAGACAGGACGTGAACCCAGGCCATTTGAATTCCACGGTATCAGCCTTCCCACTGAACTATGATGCCTTCCCAACTCGAAGCCTTTCTCTTTCAAGAGACATGACATTTGTGTTGCATTTAAAAACACGGGGTTGCCTCTTTGCTCCTGCCAAAGTAGCCTGCCTGCTATTCCACATATTGGACATAGCATCACATATCTGTGAGCCTTTGCCCAGACTTTCTCTTATTTTTGGAGTGTTGTCTCCTCCCGCTTCCACTTCTGCTTTTTGGAATCCCTCAGTCTTTGATAAGCATACCTCAAGTTCTATAAGGCCTTTCTTGTTCCCCCAATCATTTGTGTTCTCCCCTCTAAATTACTTACTATTTACTTTGTATATATTTTATGTTGACAATCTATAGTACAGGCTGCTTCTCCTCATTATGTTGCAAACTCCCTGAAGATATTGTATCCAAAGTACCTAGTATGCTGCATGGCTCATAGTAAACCTTTAATAAATGTTGATTGAATTGAATTACATTGAATTTATATTTAAATAGATTGTTCCTAAGTTTACTTCCAACTCTGAGATTCAGTCATGACATGAAAATAACAAATTTTGAAATAGGTTAATTCTATGTTCAGAGTACTGAATATAAAAACTCTGTGATTCCATAATTCTGTGATTCTGCAATGTTACTCCTTTCTCTACTCTCTGCCCTCTATGCAACCCAAAAACTCTCTGTTCCCTGTCCAAGCACTGCATTGCCATTTTTTTACATGGTGGCTCAAGCTTTTCCTATGTCTGGATTGCTCTTCTTCCATGTTCAACTTCGACTAATAACTCCTCACTTTGTCAAGAGCAAATCAAATACCAGCCCTTTCCCTAATTGTCCCATTATCTTCCTTTCATCCCAGGCAGTGATGACCTCTCATACCTCATAAAACATTTGATTTTCTACTTGTCTAATGCATTTGTCATGTAATATGGCATATTATAGTTGTTTTGGCACATATTTCTTATCATCCTACTAACCTGAAAACCCAAATGGCAATACCCGTGTTTTATTCAAATTTTCGGTCTTGCAATGTATCTAGCCTTGCACTCAGTAGGTGCTTAGTAAATGTTTCTTGATTGATTGATAGATATTGTGAGACATATTACTGAAACAAAACATGGAAAGCCAGTATAGACACTAAGTAAAACTAACAGAATGCCTAAAATTTTATGCTATAGACTGAAAGAAAAGAAGAATTTGATGGAGGAGGTATTTACAACAAGGGGACATAACATGAGAGGAGGGGGAAAAAGCATGGATTTTTGCCCACCTTCTTTTATCCTACATAGGATAATTACAGATTGCCAAAGTCATTCTACCTTTCAACACAGGTCTATTAAACATGTGTCTAAACAATTCCTAATAATTCCCTTTCCTAGCAGAAATATCAGGGGTAAGGGCGTAAAATCTTTTTTTTTCAATTATAATTTGTTCATAGTTCCACCCTGTGAACAGATTCCAATGGGTCCTAACAACCTTACACAAACTGCAAATGTCTACATCACCCTTATGTTCCAGCTTCTTGCCAGTACCCACATTTCATTTATACACAGCTTCAAAAATGCAAGGCTGCAGACCTATCACATAATAGCCTGGCTATTAGAATCGGCAGGGTGGACAGCAATCACTCTCTTTCATGTATGATATTTGTTCACCTCCCTACCACCTAATTCCATATCGACACATTATGTTTGTGAGTGGGAGCTCACAACTTCTCTTCACATTGCAAATGACTGCTGCATCTTCTCCAACAGACTTTGCTGTCCAAAGCTATTAGAGGTGATGGTGTGCATCCAGAGACAACACAAAGCAAATTTTCATCTAATACCTCAATCCCCTTGCCCTTCAAGAACCTCTTGCAATTTACTCAGCATTGTTTTTAAGTCACAGAAAAGTCAAGCCAGGGAACCAAATAAAGAGGATGTTGTTACCAAAGCTTCTGTGGTCCCTTTGTGATGACTGGGTCTAAAAAAGATTCAGCTTCCTCAGCAAATGCCCTCGAGTGGCATATTGCAACAGGTACATCATCAGCATTATCCACATTGAGGAAAGAGGCATGTGCATGGATTTATAGAGAGGATCTTGGTGACCTTGGGGATCATTAGCCAGTTACAAATGGAAAGCTAACAAATGCAAACTAAATCTATCTAAAGTTAATTTTCATGTTTTGAATAAATAATATAATAAAGATCATTTTAGCATATTTAAACAATAAAGGAGGGAAAATGGTAGAACTTAGAAACATCTCCATCTGTCCCCTTATCAGGGGGCCTCTTTCTATGATCTATAATACACAGGGTGCTTATCACAGATTGCTTTGCATATTCTGAGGTAGTATTTCCTTTTTATTCTCAAAGGGGAACATGAAAAAAATACACAGAATCCAAATAACTACCTCTCAAGATTTGAATAGATATCTCAAAAGGCATATTATACCATGCTAAATTCTCCTGTTTTCATAGTGAAGTGTTCTGATATATCAAAAACATATTTACCTTAAACTATTTAAGTTTTTTATCTCAGTCTTCTAGTTCCTTTTGCACACAGAAATTGCCAAGAATACTCAAATCCTTACTGTGAAATTACAGCTATGCATTCTAAAATATTTATTGAGTAACTACTCTATTTAGGGAACTATCATGGATGTTATAAGAGGGACAGTGCTCTATAAGACAATGGCATTTCCCTCAAGAATATTATGAGATCTGAAAGAGGTCTTTGAGATCATCTAACTTGGGCAACTATCATATTTCTTGATGTAGAGATGGAGGCTTAGTGAGGGTGATTTGCCCAAGGTCACATACTAAGGTAACAGCAGAGCCTGTCTTGATTCCAGCATTTTATTCGATCAATATATAATACAATGAAATTTCTGTTATTTTATACATAGTGAACTAGAAGTCATTGAAAAATCAAACAAAGAACATTTTATATCATATATCACTAACAGCTAAATTTGGGTAGGATATGAATAAGTCTATGTATATGCAAGAATAAGCTCAAAATGGATCTGTGATTGCATTTTTAAAGGAGAAGGAGGAGGAGGAGGAAGAAGTGGAGAAGAGAGGTAAGGGAAACATAAGGGGAAAGGGAAGGAGGAGGAACTAAGAGAAGGGAATTTGTTTCAAAGGCAGGATTAGAAGTCAGGCCCTCTGATTTCAAAACCAATGATCTTTTTCATTGTACCTTACACCTGGTCTGATACCCAAGATTATATAGAGATAGAAAAACAGAGATGATAGAGATAGAGATATAGATAGATATAGAAGTAGATTATAAATATAGGTGTATATATACATATATATGTATGATATCTATCTGTAGATCATTACATAGATAGACAAAGATAGAAGTATAGAAATAAAGATACAAATTTCTAATTCTAAGAATTAGTCCTCAATAGATAAATGGTCAAATATGAATAAACACTTCCCAAAAGAACTGTAAATTATTAGGAATCTTATGAAAAATTGTTCCAAGTGGTTAAAGAAGTGGAAATCAAAACAAGTTTTACCTCACACAGAAACAAAAGGCAAAGATGGCAAAAGATGGAAAGATGGAGGAGGGTTTGTGGCAAAATAGTGTACTGATGCTGAGTGAAGTGAACAGAATCAGGAGAACATTGTACACAGTAACAGCCACTATGTGCAATGACTAACATTGACAGACTTAGCTCTTCTCAGCAATGCAAGGATGTAAGACATCCCCAAAGGTCTCATGATGGAAAATGTTATCCACATCCAAAGAAAGAACTCTGAAGTTTGAATGCAGATCGAAGCATACTATTTACTATTTTTTCTTCCATTTTGTTTGTTTTGTCTTTCTTATGGTTACATCACTAATGTGAAAATATGTGTAATAGAAATGTATATGCATAGCCTTCATCAGATTGTGCCCAATCTTGGGAAGGGAGAGAGGGAGGGAGGGGGAGAAAAATTTAAAACTCAAAAGGTTATGGAAGTGATTGTTGATAAATCAAAATAAATTAATAAAAACGAAAAACAGACATACTAATGCACTTCTGCAGGGAGAATTGTCTTAAACATTGCAGGAAGTAATTTGTAATTATGCTTTTAAAAAGAGACTAAAACATCCATTGCATTTGGCCTAGAGATCCCGGTGATAGAAATGCACACCAAGGAGATCAAAGATGAACAGATACTGCCTATATTTTTAAAATATTCATAGTATATATTTTTGATGCAGTAAAAAATCAGAAACAAAGTGAGTTGACTAAATAAATTGTGATGGATAATATATTACAAAATTACAGCTTTGTAAGAAACGATGAATATAAAAAATTCTGAGATGCCTGGAAAGAATATACAAACAATTCACAGTCAAATAAACACAACCAGGTCAGCAGAATATGTGAGGATTATAAAAATGTAGATGCAAAAGTTTTATTTTTAAATGAAAACTGAATCCTGCAACTAAGCTTGTCCTTAGGGAAGAGTTTTATTTTGTGTCAAAAGGGATAAGTTGGAAAAGAGGGTAATACATACTCAGAAATAAAGGTGATATAAAAACTAAAGATACAAATGAAAATAAAAACATCCCAATACTTTAAAAAGTCTCCTTATTCATACCATCATTCCATTTTTTTTTTCCTAAGGAGAGGAAAACTTTTTGGGAGGGATTTGGTGGGGACCATCACCTTCACTTATCACCATGATAAAATTTCTGAAGAGTTTCATCATAGGGTATGATAGAAGTAGAAGTCACATTTTTAAAATTCTTAATGCCTGAATAATTGCAATGAGAGCTAAATGGCTATTATATAGTAAATATGCAATATATCCCCAAAGACTAGAATTCTGTGAATAATAGTTAATTTCATCATTTTAGAATGTTTCTGTGATGAAATGCAGGCTTACCTTTAAATGCAAATTCCTCTTTCTAAAAAGGTGAGTAGAAATACTTAAAACATAATCCATCTGATTGCATTTTGGCTCTAGAATGCCCTTTGAGTTCCAGACATTCAAAAATAAAATAGGTACAGTGCTAATCAACATGTGCCTCTACTTCACAATACATTATTTCCTAATAGCCCCATAAAAGTAATTTTGTTCCACTCTCATTGCTAAGAGGACTCTCTTTCAAAATGGAATTTTTAATTGCTGCCATTCATGAGCCTGGGGAAGTTGTGATTCAAATTGAAGAAAAAAATCTTTGTATATCTGATGTGTTAATAACACTCATTTATTTAGCCCTTTATAATATAAAAACATTTTTTTTTCTCATAAGAACTTGAAGTAGGGAGTATAAAATATCATTGGCCCAATTTTATATATAAGTCTACTGAGGTTTAGGGAGGTGAAATGAACTTGTCTGAGGACCAGTAGTTAGGATTTACATGTAACTTTGCTGATTCCACATCCATACAATGCTGAACAATGCTACCTCTCAACCTGATCCACTGGAAATTTTATTTTGGTTGACCTGACTTCCTATATGTGAAGTGTTCCTTCCTGTTCCTGTTTTTGTATGTATGCTTGTTTAGTTTTTAATGGTTGTTTTTAGGAACAGAACTATTTGCTTACTACTTGTATGAGCATCTTACTGTTCATTTATTTTTTATTATATTTCTAAAATAAGCGACATTCTTGGCTTAATTGCGGTGTTAGCTTGTGGTTCAAACTCCTTATGTTTGCTCAACAATTATTCCAGCCTTTCCTCACACTGTCTCCTCCCACATGCTCCTTCCTTTTATTGATTCATAGGTAGTTAGAGCTCTAAGGGGTCTTAGAAATCATCTAGGTCCAAACCATTTATTTTCAGATGAGACATTTAAAATTCAGAGTGCTGAAATAACTTACCTATAGACACACAAGTAAATGGCTCGGTCAGACCCAAATATTCCAATTGTAAGCCCATGTTGTAATTTAAGAAAATTATTTAACAAAATAATAATAACTAGCACTTATAAAATGCTTTAAGGTTTGCAAAGGTTTAAAACTTCTCATTTAATTCCTACCCCATCTCTGGGAGGCAGGTCCTATTATTATCATCCCCATTTTGCAGATGAGAGAACTGAGGTAGAGAGAGGCTAAATGACATTTCCAGCATTATACAGCTAGTAAGTGTCTGAGAGAGAATTTGAGCTCTGGTCCTTCTGACTTCACGTCCAGCAGTCTATGTATTCCACTTGGCTCCTTACTATAATCTAATGTGGTATCTTCCCCTGCCCAAAAGCATTTTTGATTTTTAAAAAGTGCCATTTATAGTGGGTGATATTTACTCAAAGGAGTCAATTATTTTCTGTGGTACCCAGGTAAGAGCAGCCATAGGCACTAGTAGGGTTTTTTGGCAGATCTCAACGCATACCATGCAGATGACTGCCTACTCCAAAAACTTATAGAACTGGCTCTGTCTATAATCCAGTGAGCCTGAGGGTATATAGTCACAATCTCCTTTGTTCTCATGACAGTTTGGTAAGAGCACACGTGGCTTCCATTTAAGGCTGTCACTTCATTTCCATTTCTTGGCAAAATTGAACTCCAAAAGTCCATTTCCTGAATAGGCAGTAATGCCCATATGAGAGGCTCTGGCTTCTTGAAGGTTGATATACTCACTCTATCCTGAGGGCTGCATGCCAGCCAGTTCAACTGAACTCTGTAGAGGAAAAAGGAAAGGCATAAAAAGAGAATAAGAGCTTGTTCAGCTCCACTAAAAAAGTCCGACTAAAAAGCCGCCTACTCAGCAATCTCTGAATGAGTAGCCTTCTCTGAAGCTTGTTTAGTTTGACAGAGGTATAATACAACAAGGCTCAGTTGAACTACGGTGGAGAAACGAATCAACAGGAAGCTTAATAGTGCTATACTATAAATTTGTTATCTTGTAGCTCCAGGAGCATTTAGTAAATGGAAACATTCTACCAAGAATTAATGTTGAGTCTTGATTTATTTGAGAGGAAGAGTGAGTATTCAAGACTGTTAAAGGGACCAGGATGAATTTCTGTGCCTCTAGGAGTAAGCTAGACTTTCCTTCTTTTTACAAATCCTCTTGAAGGTCTTTTTTAACTTTCTTAGCTTTGCAGATTTTTTTACAGGTTTTTTTTTCTTAATACACATAAAGAGAAAAGAGAGAAAATATAGCCATGTAAATTATATGGAATGCATTTGTTAGCATGAATATGGTTTCATTATATACCCTCATTCACTCTCTCTTACTATATAGCACTCAAATACTGCATTTCCATATATTTTTAAAGACTACAGATCACCTTACACATATCATAGTGGAAAAGTTGATAAAAGATGGAAATAGGAAAGGTAAGGCCATAGGAAGGTAGGTAACCTAACAATATGCATTTTTGTGGAGTTGTGAATTAGTCTAGTCATTCTGGGAAATTATTTGGAATTATGCGAGAAAAGACATTAATTATTAACACATTTTGATTCAGAGGCCTCATACTTGGACACATAACCCATGGAAGTAAAAGACAGGACAAAACAACCCATGTAATAAAAAAATGTGGTAGCACTTTTAAAATTAGAATATATATATATATATATAATCAAAGTGTAAACACTGTGGTGATTTGATAAACAAATTATGCTATTTCAATGTAATGGAATATTATTATGTCTTTAAAAGTATTGGGTATGAAGTATTTATAGAAACAGGAGAGTTGTTCAAACTGATTACACATACGTATATATGCACATATGTATGTAAACATACATGCATGTATTATATATATATATGGAGAGAGAAGGACAGACAGACAGATAGGCAGAAAGACAGAAAAATGACAGATAGATAAATACATGAACTGTTAGATAAACAATAAAAAGCAGCCAAATGCAGATTAATTTAAATGATCAGACAGTCTTGGCCAATAATTTAATTTTAACTTAACTCAATTCAATTCAATAAGAAGGGATTGTTTTCTATATGCCAGGCACCAGAAATACAAAGTCAAAAACATGACAGTATCCATAGACTTTCATGGAAATGTGCCCCATAGAAAAGTAATAAAATAATGAATATATGCAGATCAAAAAATATCATTAAAATAGTTTTTAATGTTATAACATGTCACTAATTCTAAAAATAATGAAGAAAAAATAATGTGAGCAAATGTAATGTTCTGAACATTGATAATGAAATATGAGATACAATACAAGAAAGGAAAGTCACATTGAAAATAACTACCTATTACACACAATATTTTGGAAGAGAGTAATCTACCAAAGTGCACAAAATACTTGTATAGATTCAAATATGAAGTATTCATACTTAAAGTATTAATGGACTATTTAATGCTCATGATTTTGTTGTGAATAAAATAAAATTAACAATACTACTAGGGTTAATTTACAGTTTTAATGTCATACCAATCAAACTTTCAAATGAATACTTTGTTGAACTTAATAATGTAATAACTCAATTTCCCTAGAGAAATAAAATATATAGAAAATCAAGGGAAATAAAGAGAAAAAAATTAAAAAATGAATGGAAAACAGCACTTTCATACCCCAAGATATATTATAAAGCAGCAATCAAACTCATTTGGTTTTGGTGAAAATGTAAAGAAATATGATTAATGAAGCAACAAACAGAAAAAAATAAACTTATTAACTCAGAAAACATTAACTACTTAGGAAAGAGCTCCCTATCTAATAAAATCAGTTGGGAAAAGTGTAAAGCAGTCTGACAGAAATTAGGCTTGTACCATCATCTTACATAATATTCCACCACAATGGATATTCAACTTGAATATTAAAAAATAGATAGACAGATAGATAGATAGATACATAGAAAGATAAATATAGATACCACACCCTTCACAGCTATGAGTAGGAGATAAATTCTTAATCAAACTAGAGATAAAGGCAATTCTGAAATTTAAAATAGATAATTTAATTATATAAAACTTATTAGTCACTGCATAAATAAAAATAATGCATCCCTTATTAAAAAAAAGGGAAGAGAGTCTAATGGGGAAAAAAATCTTCACAACAAATTTCTCAGGCAAAAATTTGTGATACAAGATTTATAGACAATAACCACATACACGTGCACACACACACACACACACACACCAAAAGCATTCCCCAATAGACATGTGTTTAAAAGATATGAACAGTTCTCAAAATGAAAAATGCAACCTATTAATAAGCATATGAAAGTAAGAGAAATACAAATCAAAACTGTCCTTCAGTTTTACCTCACTCTCAGCAATTTGACAAAGATGACAAAAGATTAGAATAGTATTTGTTGGAAGAGTTGTGGAAAAATAGGCACACCAGCTCCTTGTTGGAGCTGTGAATCATTTTGGAAATCAATGTGGGATTATGCCAAGCACAGTAACTCTAGCTCCTTGCTAACTAGGGATTAACTCCTAACACCTCACATGACAGGTTGATAATCACATCCCCTTCTCATCCTTTTAAGGCTGAAAGTTTCTTCTCATATATACTGATACTTATAATAGTCAAGGCTTCATTGCTTGACCTGAACTCCACCATTAAGGGCAAATAACTCATATTGTCTCTCTGGCCCCCTTCAGGCCTATGATTAAATAGATAAGAGCTCCCACTTTGAAAGTAGTGATGGTGGTAGTGGTAGGGAGGGCATAGACTAGGAAAGTTCAGCCACCACCTTTGTGAGGTCACTTCAATAATCATTCCCACTCATCCTACATGTATTTCTGGGGCCAGTTCAATAATCAAGTAAGTCAAGGAAGGGGTGTTGTAATTAATGAATTCACAGATATTTTCAAGTACTTGAAAAGGGAAGATATGAAGTAGAGAAGAAAGATTATGATCAGGAGGTTATTGTAAGGAAGAGGGAATAAAGACCTGAACAAGAGCAGAAGGTGAGTGAATAGAGAGGAGAAAGAGAGGAGAGACCTAAATACTAGTGTTTCCAAAGTGCTTTACTTAGATACTATAATGTAAGTATACTATAGGCATTTTCCACATTTTACAGATGAGGAAACTGAGGATCAGAAAAGTTAAAGGTTAAATATCTTAACCATGGTCACACAGTAAGTGCCTAACACAGTATTTTTATCCAAGTCTTCATGACTCCAAGTCTAGCCCTCTATGTTCTGTATAATGCTGCTTCTCAAATTCAAATACACTATACTTTTAGGTCATTTATAGTAAAGTTAAATACTCTCAATTATAGAGATGCTTTTAGAATCATATCAAAACCCTCTTTGTATGCTATTATAATTTTAAGATGATCAAGTTTATTGAATAAAATCATGCCAGCCAAGGAATAAAAATGCTATTTTTGAACACAATTTTAGATTGCATGATGAGTTTAGCTCTCTCTTGATTACCCGGTTGCAAAGAAATTCTTTATGTAAACAAAAATCTCTATTTTTAACTAAATCTTATACTGACCACGTATAAAAGTATGTCAGATAAAATTTGACTTCAAAATCAATTAGTGAAAAATGAATTACCAAATTTTGAAATACAAAGCACTCGCTACTGAATTTTTTTGTTGTTCAGTCATTTTAGTCATGTCCAACTCTTCGTAATCCCATTTGGGGTTTTCTTGGTAAAGATACTAGAGTGGTTTGCAATTTCTTTTTCCAGCTCATTTTACAGATGAGGAAACTAAGGCAAACAGGGTTAAGTCACTGTCTAGGTTCACACAGCTAATGAATATCTAAGACCAGATTTGAAGTCAGAAAGCTGAGTATCCCTGACTTCAAACTCTGCACTTCATCTACTTTGCCACCTAGCTGCCCTGATTACTGAATGCTGAAATAAAATAGTTATCATCCTCCGTCCCTACTCCCGTTCTCTGCCCTTTTTTACTCTATTGGAATTCCATCTTTCACCAATATGAATCTACATGCAGACCATACTTTAAATCTCAAAGGATACAGTACTTTCTCTTGTTCAAATTCACTGAAATATACCCATATTCAAGCAGACAAAACCTTTATCCACATATGTCCAGATACTAATATACATGCATGAAGATTTAACACGTGTGTTCAGTCGTGTCTGACTCTTCATGACCCCATTTGGGCTTTTCTTGGCAAACATACTAGAGTAGTTTTCCATATGTTTCTCCAGCTCATTTGATGGATAAGGAAACTGAAGCAAACAAGGTTAAGTGACTTACCCAGGGTCACAAAACTAGTGTCTGAGGCCTGATTTGAACTTACAAATAAGAGTCTTCCTGACTCTAGGCCTAGCACTCTATCCACTGTGTCACCTAGCTGCCACAGATTTAGCATAGCAACAGATAATGCTTCAAGGGAGACAGGTAGGTGACAGAATGGATAAATCACTTGACCTGTAAACAGGAACACCTGAGTCCACATCCAGCCTCAGACACCAGCTGTGTGACCCTAGGCAAGTCATTTTATGTCTACCTGCCTCAATTTCCTCATAGCATAATAACACCTACCTCCCAGGGTTGTTTTTGACTATACAATGAGAATAATATTTGTATTTGCTTTGTATATGCTTTGTAAACCTTAAATGCTAGCTATCATTAACAATATGAAATGAGTGTTACATTGAGAAGACCATTCAATGACTAACAGGAATATTTTATTTTACATTTGGGGCAATAGGACACCACTGAAGCTTTTTAAATAATTCATTGACCAGTCCTTTTAAAGTATTAATTTGCCAGATCTGTAAAGTATGGACTGAATTAGGGGGAACCTGGAGGCAGAGATCACTAAGAAGACTTCAAATACTACTGAAGAGAAGTGATAAGGAGTTGAATAAACTTAGTTATGTGACTGAAGAGAAGGTGTTGGGTGTGAGAGATTCTGTGGGGGTAGAAATGGCATGAGAAGACTTTTTTTGGTATTTTAATAGCAAACTTACAGGAACAGTACAGAAGACAGACATTAAAAACATGTACTTGCATGTAGGACAACTCAGTTAGAAAATATGGTGAATGGATGGAATCTACCACATGATAAAAATGCTACAAACACCATTTAGTTGCCATCAATAAGAAATTTACTTTTTAAAAAAATCCAAATGCTGGCATTGTCCAGGAAAATTTAACAGGTTTATTTATAATTGTTACAAAGTTGAATCGTTGGAACTTGTTCACAGAAACTTTTGACCCCATTAATGTTTTATGTCCTCGCATTTATATTCAAAATTCACACACAAATGAAAATGAAAAAAAAAAACTTGCCAATACCTGATTCTGTCCCCTATTTCCCATTCGCTATCATACACTTAGGTACCTTTTGACCCTATGGGAAAAAATATCTAACGTTCAGAACTACCAATAACAGGAAGAAGAGATTTGTTTTTTTTCCTGTTTTGAGAGTGAAGAACGTTTCCCATCATAGTGGAGTTTAAGCACGTTCTCCACATATACGGCGTGCTAGTTGGACATCTTTTGGCATAATTGTGACACATTTGGCGTGGATGGCACATAGGTTGGTGTCATCAAACAGGCCAACCAGATAGGCTTCACTTGCCTCCTGCAAAGCACCAATTGCTGCTCTCTGGAAGCGCTCATCTGTTTTGAAGTCCTGAGCAATTTCACGCACTAGACGCTGGAAGGGAAGTTTACGAATCAGAAGTTCGGGGGACTTCTGTCAACGTCTGATTTCACGTAGAGTCACGGTACCCGGCCTGTAGCTATGAGGTTCCTTGACCCCTCCAGTAAAAAGCGGCTTTTGTAGCTAGGGGCTTTACCACTGGTAGATTTACGGGCAGTTTGCTTGGTAAGAGCCACGTTCCTGAAAACTTGTCTTCATACACACCCTGCTTCTCTTTCGGCTTGGGCTGGGAGAGCGAGAGGCGGCCCTAGCGCTAGAGAGCTACGGCGGCGAACACCCAGAAGACTTTCAAAATGTTCATTTGCCTCAAGAGAGCTCCCTCATATATTGTACAATCGCAGATTATACTTTCTTGGAGGCATTCCAGGTCTTCAAATTTCTTAACGGTTTGATTTTGCTTCCCAATATGATTCCTACCGTACTTCACTCCCTTCTGCCCAACTTCTCCAAACTCTCCATACTCTGTGTGTGCATTTGTATGTCTGGACAATTGGAAATGGAGAATAAAGAACATTTTACCAAATATGTGTAAAACAGAACTATGTATCTTTCCTCTTAAGCTTCTTCTACTCTAAACTTCCTTATTTCTGATGAGGACATAACTGCCTTCCCCATTCATCCATGGTTCTATTCTCAAAAAAAATCGTTGACTCTTTTTTATCCCTCATGTCTCCTGTCCAGCCCTGGCTAAGTCTTGCTGATTCTATTTCTATGATTTAAACTTCATGGTTTCTTTTCTATCAGGCTGTCATCTGAGTTCAGGGCTTCATTAATTCAAACCCTGCCTTATGAACTAGTTTCCTAATTCATTTATCCCTCTGCATCTAATCCCTCCCCACTCCAATCTTTCCTTCACACAATTGCCAAAATAATCTTGCTTGGAGCAAACTGGATTATGTCACTTCACTGCTGAAAACCTTTCACTGATTCTCTATTGCCTTTAGGATAAAATATAAATGACTCACCATGGAATTTATTTCTCTCAACAGTTTGGTTCTAACTTACTTTTCCAGGCACATTTCATAATATTCACCTTCATTTTCTCTACATTAAAGCCAAGCTAGATATTTACTCTAGTTGGCAGCCTCACTATTATCAACACTTCACTCTCCTTCACCGACCATATCTAATCACTTGCCAAGTCCTGTTAATTTTATCCCCACAAAATTCCATGTATCACTTCACCTTCTTTCCAAGCACCCAACCACCCTAGTTTGGCACCTTGTCATCTCTTCTTTTTCACCATTTCAATATCTTGATAATTGGACTCCCTGCTTCCATTCTCTCCCCAGTTCAATTGATACTCCTCATACCTGCCAAAATGATAATGTTAAAAGACCATGTCACTACACTTCATAGAGTTTCAGTGGTTCACTTTTGTCCCTAGGATAAAACATCAACTCCTGTTAGATATTTAATGTTATTCATAACATATTGTCAACTCATCTTTCCACAGTAATCTTTTGTTTCTCTAAAGCACCTTGTTTCAGTCAAATTGTCCTCACCGCTCATCCTCATATATGACATCCTATATCTTGACTCCATTTGCTTTTACACTTTTTTTCTGAAACTTGAAGTTGTTTCTCCTTACATCTGTCTCAAAGAATATTTAGCTTTCTAACAAAACTCTGTTCAGATACCACCTGCTAGCTTCTATTGCCCTCACTGTACCAATTATGTTGTATGAATAGACATATATCTGTGTGTTTACACACACACAGAGATACATATGTCTTTGTATTGCCTTTGTATATATCATTTTTGCCCAGTTGAAATCAAGAACCATAATTGTTTCATTTTTTCTTTGTATCTGTAGCACCTATTTAGCATTTTGTATATCTAGCACCTATGCCATATGTCTATAGAACATAGTACTTGCTGAATAAATGTTTGTCAAACTAAAAAAAAAATAACCTAGCATATTACTTCATTTAGTAGATGTGGGAACTGAGGTGCAGTTTAGTTGTCTTGTGCCCAATGCCATAGAAGAAGAACATGGTAGATGCTGAGATAAAATTCAGTGGGCAGAGGTAGCTAAATCTAATAGAAGAAAGCATGATATCTTGCAAATCAGAAACCCTGGATTTTCATGAAGTCTGAGCAAGTCACTTAATCACTCTATGTCACAGAACATTTATATATAAAATAAGGGAGTTTGAATATATGATTTTATGGTAAATTCTAGTTTCAGAATTCTACAATTCTTGAAACACATCTAGAAAATTAGAGGCAATTATCAAAAAAGGAATGAGGTTGGTATGAGTATCAATTTGTCAAGTAAAATTTTTAAATGTTGAATTTAGGTGAATTTATATATTCCATTAATATATTACTAGACTGAAATTTGCATCCACTTAAAATAAGTTGACAAGAAATCTGCATTTTTATGCTTTAAAATAGTATGTTGAGTGGCAGATAAAGCGGTAAGAGTTGAATCGAATGAGATGCAAAAGAGAGGGAGAAAAATAGACATAGTTTATCAGAGTAAAGAAAAGAAGGTTATAAGGAGAGACAAAGGTGGGAGAAGGTAGGAAGAAATCTAGAGACATGTATTATGGGAAAGAGAAAAAATCTAATGAGTATAAGGCAAGAGATGATTAAAAGACACCCCCCAAAAAAAGGTTTCTTCCAAACCTTAGAAACATTCTTATCTTTGATTGTTAATCATTTTGATGGCACTCTGGAAGATAACCTACATAGGATAGAGTCAAGGTATTTTGTATTAGATTCATAGATTTTTAGGAGTATAAGAAACCAAACAACACAATAAGAGTTAAGTTAGAGAGGCAATGCAGTGTAGCAGGAAGAACATATTATTCTGGTATAGTAAAAAGAGACCTGGGTAGCTAGGTGGCACAGTGCATAGAGTACAGGGCTTGAAGTGAGAAAGATTCATCCTCCTGAGTTCAAATCCAACCTCAGACTTATACTAGCTGTGTGACCCTGGCAAGTCACTTAACCCTGTTTACCTTAGTTTTCTTGTCTGTCAAATTTGCTGGAGAAGGAAATGGCAAACCATTCCAGTATCTTTGCCAAGAAAACCCCAAAGGGGATCACAAAGAGTTGGCCAGTATGAAAACAACTGAGCAACAACAAAAGAGAACTGGGTTGGAATGTTGGCTCTGCCATTTACTAGGCATGTTAAACATGGATAAGTCTCTTTGTTTATTTAAATATTTATTTCCTTTTATGTAAAAATAATAATATTTGCATCACATAATTCACAGAGTTGTAGAGAAATATTAGTTTTAAAGTGTTATATTCATTTACACTCTAATTATACAAAGACTATTCAATGTAGTAGAAAAAATAGAGGACTGGGAGCTTTTTATTTTAATGCAATCAAAATTATCTATTTTACATTTTGCAAATCTATTGTACATTTTGTTTGGTTATGACATTTTCTCTTTGTCACAGATCTGGCAGGTAGACTATTCCTTGCCGTTCTAATTTGCTTATAGTGCCACTTTTTATGTCTTAATCATACATCCATTTTGATTAGGTCTATTTTTGCTTTTACTTTGTCTAAGATAAGGCTTGCTACCCCTGCTTTTTTTTTTAACTTCAGCAGAAACATAATATATTCTGCTCCAGTCCCTTACCTTTATTCTGTTTGTATCTCTCTGCTTCAAGTATTTTTTGTAAACAGCATATTGTAGGATTCTGGTTTTTAATCCACTCTGCTATCCACTTCCTTTTTATGAGAGAGTTCATCCTATTCAAATTCACAGTTATGATTACTACCTGTGTATTTCCTTCCATCTTATTCCTCCTTCTGTTTGTCCTCTCTCTCCTTTCAACCTTTCCCTTCTCACTAGAGTTTTTCTTCTGTCTACCACCTCTCCTGATCTGCCTTCTCTTCTGTCAGTCCCCACCCACACTCCCTTTACTTAGTCTCCTCGCCTCCTACTTCCCTGTTGAGTAAGAAAGATTTCTATATTCAACTGATTATGTATGTTATTCCTTATTTGATTCAATACTGAAGAGGGTAAGGTTCAAGTGATTCCTATTGCTTACCCTACTGTTTTCTTCTCCACTGTAATAGGTCTTTTGGCCTCTTTATGTGAAATAACTTGCTCCATTTTACCTCTTCCTTCCATCGAGACCTATTGTACTCCCTTTTCTCATCTCTTAATTTTTTTATGTCATTCCCTTAAAATCACCTTATACATATGCCCTCTGTCTATGTATATTCCTTCTATCTGTACTGTTAGTGATACAGTTTTTAAGAATTACAAGTATCATCTTCCCATATAAGGATGTAAAGAGTTTAGCTGTATTGAATCTCATGTATTCTTTTCCCTTTTTACTTGTTTATACTTCTCTTGGATCTTGATATTGGAGGTCAAATTTTGGGTTTACTTCTGGTCTTCTCCTTATGAAAGCTCTAAATCCTTCTATTTCATTGAATGACCATTTCCTCCCTTGATGTATTATGCTTAATTTTGCTGGTTAAGTGATTCTTGGTTATAGTCCTAGCTCCTTCACACTCTGGAATATCATGTTCCATGACCTCAGATGCTTTAGTGTTGCTGGCATCAAGTCCTGTATAATCCTGATTGTGATTCCCCAATATTTGAATTGTTTCTTTCTGCCCACTTGTAGTAATTTTTCCTTGACCTGATATTTCTGAAGTTTGGTTATATTGGGGTTTTTATTTTAGGATCTCTTTCCTGAGGTGATCAGTGGATTCTTTCAATGCCTATTGTACTCTCTTGTTCCAGAATATCAGGGCAGTTTTCCTTGACAATTTCTTGAAAGTTGCTGTCCAGTTGATTATGGCTTTCAGGTAGTCCAGTGATTCTGATATTGTCTCTCCTGGATCTATTTTCCAGGTCAGTTGTTTTTCCCATGAGGCATTTTACATTTCTTCCATTTTTTCATTCTTTTGAATTTGATTGATTCTTGAAGTCTCATAGAGTCATTAACTTCTACTTGCCCAATTCTAACTTTTAAGGGGTTGTTTTCCCCAATTAACTTTTGTACATTTATTTTCATTTGGCCAGTTGTCCTCTTTAAGGAGTTATTTTCTTCAGTGGATTTTTGTATTTCCTTTTTCATTTGGCCAATTCTACTTTTTAAGCAATTGTTTCATTTTTCCAAGCACTTAACTCTTTTTTCCATAATTCTCTTGCATCACTCTCATTTCTTTTCATAATTTTTCTTCTACCTCTCTGATATGATTTTTAAGCTCCTTCTACGAGTTCTTTCTGAGATTGAAACCACTTCCCATTTTTCTTTGAGGTTTTGTCCACAGGTGTTTTGACATTGGTGCTCTATTCTGAGTTTGTGTCTTGGTCTTCCCTATTACCAGAATAACTTTCTCTAGTCAGATCCTTGTTTTGTTGTTTTTTGCTCATCTTTCTTAGGGCCCCCCCCCTTTTTTTAATTTGAACTCTGCTCCCAAGATAGAAGGGAC
>NW_020950927.1:0-29919 GCF_900497805.2 Vombatus ursinus
TGTATATGTATATGTATATGTATATGTATATGTATATGTATATGTATGGGAAACACCATAAACATTATTTAGGATATCGGCACCTGAAAGAACATTCAGTTTTCTTCTTCCAAGCAGCTGTCCTATAAAGTACTTTGCAAACATTCTTTGCTACATTCTTTGCTACATTCTTAGTTCAGAGAGACTATCTTGACTAAAAAATGTTGAAGAACTCCTCTTTTATATTTGCCTTCAGAGTCCATGGTGCCTTCTCTCAAATATCCACAGTAGGTGAAAATATTTATCCTAGAAAAGTGGATCTGACTTTTGGAAGGTGTCAGAGCATATTGAATCATAGTAGGCAACCACACAAGTGGTACTAAATTCCTCAGAATTCAATAAGACTTCACAACTGTGAGTCCACACCTTTTTATGGAATCTCTTTTGGGAGATAATTCCAAAATCAGAGTTTTGAATATATCAGTGTTAATTAATAATTATTCAGTCTCCAAAGGTGATCCCTTTCTAGAATGCCATTGATTTTAATATGTAAGTTTAGATATCTGTTAAAAAAAAAGTCTCAGTACTTTGTAATTAAATGTTACCCAGAGCTGTGCTCCCGTCTCAAAGGTCTATAGAAATGTTTTTTCTTATATATCTCAGTACAAATTATCAATTTCCTAAATGAGATTGCCATTCTTTCCCTCTAACTCCTTCCATCTACTCTGTATTTATCTGACTTATTCTTAGGTATTTATATGTTGTTTCCTCCATTAGATTGGAAGATTCTTAAGAGTAGTGACTTTTTTTCTTTCTTTGTATCCCTCACAGTGCTTGGTACGTGCCAACTGCTTAATAAATACTTGTTGATTGATTGATTGACTTTGAAACTAATAGAAACTTGTGCTGGAGCAGTGAAGGCTGCAACATAAAATAGGTTCTGGTGATGAAATTTAAACTGCTCTTGAAAAAGAAGTATGGATTTCATCACACCTCTGCATGAAGAGGTGACTTCTCCAATGTCATATTGAAAAGACTATGAGGCAGAGAGTGGTCTCTCTTTATTTCTATAAAAAATTTATGAAGAATTTTACATAAATCATTTGCTTTTTATAACAGACACAATAGAGTCAGCATAGTGCAATAATAATAATAATAATAATTTATAATGATGATATTTATTATTATATGATATTTTAAGGTTTGCAAAGTACTTTATAAATATAACCTTATTTTATTCTCACAACAACTCTGAGAAGTAGGTATCATTTTATCCTCATTTTACAAATACATAGAAACTGAGTCACAAAGAATTAAGGGAATTGCCAAGGGTCATCTAGCAAGTCATTGTCTGAGGCCAAATTTGAATTCAAGTTTTCCTGACTTAAGTCCAGTGTTCTATTCAGGAACACTTGAGTTCAAATTCTACCATTCACACAAACTGACTCTGTGGCTCTGGGAAAGTCACTTAAAATTGTGGTGCTCTTGTCAACACTCAAAGATAGCAAGTTTCAGAGATAATGCCATACTGTATTTAGGGAGTTTATTTCACCCAGGTGCTTTCTATAGCAATAATATTATGGGTCCAGTTCATGTCCCTAAAAATTCTATGATATATATGCTATTGCTATCCCCATTTTACAGAAAAGAAAAAGTTAAGACCTGGAGGATTTAAATAGTTATACTGAGTTAGTTGATGGCATGAAATAGGTTTTCTTTTCTTTTTTTTTTTTTTTTTTTTTGGTGAGGCAATGGGGTTAAGTGACTTGCCCAGGGTCACACGGCTAGTAAGTGTTATATGTCTGAGGCTGGATTTGAACTCAGGTCCTCCTGAATCTGGGGCTGGTGCTCTATCTACAGCGACACCTAGCTGCCCCCTATGAAATAGGTTTTCTTGCCAAAGCTTAGCCCTCTACTCAATATTGCTTAAGTAATTCACTTCACTTGATTTGTTAATAAACTTTTCCCTTACATAGAACCTCTACAATTTTTAGTTCGTTCATCCAGCTATTCTACATATTGCTGTTGCTGTTCAGTTGTTTCAGTCATGTCCAGCTCTTTATGTCCCCTTTTGGAGTTTTCTTGCAAAGATACTGGAGTGATTTACCATTTCCTTCTCCAGCTCATTTTACAGATGAGGAAACTAAGGCAAACAGGGTTAAGTGACTTGCCTAAGGTCACACAGCTAGTAAGTATGTGAAGCCACATTTGAACTCATATCTTCTGGACTCCAGGCCCAGAACCCTATCTACTGCATCTCCTAACTACCCCTACCTCTCCCTAGTGTCACACAGCTTTTAAGTGTGTAAGACAGGATTTGAACTCACTGAAGATGAGTTTTTCTGCTTCCAAATCCAGTGCATTATCCACCAAAGCACTTAGCTATCCATCCCTTCATATACTTGAACACTATTATTGTACAACTCCCTCAGTCTTCTTTTCTCAATGCTAAATATTTTTTGTTTTCTTTAACTGATTATTACATCCATGGTGTCCAGTCTTCTCACCATGGTGATCACCTCCATCTGAATGTTTTGCAACTGATCTATGTCCTTCATAAAAATATGACACTTAGAAGAGAATACAATACTCCAGACTCAAACTGACCAAGATAGGGGACAGCAAAGCTACTATCTTTCATATTATTGAAGCTATACCAAGAGAGGGTTCTGGGAAGATGGAGTAGGTCAGAAAGTTCCAAGCTCTCCAGATCTCCTCTACAAAAAAGACAAAATAGTGCCTCAGGGTCAAAGTAGAGTGGCAAAAAATAAACAATAGCTGGGGCAGAACAGTGATCCTCCTGGAACAAGGAGAAGATCTGAAGAAATATACCAGGACAGAGGTTTGGTAATTGTAAACATCTCCAGGATAGTTCTACTGAAACAGCAAGGCTTGGGGGCAGCTGGGTTGGGCAGTAACCTGGACTTCAGCCACAGGAATTTTCACCTCCTAGAGAGTGTGGGGAGTCAGGTGTCTGAGCAGGGGAAGATTAAGGGAGCCTGCAAGGAATGCCAGGCCCAGCTGTGCTGCCGAGATGAAGACCTAGAAGAGAAGGAAGCAGCACATGCCCAGTGAGTACAGAAGCACTAGAGCAGGGATGTTGCTGGCTGTGGAAACTTACAGGAGAGCTGAGTTCTTGATCTAGGTTCTAGGCCAGAGGGGAGAACTGAAGGTCATAGCCACTGGAGGGTTCTCAAGGAGCAAGAGCATTTCCACCATAGCATGCCAAAAGGCCCTAGCTATGACTTGGAAGGGGAAAGGAGTACAGAGGTTGGGCCCAGGACAAATCTCAAAAAATAACAGTAAGAAGGTCCTGAGGCCAGAGGGACCATCCACCACACCCCAGGATTAGAGGTGATTCTAATAATAAGCTGCTAAAATTTTTAAAAATATGAGCAGGCAAAAGAGAAAGAATCCAACTATAGACAATTACTATGGGAATAGAGAAGACCAGGGTTTGGCTTCAGAAAAGGATACTGAAGGGAAAAAAAAAAACTCTCCTGCCCCAAAGAGTAATGTCAAATGGTCACTTGCTCAAAAAAGAATTCATAGAAGAACTCAGAAAAGACTTCAAAAATCAAATAAGAGAGATTGAGGATTTTTTTCAAAGTAAGGACAATCCAAGAAAAACAAGAAGATTATGAAAAGAATGTCAACCAACTGAAAAAAGAGATGCAGAATCTTAAGGAAGAAAATGACTCCTTGAAAATTAGAATTTGGCAAGGGTAAACTGGTAAAATTATAAGAGGACAAGAAATAATAAAACAAAATGTAAAGAATGAAAAACATAAAAAAGAATGTGAAATGTCTTTTAATAAAAACAACTCATCTAGAGAATAGACCAAGAAGATAAAATATAAGAATAATTGGAGTACTGAAAACTATGATAAAAAAGAATCTTGATACAATAATACAATAAATAATTTTTAAAAATTGTCCTGAAGTGTTAGAACAAGAGGGGAAAGTAGAAATAGAAAAAAATAAATCCACTGATCACCACCTTAGAGAGATCCTCAGAGGAAAACCTACAGGAATATCATAGCCAAATTCCAAACCACCTGGGTTAAGGAGAAAATACTATTAGCAATAAGAAAAAAAAAAGAATTCAAATATGGCAGAGCCACAATTAGAATTACACAAGACCTAGCAGCAGCTACATAAAAGACTGCAAGTCTTGGAACATTATTATACATACATCTATATCTATATCTAATCGATATCTATATCTAATCAATATCTATATCTAATCTCTCTATATCTATTGATATCTATGTCTATATCTCTCTATATATCCATATCTATATATCTGTATCTCTATATATGCAAAAGAACTGGGGTTATGGCCAAAAATATCGTACCCAGCAAAGTTAAGTATAATATCAAATGGAAAAAAAGGAGATTCAATGAATTCACAAACTTTCAGGATTTTATTGCAAAAAGACCAGGCCTAAACAGAAAATTTGACATACACAATCCAAGAGAAATATAAGGTAAATAAATATCAAAGACTAATTACAAGGGACTCAACAAGGGAGAAAAAATTTATATACATGGAAATGTAAACCAAATGTCTAAAACTGTCATTAGTAATTGGATAGTTCAAAAGAAAGAGTAGGGTAGAGCAGAATATGGTGTGATTTTAAAAGCAAAATGATGTCAGAAAAGGCAAAAAGTGTAATTATCTCATACAAATGAGGAGCTAGAGGAAGAACTTATACAGAGGAATTAGAAGGGGAAAGAGGGCAGGTAGTTCTGGAACTCTACTGTCATCAGGAATGGGTTATACACACATATGCATACATATGTATATCTATAAATATATGTATGTATGTGTGTGTGTGTGTCTATGCACAAAAGTCATCTAAATTCATAAAGAAATAACAGGGTGATGGGATAGGGAGGGGGGAGAGGATAAAGGAGGGATAGGGAATAGGATAAGGTAGGATAAGGGAATAGGATATAGAAGGGTATGTAGATTAATGGGAATGAGATAAAGAGAGAACAACATATATTAAGAAGGATATACAAATATTCTAACCAGAAAGAAATAAGAAAGTAAGGGAATAAGGTGGAGGAAGAGGATAAAAAAGAATTTCTTTGGGGAGGGGTAGATTAAGGAATAGGAGGGCAAGGTAGCAGGTAGAAGTAAAGAAGAGGAATGAGGAGAGATAGGAATAGGGTGAGAAGGATAGTGAGGAAAATAGGAAGGAAGAAAATATATAAGTAATCACAACAGAGTATGAATGGGATAAATTTACCCATAAAATGGAAACGATAACATTAAAAATTTGAATTCAACAATATCTTGCTTTCAGGAAATGCTATAAAAATGAAAGATACACACAAATATAAAATAAAGGTCAGGAGTAGAATTTGTTGTGTAAAAAAGCAGGGATAGTAATCATGACCTCAGACAGAGTTACTAGATTCAGTAGTATCAGATCTGAAACCATATCATAAGATGAGAGCAGTGTTGAAGTGTAAAATGGATAATTTTGATCATTGTAAATTAAAATTTTCTTGCATAAATAAAACCTATGTAGCCAAGAATAGAGGGAATGCAGAAAAATGGGAAAAATAGCTCTCATAGGCAATCTCCCAGATAGAATGTGATTGGGTTGGAATATTATTGTGGTATAGGAAATGATGAGCTGGTAGATTTAGAAAAATATGGAAAGCCACAGACTTCTGAAGGAAGAGAAGCAGATGACAAGTGGAAATAAGCATAATACAGTCTTACATATATGCATTTGAATGTATATGTATATATATGTGTGTGTGTTTATGGATATCTACATATATACATACATGTATAAGCATATACATGTATGTATATGTGTGTGTGTGTGTATCTATCTACGTCTGTATCAATATTTTGATCCATGCTTAATTATAGCCTTCTTGGGGACAGAAACAGAAGGGGAGGAAATAAATTAAAAAGTACACAGCAAAGGATAAAAGAAAACATACAAAGAAGCAAAAAAAAAAGATTAACATCTTTGAAAATTATGTGTAGTATTTACTATATAGGTTTACTTGAAATGGAAATTTATTGCTTTGTATTGAATCCTCTCATGTTCTATTGTGTATATGACTTTTTTTTCTTTTGTATTTAAGTTTAAAATACATTTAAATATAATGAAAAAAAGACGCTACACCTCTTTGATACAGTTTAGGTGTGAGTTAATTTATTTTGCTTCTATGTCACACTGTCATCATAGAAGTTCAAAATCACATGCAAGTCACATATAGTGTATGCTAAGTAAAAATCCCTCTGGCACTAAAATAGAGATCTCCCTCAATGTCATAAGCATCAACGCGCTTTTTGTTAGTTTACTTCCTAATCTTGGCACCAATAATTCCGTGAGAAATTCTGTGAAGCCCTAGCTTAATTTACTCCATGTTTTATCTACAGCCTTTATTGAACTATTAATAACTATTAATCTAGTAACTCTATCAAGAGATTAAATGAAGTTGGTTTTCCATGACTTGATCTTAGTGCTTCATATTGTAGCTTCTTGGTATAGAAAATGTCTAAATGCCCTTTCAAACTAGAAATGCAAGCCCAATTTTAAGCTAATAAATCTTACAATGTAGGTGAAATGGAATATTTACCAGATTAAGAGAAAAGGAAATAGAATACTTAAATAAAGCCATTTTAGAAAAAGGAATTGAACAAGACATCAATGAACTCCCTAAGAAAAAATCCCTGTGGCCAGATGGATTTAGAAGTGAATTCTGCAAATCATTTAAAGAATAATTAATTATAGTTCTCTACAAATAATTTCAGAAAATAGTCAAAGAAGGAGTCCTACTACATTTTTATGACAAAAATATGGTGCTGATATCTAAATTTGGAAGAACTAAAACAGAGAAAGAAAATTATAGACCAATTTCAGTAATGAATATTGATGTAAAATTTTTGAATAAAATAATAGCAAGGAGATTACAGCAATATATCACCAGGATAATATAGTATGATCAAGTGGAATTTATACCAGGATTGCAGGGCTGGTTTGATATTAGGAAAACTGTCAGCATAATTGGCCATATCAATAACAAAATCAACAGAAATTATATGATTATCTCAATAGATGCAGAAAAAGCTTTTTTATTAATATTTTATGGTTTATAATAATTTTTTCAGAAGTTATTTATTTTTAGTTTTCAACATTCATTTCTACAAGATTTTGAATTTCAAATTTTCTCCCCATCTCATCTCTCCCCCCACTCCAAGATGGCATACATTCTGAATACCCCCTTCCCCTAATCTGCCCTCCATTCTATCTCTATCCCCCTTCTATTATCCCCTTCTCCTTCTATTTTTCTGTAGGGTAGGATAGATTTCTATACCCCATTGCCTGTACATCTTATTTCCCAGTTGCATGTGAAAACAAATTTTAACATGTGTTTTTAAAACTTTGTGTTCCAAATTTTCTCCCTTTTTTCCTCCCCACCCACCCTCATTGAGAAGGTAAGAAACTCAATACAGGTTATACATGTGTAGTCATGCAAAATACTTCCACAGTAGTCATATTGTGAAAAACTAAGTATATTTCCCTTCATCCTATCCAACCACTATTTATTGTATTCTCTCTTTTGACCATGTCCCTCCTCAGAAGTGTTTGCTTCTGATTACCCCTTCCCTAAATCTGCCTTCCCCTCTATTATCCCCCTGCTCTCTTGTCCCCTCCCCCCATTTTCCTGTAGGGTAAGATAGATTTCCATACCCAATTGAATGTGTATGTTATTCTCTCCTTAAGCCAAATCCAATGAGAATAAGATTTACTCATTCCCTCTCACGTTCCTTCACTTCTCCTCCACTGTAAAAATTTTTTCCTTGTCTGTTTTATGTGAGATAATTTTCCCCATTCTACCTCTCCCTTTCTCCTTCTCCCAGTATAATCCTCTCTTACCCCTTAATTTTATTCTCCAGATATCATCTCTTCATCTTCAACTCACCCTGTGCCCTCTATCTATCTATCTATCTATCTATGTACATACATATAATTTTTCCCTCCCACTACCCTAATACTGACAAAGGTCTCATGAGTTAAAAATATCATCTTTCCCTGCAAGAATGTAAACAGTTCAACCTCAATAAATCTCTTATGATTTCTCTTTCCTGTTAACCTCTTCATGTTTCACTTTAGTCTTGTATTTGAAAGTCAAATTTTCTATTCAACTCTGGTCTTTTCATCAAGAATGCTTGAAAGTCCCCTATTTCTCTGGATGACCATTTTTTCCCCTGAAGGATTATGCTCAGTTTTACTGGGTGAGTGATTTGTGGTTGTGATCCTATCTCCTTTCTCCTCTGGGAATATTATATTACATGCTACATGGTCCCTTAATGTAGAAGCTGCTAAATCTTGTGTTATCCTGATTGTGTTTCCACAGTACTTGAATTGTTTCTTTCTGGCTGCTTGCAATATTTTTTCCTTGACTCTGGAATTTAGCTACAATATTCCTAGCAGTTTTCCTTTGGGGATCTCTTTCAGGAGGTGATTGGTAGATTCTTTCCATTTCTATTTTGCCCTCTGGTTCTAAAATATCAGGGCAGTTTTCCTAATTTCTTGAAAGATGATGTCTAGGCTCTTTTTTTTTATCCTGGCTTTCAGATAGTCCAATAATTTTTAAATTATCTCTCCTGGATCTATTTTCCAGGTCAGTTGTTTATCCAATGAGATATTTCATATTGTTTTCTATTTTTTCATTATTTTTGATTTGTTTTACAGCATCTTGATTTCTCATAAAGTCACTAGCTTCCAATTGTTTCATTTTAATTTTTAAAGGAGTATTTTCTTCAGTAAGCTTTTGGACTTCCTTTTCCATTTGGCCAATTTTGCTTTTTAGGGCATTCTTCCCCTCATTGGCTTTTTGCCATTTGGATTAGGCTATTTTTAAGGTGTTATTTTTTCAGTATTTTTTAGTCTCCTTTAGCAAGCTGTTAACTTGTTGTTCATGATTTTCTTGTATTACTCTCATTTCTCTTCTCAGTTTTTCCTCTACTTTTCTTACTTGTTTCTCTAACTCCTATTTGAGCTCTTCCATGGCCTGGGACTGATTCATATTTTTCTTGGAGGCTTTGGATGAAGGAGCTTTGACTTTGTTGCCTTCTGCTGGTTGTTTGTTTTGATATTCTTTATCACAAAAGAAAGATTCTATGGTCTGACTTTCTTTGCACAGTTTGCTCATGATTACAGCCAATTACTTGAGTTTTAAACTCTTTGTTAAGGTAGGGTTCTGTTTTCAGTGTGGAGAATGTACTGTCCCAAGCTTTGTGGGTTTTGTGCAGCTGTTTTCAGAGATACTTCTAGGAACCTGTAAATTTTCAGTTTTTCCAAGGTAGTATAATGAGGGACAAGGTGCTTACTCCTTTCCTGGCCTGTGCTTTGGTCTCTTAGTGACCACAAGCACTCTTTTTTGCCTTGGAACTGTGAGAAGAATTTCCTCTCCACCACTACTACAAGCTCCACCACACCAACACTCCTCCTTATCCCAGGACTGCCACCCAGAACTGGGACCCAGATCCAAGCATGTGCAAAGCAAGAGAATCCTACCTCAGCACCATCAAAGAGATCCTTACAATCCTAGTCTGATCAGCCACTCGATTTCCCCTCAGTCTGTGGACAGGAAATCCCAGAAGCAGGCACCACCCAGGGACTGCACCAAGACAGGGGCTGGGACTGAGTTTCTCTCTCACCATGGTCATAGACTTTTCCTACTGACTTTCTAAGTTGTCTTTGGCATTTGTGGATTGAGAAGTCTGGAAACCACCCCAACTGCCTGTAATTCAGTCTTCTCAGGCCTACTCCAGGTTTACTAAGCCCTGTTTTGCCTGCACACTCATGCTGAACTGCATTCTTCTCCCAGTTTGGAGCAATAGACCTTTCCAATCAACCATCCAGTTTGTCTTGGGCTGGAAATTTGTTTCACTCTTTTTCTTTTGTGGGTTCTGCTGCTTCATAATTTGCTTAGAGCCATTTTTTACAGGTATTTGGAGGGGTTTGGGGGAGAGCTCAAGCAAGTCACTGCTTTTACTCTGCCATCTTGGCTCTGCCCCCCCCTCCTCCCAGAAAAATCTTTTGACAAACTACGACACTCATTCTTATTAAAAACACTATAGAGCATAGGAATAAAACGAACTTTCCTTGAAAGGATAAGTGCTAGCTATCTAAAACCATGAACAAACATTATCTGTAATGGGGATAAGCAAGAAGCCTTCCCAATAAAATCAGGGGTGAAACAGGGATGTCCATCATCACCACTATTATTCAATATTGAGTTAGAAATGTTAGCTTTAGCAAAAAGCGAAGAAAATGGAATTGAAGGAATTAGAATAGGCAGTGAGGAAACAAAACTATCACTCTTTGCAGATAAGATGGTGTACATAGAGCATCCTAGAGAATCAACTAAAAAAACTAGTTGAAATAGTTAACAACTTTAGCAAAGTCACAAGATATAATATAAACTCACATAAATCATGAGCATTTCTACACATTACCTACAAAATCCAACAGAAGGAGATAGAAAAAAATCCATTTAAAATTACTATAGATAATAAAAAATACTTGGGAGTCTACCTGGCAAGACAAACCCAGAAATTACATGAACACAATTACAAAATACTTTTCAGACAAGTAAAGTTAGATCTACTTAAAATTCTACCTAAAATGATTTACTCATTCAATGCCATACTAATCAAACTACCAAAATTATTTTATAGAGGTAGAAAAAAATAGTAGCAAAATTCATCTGGAAGAACAAAAGATCAAGAATATCAAAGGAATTATGGAACTAATGGAGTCTGAATGCAGATCGAAGCATACTATTTTCACTTTTTTGTGTTTTTTTCATTTTGTTCTGTTTCTTTCACAACATTATTAATGTGGAAATATGTTTTACATGATTGTACATGTATAACCTATATCAGGTTGCTTGCCATCTTGGGAATGCGAGAGGTAAGGGAGAAAGAAAAATTAGAACCCAAAATCTTTTAAAAATGAATGTTCAAAATTATCTTTACATGTAATTGGAAAAAAATAAAACATTATTAAAACATGCTCTTATATCAAATGATTAGATATTACATAGAAATTTGCTGTTATGCAATTTATATAATTAATGTATTTTATTCAATAAATATTACTTGACTATTTGTATTTTTCCAGACCCCTTTAACTATACAACTGAATAAAACTTTATTGCTCCTGTATCTAAATTTTTATTAATACCCCCCATGGTGATTCTACTTGACATGTCTGGGGAACCAAAGATTGCTATGTAATTGTTTTCCTTCCCTAACACATTCAGCAGAAGATCTTGTAGAAGCTTAGGGACTTATTAACCCAGTGTGGTGGGTACAGTTAAACTTTTTTCTTTTAGACCTTTAAGGTTCCTAAAATAACTCTAGAGACTTAGCATATTCAGTGACATATTTTGAGCAGTAATATTTGTAGCAACAGAAAATACTATTTTTCCCCTATAAAATGATTTTCTAAAAGATTTTCAATAATTTTATTTGGTTTTGTTCAGAACTTCACATTACAACTAGCTGCTTAGAGACCAAGATTCATAAGAAAATTGAGTAAAGTTTGGTAAATTTAGTAAGGGGCATCATGCCTCCCTGGCTCCTGCCAGATGCTTTTCTACAGAAATATTTCAGTAAGTCAAAGAACTGTAACTCTCACAATGTGGTTCTTCTTATACAATGTAGACAAACTTTCTCTCAAAAATTCTGTGCCCCAGAAATTTATCACCCTAAAATCAGGTCGCTAAAAAACCTTTTAGAACTTAGCTAGATAGTCCTCATGGAAGAGGCTGACAATTCTGCCCCCTGTATTCATGTACTTAGAGATGTAGAGTTGGAAGTTAATCTCAGAGTAAATGGAGTCCAATCCTCTAACTTTATAGATGTGAAAACTTAGAACCAGGGAAGTGGTGACTTGCTGATGGTAATGCAAATGGAGACAGGACGTGAACCCAGGCCATTTGAATTCCACGGTATCAGCCTTCCCACTGAACTATGATGCCTTCCCAACTCGAAGCCTTTCTCTTTCAAGAGACATGACATTTGTGTTGCATTTAAAAACACGGGGTTGCCTCTTTGCTCCTGCCAAAGTAGCCTGCCTGCTATTCCACATATTGGACATAGCATCACATATCTGTGAGCCTTTGCCCAGACTTTCTCTTATTTTTGGAGTGTTGTCTCCTCCCGCTTCCACTTCTGCTTTTTGGAATCCCTCAGTCTTTGATAAGCATACCTCAAGTTCTATAAGGCCTTTCTTGTTCCCCCAATCATTTGTGTTCTCCCCTCTAAATTACTTACTATTTACTTTGTATATATTTTATGTTGACAATCTATAGTACAGGCTGCTTCTCCTCATTATGTTGCAAACTCCCTGAAGATATTGTATCCAAAGTACCTAGTATGCTGCATGGCTCATAGTAAACCTTTAATAAATGTTGATTGAATTGAATTACATTGAATTTATATTTAAATAGATTGTTCCTAAGTTTACTTCCAACTCTGAGATTCAGTCATGACATGAAAATAACAAATTTTGAAATAGGTTAATTCTATGTTCAGAGTACTGAATATAAAAACTCTGTGATTCCATAATTCTGTGATTCTGCAATGTTACTCCTTTCTCTACTCTCTGCCCTCTATGCAACCCAAAAACTCTCTGTTCCCTGTCCAAGCACTGCATTGCCATTTTTTTACATGGTGGCTCAAGCTTTTCCTATGTCTGGATTGCTCTTCTTCCATGTTCAACTTCGACTAATAACTCCTCACTTTGTCAAGAGCAAATCAAATACCAGCCCTTTCCCTAATTGTCCCATTATCTTCCTTTCATCCCAGGCAGTGATGACCTCTCATACCTCATAAAACATTTGATTTTCTACTTGTCTAATGCATTTGTCATGTAATATGGCATATTATAGTTGTTTTGGCACATATTTCTTATCATCCTACTAACCTGAAAACCCAAATGGCAATACCCGTGTTTTATTCAAATTTTCGGTCTTGCAATGTATCTAGCCTTGCACTCAGTAGGTGCTTAGTAAATGTTTCTTGATTGATTGATAGATATTGTGAGACATATTACTGAAACAAAACATGGAAAGCCAGTATAGACACTAAGTAAAACTAACAGAATGCCTAAAATTTTATGCTATAGACTGAAAGAAAAGAAGAATTTGATGGAGGAGGTATTTACAACAAGGGGACATAACATGAGAGGAGGGGGAAAAAGCATGGATTTTTGCCCACCTTCTTTTATCCTACATAGGATAATTACAGATTGCCAAAGTCATTCTACCTTTCAACACAGGTCTATTAAACATGTGTCTAAACAATTCCTAATAATTCCCTTTCCTAGCAGAAATATCAGGGGTAAGGGCGTAAAATCTTTTTTTTTCAATTATAATTTGTTCATAGTTCCACCCTGTGAACAGATTCCAATGGGTCCTAACAACCTTACACAAACTGCAAATGTCTACATCACCCTTATGTTCCAGCTTCTTGCCAGTACCCACATTTCATTTATACACAGCTTCAAAAATGCAAGGCTGCAGACCTATCACATAATAGCCTGGCTATTAGAATCGGCAGGGTGGACAGCAATCACTCTCTTTCATGTATGATATTTGTTCACCTCCCTACCACCTAATTCCATATCGACACATTATGTTTGTGAGTGGGAGCTCACAACTTCTCTTCACATTGCAAATGACTGCTGCATCTTCTCCAACAGACTTTGCTGTCCAAAGCTATTAGAGGTGATGGTGTGCATCCAGAGACAACACAAAGCAAATTTTCATCTAATACCTCAATCCCCTTGCCCTTCAAGAACCTCTTGCAATTTACTCAGCATTGTTTTTAAGTCACAGAAAAGTCAAGCCAGGGAACCAAATAAAGAGGATGTTGTTACCAAAGCTTCTGTGGTCCCTTTGTGATGACTGGGTCTAAAAAAGATTCAGCTTCCTCAGCAAATGCCCTCGAGTGGCATATTGCAACAGGTACATCATCAGCATTATCCACATTGAGGAAAGAGGCATGTGCATGGATTTATAGAGAGGATCTTGGTGACCTTGGGGATCATTAGCCAGTTACAAATGGAAAGCTAACAAATGCAAACTAAATCTATCTAAAGTTAATTTTCATGTTTTGAATAAATAATATAATAAAGATCATTTTAGCATATTTAAACAATAAAGGAGGGAAAATGGTAGAACTTAGAAACATCTCCATCTGTCCCCTTATCAGGGGGCCTCTTTCTATGATCTATAATACACAGGGTGCTTATCACAGATTGCTTTGCATATTCTGAGGTAGTATTTCCTTTTTATTCTCAAAGGGGAACATGAAAAAAATACACAGAATCCAAATAACTACCTCTCAAGATTTGAATAGATATCTCAAAAGGCATATTATACCATGCTAAATTCTCCTGTTTTCATAGTGAAGTGTTCTGATATATCAAAAACATATTTACCTTAAACTATTTAAGTTTTTTATCTCAGTCTTCTAGTTCCTTTTGCACACAGAAATTGCCAAGAATACTCAAATCCTTACTGTGAAATTACAGCTATGCATTCTAAAATATTTATTGAGTAACTACTCTATTTAGGGAACTATCATGGATGTTATAAGAGGGACAGTGCTCTATAAGACAATGGCATTTCCCTCAAGAATATTATGAGATCTGAAAGAGGTCTTTGAGATCATCTAACTTGGGCAACTATCATATTTCTTGATGTAGAGATGGAGGCTTAGTGAGGGTGATTTGCCCAAGGTCACATACTAAGGTAACAGCAGAGCCTGTCTTGATTCCAGCATTTTATTCGATCAATATATAATACAATGAAATTTCTGTTATTTTATACATAGTGAACTAGAAGTCATTGAAAAATCAAACAAAGAACATTTTATATCATATATCACTAACAGCTAAATTTGGGTAGGATATGAATAAGTCTATGTATATGCAAGAATAAGCTCAAAATGGATCTGTGATTGCATTTTTAAAGGAGAAGGAGGAGGAGGAGGAAGAAGTGGAGAAGAGAGGTAAGGGAAACATAAGGGGAAAGGGAAGGAGGAGGAACTAAGAGAAGGGAATTTGTTTCAAAGGCAGGATTAGAAGTCAGGCCCTCTGATTTCAAAACCAATGATCTTTTTCATTGTACCTTACACCTGGTCTGATACCCAAGATTATATAGAGATAGAAAAACAGAGATGATAGAGATAGAGATATAGATAGATATAGAAGTAGATTATAAATATAGGTGTATATATACATATATATGTATGATATCTATCTGTAGATCATTACATAGATAGACAAAGATAGAAGTATAGAAATAAAGATACAAATTTCTAATTCTAAGAATTAGTCCTCAATAGATAAATGGTCAAATATGAATAAACACTTCCCAAAAGAACTGTAAATTATTAGGAATCTTATGAAAAATTGTTCCAAGTGGTTAAAGAAGTGGAAATCAAAACAAGTTTTACCTCACACAGAAACAAAAGGCAAAGATGGCAAAAGATGGAAAGATGGAGGAGGGTTTGTGGCAAAATAGTGTACTGATGCTGAGTGAAGTGAACAGAATCAGGAGAACATTGTACACAGTAACAGCCACTATGTGCAATGACTAACATTGACAGACTTAGCTCTTCTCAGCAATGCAAGGATGTAAGACATCCCCAAAGGTCTCATGATGGAAAATGTTATCCACATCCAAAGAAAGAACTCTGAAGTTTGAATGCAGATCGAAGCATACTATTTACTATTTTTTCTTCCATTTTGTTTGTTTTGTCTTTCTTATGGTTACATCACTAATGTGAAAATATGTGTAATAGAAATGTATATGCATAGCCTTCATCAGATTGTGCCCAATCTTGGGAAGGGAGAGAGGGAGGGAGGGGGAGAAAAATTTAAAACTCAAAAGGTTATGGAAGTGATTGTTGATAAATCAAAATAAATTAATAAAAACGAAAAACAGACATACTAATGCACTTCTGCAGGGAGAATTGTCTTAAACATTGCAGGAAGTAATTTGTAATTATGCTTTTAAAAAGAGACTAAAACATCCATTGCATTTGGCCTAGAGATCCCGGTGATAGAAATGCACACCAAGGAGATCAAAGATGAACAGATACTGCCTATATTTTTAAAATATTCATAGTATATATTTTTGATGCAGTAAAAAATCAGAAACAAAGTGAGTTGACTAAATAAATTGTGATGGATAATATATTACAAAATTACAGCTTTGTAAGAAACGATGAATATAAAAAATTCTGAGATGCCTGGAAAGAATATACAAACAATTCACAGTCAAATAAACACAACCAGGTCAGCAGAATATGTGAGGATTATAAAAATGTAGATGCAAAAGTTTTATTTTTAAATGAAAACTGAATCCTGCAACTAAGCTTGTCCTTAGGGAAGAGTTTTATTTTGTGTCAAAAGGGATAAGTTGGAAAAGAGGGTAATACATACTCAGAAATAAAGGTGATATAAAAACTAAAGATACAAATGAAAATAAAAACATCCCAATACTTTAAAAAGTCTCCTTATTCATACCATCATTCCATTTTTTTTTTCCTAAGGAGAGGAAAACTTTTTGGGAGGGATTTGGTGGGGACCATCACCTTCACTTATCACCATGATAAAATTTCTGAAGAGTTTCATCATAGGGTATGATAGAAGTAGAAGTCACATTTTTAAAATTCTTAATGCCTGAATAATTGCAATGAGAGCTAAATGGCTATTATATAGTAAATATGCAATATATCCCCAAAGACTAGAATTCTGTGAATAATAGTTAATTTCATCATTTTAGAATGTTTCTGTGATGAAATGCAGGCTTACCTTTAAATGCAAATTCCTCTTTCTAAAAAGGTGAGTAGAAATACTTAAAACATAATCCATCTGATTGCATTTTGGCTCTAGAATGCCCTTTGAGTTCCAGACATTCAAAAATAAAATAGGTACAGTGCTAATCAACATGTGCCTCTACTTCACAATACATTATTTCCTAATAGCCCCATAAAAGTAATTTTGTTCCACTCTCATTGCTAAGAGGACTCTCTTTCAAAATGGAATTTTTAATTGCTGCCATTCATGAGCCTGGGGAAGTTGTGATTCAAATTGAAGAAAAAAATCTTTGTATATCTGATGTGTTAATAACACTCATTTATTTAGCCCTTTATAATATAAAAACATTTTTTTTTTCTCATAAGAACTTGAAGTAGGGAGTATAAAATATCATTGGCCCAATTTTATATATAAGTCTACTGAGGTTTAGGGAGGTGAAATGAACTTGTCTGAGGACCAGTAGTTAGGATTTACATGTAACTTTGCTGATTCCACATCCATACAATGCTGAACAATGCTACCTCTCAACCTGATCCACTGGAAATTTTATTTTGGTTGACCTGACTTCCTATATGTGAAGTGTTCCTTCCTGTTCCTGTTTTTGTATGTATGCTTGTTTAGTTTTTAATGGTTGTTTTTAGGAACAGAACTATTTGCTTACTACTTGTATGAGCATCTTACTGTTCATTTATTTTTTATTATATTTCTAAAATAAGCGACATTCTTGGCTTAATTGCGGTGTTAGCTTGTGGTTCAAACTCCTTATGTTTGCTCAACAATTATTCCAGCCTTTCCTCACACTGTCTCCTCCCACATGCTCCTTCCTTTTATTGATTCATAGGTAGTTAGAGCTCTAAGGGGTCTTAGAAATCATCTAGGTCCAAACCATTTATTTTCAGATGAGACATTTAAAATTCAGAGTGCTGAAATAACTTACCTATAGACACACAAGTAAATGGCTCGGTCAGACCCAAATATTCCAATTGTAAGCCCATGTTGTAATTTAAGAAAATTATTTAACAAAATAATAATAACTAGCACTTATAAAATGCTTTAAGGTTTGCAAAGGTTTAAAACTTCTCATTTAATTCCTACCCCATCTCTGGGAGGCAGGTCCTATTATTATCATCCCCATTTTGCAGATGAGAGAACTGAGGTAGAGAGAGGCTAAATGACATTTCCAGCATTATACAGCTAGTAAGTGTCTGAGAGAGAATTTGAGCTCTGGTCCTTCTGACTTCACGTCCAGCAGTCTATGTATTCCACTTGGCTCCTTACTATAATCTAATGTGGTATCTTCCCCTGCCCAAAAGCATTTTTGATTTTTAAAAAGTGCCATTTATAGTGGGTGATATTTACTCAAAGGAGTCAATTATTTTCTGTGGTACCCAGGTAAGAGCAGCCATAGGCACTAGTAGGGTTTTTTGGCAGATCTCAACGCATACCATGCAGATGACTGCCTACTCCAAAAACTTATAGAACTGGCTCTGTCTATAATCCAGTGAGCCTGAGGGTATATAGTCACAATCTCCTTTGTTCTCATGACAGTTTGGTAAGAGCACACGTGGCTTCCATTTAAGGCTGTCACTTCATTTCCATTTCTTGGCAAAATTGAACTCCAAAAGTCCATTTCCTGAATAGGCAGTAATGCCCATATGAGAGGCTCTGGCTTCTTGAAGGTTGATATACTCACTCTATCCTGAGGGCTGCATGCCAGCCAGTTCAACTGAACTCTGTAGAGGAAAAAGGAAAGGCATAAAAAGAGAATAAGAGCTTGTTCAGCTCCACTAAAAAAGTCCGACTAAAAAGCCGCCTACTCAGCAATCTCTGAATGAGTAGCCTTCTCTGAAGCTTGTTTAGTTTGACAGAGGTATAATACAACAAGGCTCAGTTGAACTACGGTGGAGAAACGAATCAACAGGAAGCTTAATAGTGCTATACTATAAATTTGTTATCTTGTAGCTCCAGGAGCATTTAGTAAATGGAAACATTCTACCAAGAATTAATGTTGAGTCTTGATTTATTTGAGAGGAAGAGTGAGTATTCAAGACTGTTAAAGGGACCAGGATGAATTTCTGTGCCTCTAGGAGTAAGCTAGACTTTCCTTCTTTTTACAAATCCTCTTGAAGGTCTTTTTTAACTTTCTTAGCTTTGCAGATTTTTTTACAGGTTTTTTTTTCTTAATACACATAAAGAGAAAAGAGAGAAAATATAGCCATGTAAATTATATGGAATGCATTTGTTAGCATGAATATGGTTTCATTATATACCCTCATTCACTCTCTCTTACTATATAGCACTCAAATACTGCATTTCCATATATTTTTAAAGACTACAGATCACCTTACACATATCATAGTGGAAAAGTTGATAAAAGATGGAAATAGGAAAGGTAAGGCCATAGGAAGGTAGGTAACCTAACAATATGCATTTTTGTGGAGTTGTGAATTAGTCTAGTCATTCTGGGAAATTATTTGGAATTATGCGAGAAAAGACATTAATTATTAACACATTTTGATTCAGAGGCCTCATACTTGGACACATAACCCATGGAAGTAAAAGACAGGACAAAACAACCCATGTAATAAAAAAATGTGGTAGCACTTTTAAAATTAGAATATATATATATATATATATAATCAAAGTGTAAACACTGTGGTGATTTGATAAACAAATTATGCTATTTCAATGTAATGGAATATTATTATGTCTTTAAAAGTATTGGGTATGAAGTATTTATAGAAACAGGAGAGTTGTTCAAACTGATTACACATACGTATATATGCACATATGTATGTAAACATACATGCATGTATTATATATATATATGGAGAGAGAAGGACAGACAGACAGATAGGCAGAAAGACAGAAAAATGACAGATAGATAAATACATGAACTGTTAGATAAACAATAAAAAGCAGCCAAATGCAGATTAATTTAAATGATCAGACAGTCTTGGCCAATAATTTAATTTTAACTTAACTCAATTCAATTCAATAAGAAGGGATTGTTTTCTATATGCCAGGCACCAGAAATACAAAGTCAAAAACATGACAGTATCCATAGACTTTCATGGAAATGTGCCCCATAGAAAAGTAATAAAATAATGAATATATGCAGATCAAAAAATATCATTAAAATAGTTTTTAATGTTATAACATGTCACTAATTCTAAAAATAATGAAGAAAAAATAATGTGAGCAAATGTAATGTTCTGAACATTGATAATGAAATATGAGATACAATACAAGAAAGGAAAGTCACATTGAAAATAACTACCTATTACACACAATATTTTGGAAGAGAGTAATCTACCAAAGTGCACAAAATACTTGTATAGATTCAAATATGAAGTATTCATACTTAAAGTATTAATGGACTATTTAATGCTCATGATTTTGTTGTGAATAAAATAAAATTAACAATACTACTAGGGTTAATTTACAGTTTTAATGTCATACCAATCAAACTTTCAAATGAATACTTTGTTGAACTTAATAATGTAATAACTCAATTTCCCTAGAGAAATAAAATATATAGAAAATCAAGGGAAATAAAGAGAAAAAAATTAAAAAATGAATGGAAAACAGCACTTTCATACCCCAAGATATATTATAAAGCAGCAATCAAACTCATTTGGTTTTGGTGAAAATGTAAAGAAATATGATTAATGAAGCAACAAACAGAAAAAAATAAACTTATTAACTCAGAAAACATTAACTACTTAGGAAAGAGCTCCCTATCTAATAAAATCAGTTGGGAAAAGTGTAAAGCAGTCTGACAGAAATTAGGCTTGTACCATCATCTTACATAATATTCCACCACAATGGATATTCAACTTGAATATTAAAAAATAGATAGACAGATAGATAGATAGATACATAGAAAGATAAATATAGATACCACACCCTTCACAGCTATGAGTAGGAGATAAATTCTTAATCAAACTAGAGATAAAGGCAATTCTGAAATTTAAAATAGATAATTTAATTATATAAAACTTATTAGTCACTGCATAAATAAAAATAATGCATCCCTTATTAAAAAAAAGGGAAGAGAGTCTAATGGGGAAAAAAATCTTCACAACAAATTTCTCAGGCAAAAATTTGTGATACAAGATTTATAGACAATAACCACATACACGTGCACACACACACACACACACACACACCAAAAGCATTCCCCAATAGACATGTGTTTAAAAGATATGAACAGTTCTCAAAATGAAAAATGCAACCTATTAATAAGCATATGAAAGTAAGAGAAATACAAATCAAAACTGTCCTTCAGTTTTACCTCACTCTCAGCAATTTGACAAAGATGACAAAAGATTAGAATAGTATTTGTTGGAAGAGTTGTGGAAAAATAGGCACACCAGCTCCTTGTTGGAGCTGTGAATCATTTTGGAAATCAATGTGGGATTATGCCAAGCACAGTAACTCTAGCTCCTTGCTAACTAGGGATTAACTCCTAACACCTCACATGACAGGTTGATAATCACATCCCCTTCTCATCCTTTTAAGGCTGAAAGTTTCTTCTCATATATACTGATACTTATAATAGTCAAGGCTTCATTGCTTGACCTGAACTCCACCATTAAGGGCAAATAACTCATATTGTCTCTCTGGCCCCCTTCAGGCCTATGATTAAATAGATAAGAGCTCCCACTTTGAAAGTAGTGATGGTGGTAGTGGTAGGGAGGGCATAGACTAGGAAAGTTCAGCCACCACCTTTGTGAGGTCACTTCAATAATCATTCCCACTCATCCTACATGTATTTCTGGGGCCAGTTCAATAATCAAGTAAGTCAAGGAAGGGGTGTTGTAATTAATGAATTCACAGATATTTTCAAGTACTTGAAAAGGGAAGATATGAAGTAGAGAAGAAAGATTATGATCAGGAGGTTATTGTAAGGAAGAGGGAATAAAGACCTGAACAAGAGCAGAAGGTGAGTGAATAGAGAGGAGAAAGAGAGGAGAGACCTAAATACTAGTGTTTCCAAAGTGCTTTACTTAGATACTATAATGTAAGTATACTATAGGCATTTTCCACATTTTACAGATGAGGAAACTGAGGATCAGAAAAGTTAAAGGTTAAATATCTTAACCATGGTCACACAGTAAGTGCCTAACACAGTATTTTTATCCAAGTCTTCATGACTCCAAGTCTAGCCCTCTATGTTCTGTATAATGCTGCTTCTCAAATTCAAATACACTATACTTTTAGGTCATTTATAGTAAAGTTAAATACTCTCAATTATAGAGATGCTTTTAGAATCATATCAAAACCCTCTTTGTATGCTATTATAATTTTAAGATGATCAAGTTTATTGAATAAAATCATGCCAGCCAAGGAATAAAAATGCTATTTTTGAACACAATTTTAGATTGCATGATGAGTTTAGCTCTCTCTTGATTACCCGGTTGCAAAGAAATTCTTTATGTAAACAAAAATCTCTATTTTTAACTAAATCTTATACTGACCACGTATAAAAGTATGTCAGATAAAATTTGACTTCAAAATCAATTAGTGAAAAATGAATTACCAAATTTTGAAATACAAAGCACTCGCTACTGAATTTTTTTGTTGTTCAGTCATTTTAGTCATGTCCAACTCTTCGTAATCCCATTTGGGGTTTTCTTGGTAAAGATACTAGAGTGGTTTGCAATTTCTTTTTCCAGCTCATTTTACAGATGAGGAAACTAAGGCAAACAGGGTTAAGTCACTGTCTAGGTTCACACAGCTAATGAATATCTAAGACCAGATTTGAAGTCAGAAAGCTGAGTATCCCTGACTTCAAACTCTGCACTTCATCTACTTTGCCACCTAGCTGCCCTGATTACTGAATGCTGAAATAAAATAGTTATCATCCTCCGTCCCTACTCCCGTTCTCTGCCCTTTTTTACTCTATTGGAATTCCATCTTTCACCAATATGAATCTACATGCAGACCATACTTTAAATCTCAAAGGATACAGTACTTTCTCTTGTTCAAATTCACTGAAATATACCCATATTCAAGCAGACAAAACCTTTATCCACATATGTCCAGATACTAATATACATGCATGAAGATTTAACACGTGTGTTCAGTCGTGTCTGACTCTTCATGACCCCATTTGGGCTTTTCTTGGCAAACATACTAGAGTAGTTTTCCATATGTTTCTCCAGCTCATTTGATGGATAAGGAAACTGAAGCAAACAAGGTTAAGTGACTTACCCAGGGTCACAAAACTAGTGTCTGAGGCCTGATTTGAACTTACAAATAAGAGTCTTCCTGACTCTAGGCCTAGCACTCTATCCACTGTGTCACCTAGCTGCCACAGATTTAGCATAGCAACAGATAATGCTTCAAGGGAGACAGGTAGGTGACAGAATGGATAAATCACTTGACCTGTAAACAGGAACACCTGAGTCCACATCCAGCCTCAGACACCAGCTGTGTGACCCTAGGCAAGTCATTTTATGTCTACCTGCCTCAATTTCCTCATAGCATAATAACACCTACCTCCCAGGGTTGTTTTTGACTATACAATGAGAATAATATTTGTATTTGCTTTGTATATGCTTTGTAAACCTTAAATGCTAGCTATCATTAACAATATGAAATGAGTGTTACATTGAGAAGACCATTCAATGACTAACAGGAATATTTTATTTTACATTTGGGGCAATAGGACACCACTGAAGCTTTTTAAATAATTCATTGACCAGTCCTTTTAAAGTATTAATTTGCCAGATCTGTAAAGTATGGACTGAATTAGGGGGAACCTGGAGGCAGAGATCACTAAGAAGACTTCAAATACTACTGAAGAGAAGTGATAAGGAGTTGAATAAACTTAGTTATGTGACTGAAGAGAAGGTGTTGGGTGTGAGAGATTCTGTGGGGGTAGAAATGGCATGAGAAGACTTTTTTTGGTATTTTAATAGCAAACTTACAGGAACAGTACAGAAGACAGACATTAAAAACATGTACTTGCATGTAGGACAACTCAGTTAGAAAATATGGTGAATGGATGGAATCTACCACATGATAAAAATGCTACAAACACCATTTAGTTGCCATCAATAAGAAATTTACTTTTTAAAAAAATCCAAATGCTGGCATTGTCCAGGAAAATTTAACAGGTTTATTTATAATTGTTACAAAGTTGAATCGTTGGAACTTGTTCACAGAAACTTTTGACCCCATTAATGTTTTATGTCCTCGCATTTATATTCAAAATTCACACACAAATGAAAATGAAAAAAAAAAACTTGCCAATACCTGATTCTGTCCCCTATTTCCCATTCGCTATCATACACTTAGGTACCTTTTGACCCTATGGGAAAAAATATCTAACGTTCAGAACTACCAATAACAGGAAGAAGAGATTTGTTTTTTTTCCTGTTTTGAGAGTGAAGAACGTTTCCCATCATAGTGGAGTTTAAGCACGTTCTCCACATATACGGCGTGCTAGTTGGACATCTTTTGGCATAATTGTGACACATTTGGCGTGGATGGCACATAGGTTGGTGTCATCAAACAGGCCAACCAGATAGGCTTCACTTGCCTCCTGCAAAGCACCAATTGCTGCTCTCTGGAAGCGCTCATCTGTTTTGAAGTCCTGAGCAATTTCACGCACTAGACGCTGGAAGGGAAGTTTACGAATCAGAAGTTCGGGGGACTTCTGTCAACGTCTGATTTCACGTAGAGTCACGGTACCCGGCCTGTAGCTATGAGGTTCCTTGACCCCTCCAGTAAAAAGCGGCTTTTGTAGCTAGGGGCTTTACCACTGGTAGATTTACGGGCAGTTTGCTTGGTAAGAGCCACGTTCCTGAAAACTTGTCTTCATACACACCCTGCTTCTCTTTCGGCTTGGGCTGGGAGAGCGAGAGGCGGCCCTAGCGCTAGAGAGCTACGGCGGCGAACACCCAGAAGACTTTCAAAATGTTCATTTGCCTCAAGAGAGCTCCCTCATATATTGTACAATCGCAGATTATACTTTCTTGGAGGCATTCCAGGTCTTCAAATTTCTTAACGGTTTGATTTTGCTTCCCAATATGATTCCTACCGTACTTCACTCCCTTCTGCCCAACTTCTCCAAACTCTCCATACTCTGTGTGTGCATTTGTATGTCTGGACAATTGGAAATGGAGAATAAAGAACATTTTACCAAATATGTGTAAAACAGAACTATGTATCTTTCCTCTTAAGCTTCTTCTACTCTAAACTTCCTTATTTCTGATGAGGACATAACTGCCTTCCCCATTCATCCATGGTTCTATTCTCAAAAAAAATCGTTGACTCTTTTTTATCCCTCATGTCTCCTGTCCAGCCCTGGCTAAGTCTTGCTGATTCTATTTCTATGATTTAAACTTCATGGTTTCTTTTCTATCAGGCTGTCATCTGAGTTCAGGGCTTCATTAATTCAAACCCTGCCTTATGAACTAGTTTCCTAATTCATTTATCCCTCTGCATCTAATCCCTCCCCACTCCAATCTTTCCTTCACACAATTGCCAAAATAATCTTGCTTGGAGCAAACTGGATTATGTCACTTCACTGCTGAAAACCTTTCACTGATTCTCTATTGCCTTTAGGATAAAATATAAATGACTCACCATGGAATTTATTTCTCTCAACAGTTTGGTTCTAACTTACTTTTCCAGGCACATTTCATAATATTCACCTTCATTTTCTCTACATTAAAGCCAAGCTAGATATTTACTCTAGTTGGCAGCCTCACTATTATCAACACTTCACTCTCCTTCACCGACCATATCTAATCACTTGCCAAGTCCTGTTAATTTTATCCCCACAAAATTCCATGTATCACTTCACCTTCTTTCCAAGCACCCAACCACCCTAGTTTGGCACCTTGTCATCTCTTCTTTTTCACCATTTCAATATCTTGATAATTGGACTCCCTGCTTCCATTCTCTCCCCAGTTCAATTGATACTCCTCATACCTGCCAAAATGATAATGTTAAAAGACCATGTCACTACACTTCATAGAGTTTCAGTGGTTCACTTTTGTCCCTAGGATAAAACATCAACTCCTGTTAGATATTTAATGTTATTCATAACATATTGTCAACTCATCTTTCCACAGTAATCTTTTGTTTCTCTAAAGCACCTTGTTTCAGTCAAATTGTCCTCACCGCTCATCCTCATATATGACATCCTATATCTTGACTCCATTTGCTTTTACACTTTTTTTCTGAAACTTGAAGTTGTTTCTCCTTACATCTGTCTCAAAGAATATTTAGCTTTCTAACAAAACTCTGTTCAGATACCACCTGCTAGCTTCTATTGCCCTCACTGTACCAATTATGTTGTATGAATAGACATATATCTGTGTGTTTACACACACACAGAGATACATATGTCTTTGTATTGCCTTTGTATATATCATTTTTGCCCAGTTGAAATCAAGAACCATAATTGTTTCATTTTTTCTTTGTATCTGTAGCACCTATTTAGCATTTTGTATATCTAGCACCTATGCCATATGTCTATAGAACATAGTACTTGCTGAATAAATGTTTGTCAAACTAAAAAAAAAATAACCTAGCATATTACTTCATTTAGTAGATGTGGGAACTGAGGTGCAGTTTAGTTGTCTTGTGCCCAATGCCATAGAAGAAGAACATGGTAGATGCTGAGATAAAATTCAGTGGGCAGAGGTAGCTAAATCTAATAGAAGAAAGCATGATATCTTGCAAATCAGAAACCCTGGATTTTCATGAAGTCTGAGCAAGTCACTTAATCACTCTATGTCACAGAACATTTATATATAAAATAAGGGAGTTTGAATATATGATTTTATGGTAAATTCTAGTTTCAGAATTCTACAATTCTTGAAACACATCTAGAAAATTAGAGGCAATTATCAAAAAAGGAATGAGGTTGGTATGAGTATCAATTTGTCAAGTAAAATTTTTAAATGTTGAATTTAGGTGAATTTATATATTCCATTAATATATTACTAGACTGAAATTTGCATCCACTTAAAATAAGTTGACAAGAAATCTGCATTTTTATGCTTTAAAATAGTATGTTGAGTGGCAGATAAAGCGGTAAGAGTTGAATCGAATGAGATGCAAAAGAGAGGGAGAAAAATAGACATAGTTTATCAGAGTAAAGAAAAGAAGGTTATAAGGAGAGACAAAGGTGGGAGAAGGTAGGAAGAAATCTAGAGACATGTATTATGGGAAAGAGAAAAAATCTAATGAGTATAAGGCAAGAGATGATTAAAAGACACCCCCCAAAAAAAGGTTTCTTCCAAACCTTAGAAACATTCTTATCTTTGATTGTTAATCATTTTGATGGCACTCTGGAAGATAACCTACATAGGATAGAGTCAAGGTATTTTGTATTAGATTCATAGATTTTTAGGAGTATAAGAAACCAAACAACACAATAAGAGTTAAGTTAGAGAGGCAATGCAGTGTAGCAGGAAGAACATATTATTCTGGTATAGTAAAAAGAGACCTGGGTAGCTAGGTGGCACAGTGCATAGAGTACAGGGCTTGAAGTGAGAAAGATTCATCCTCCTGAGTTCAAATCCAACCTCAGACTTATACTAGCTGTGTGACCCTGGCAAGTCACTTAACCCTGTTTACCTTAGTTTTCTTGTCTGTCAAATTTGCTGGAGAAGGAAATGGCAAACCATTCCAGTATCTTTGCCAAGAAAACCCCAAAGGGGATCACAAAGAGTTGGCCAGTATGAAAACAACTGAGCAACAACAAAAGAGAACTGGGTTGGAATGTTGGCTCTGCCATTTACTAGGCATGTTAAACATGGATAAGTCTCTTTGTTTATTTAAATATTTATTTCCTTTTATGTAAAAATAATAATATTTGCATCACATAATTCACAGAGTTGTAGAGAAATATTAGTTTTAAAGTGTTATATTCATTTACACTCTAATTATACAAAGACTATTCAATGTAGTAGAAAAAATAGAGGACTGGGAGCTTTTTATTTTAATGCAATCAAAATTATCTATTTTACATTTTGCAAATCTATTGTACATTTTGTTTGGTTATGACATTTTCTCTTTGTCACAGATCTGGCAGGTAGACTATTCCTTGCCGTTCTAATTTGCTTATAGTGCCACTTTTTATGTCTTAATCATACATCCATTTTGATTAGGTCTATTTTTGCTTTTACTTTGTCTAAGATAAGGCTTGCTACCCCTGCTTTTTTTTTTAACTTCAGCAGAAACATAATATATTCTGCTCCAGTCCCTTACCTTTATTCTGTTTGTATCTCTCTGCTTCAAGTATTTTTTGTAAACAGCATATTGTAGGATTCTGGTTTTTAATCCACTCTGCTATCCACTTCCTTTTTATGAGAGAGTTCATCCTATTCAAATTCACAGTTATGATTACTACCTGTGTATTTCCTTCCATCTTATTCCTCCTTCTGTTTGTCCTCTCTCTCCTTTCAACCTTTCCCTTCTCACTAGAGTTTTTCTTCTGTCTACCACCTCTCCTGATCTGCCTTCTCTTCTGTCAGTCCCCACCCACACTCCCTTTACTTAGTCTCCTCGCCTCCTACTTCCCTGTTGAGTAAGAAAGATTTCTATATTCAACTGATTATGTATGTTATTCCTTATTTGATTCAATACTGAAGAGGGTAAGGTTCAAGTGATTCCTATTGCTTACCCTACTGTTTTCTTCTCCACTGTAATAGGTCTTTTGGCCTCTTTATGTGAAATAACTTGCTCCATTTTACCTCTTCCTTCCATCGAGACCTATTGTACTCCCTTTTCTCATCTCTTAATTTTTTTATGTCATTCCCTTAAAATCACCTTATACATATGCCCTCTGTCTATGTATATTCCTTCTATCTGTACTGTTAGTGATACAGTTTTTAAGAATTACAAGTATCATCTTCCCATATAAGGATGTAAAGAGTTTAGCTGTATTGAATCTCATGTATTCTTTTCCCTTTTTACTTGTTTATACTTCTCTTGGATCTTGATATTGGAGGTCAAATTTTGGGTTTACTTCTGGTCTTCTCCTTATGAAAGCTCTAAATCCTTCTATTTCATTGAATGACCATTTCCTCCCTTGATGTATTATGCTTAATTTTGCTGGTTAAGTGATTCTTGGTTATAGTCCTAGCTCCTTCACACTCTGGAATATCATGTTCCATGACCTCAGATGCTTTAGTGTTGCTGGCATCAAGTCCTGTATAATCCTGATTGTGATTCCCCAATATTTGAATTGTTTCTTTCTGCCCACTTGTAGTAATTTTTCCTTGACCTGATATTTCTGAAGTTTGGTTATATTGGGGTTTTTATTTTAGGATCTCTTTCCTGAGGTGATCAGTGGATTCTTTCAATGCCTATTGTACTCTCTTGTTCCAGAATATCAGGGCAGTTTTCCTTGACAATTTCTTGAAAGTTGCTGTCCAGTTGATTATGGCTTTCAGGTAGTCCAGTGATTCTGATATTGTCTCTCCTGGATCTATTTTCCAGGTCAGTTGTTTTTCCCATGAGGCATTTTACATTTCTTCCATTTTTTCATTCTTTTGAATTTGATTGATTCTTGAAGTCTCATAGAGTCATTAACTTCTACTTGCCCAATTCTAACTTTTAAGGGGTTGTTTTCCCCAATTAACTTTTGTACATTTATTTTCATTTGGCCAGTTGTCCTCTTTAAGGAGTTATTTTCTTCAGTGGATTTTTGTATTTCCTTTTTCATTTGGCCAATTCTACTTTTTAAGCAATTGTTTCATTTTTCCAAGCACTTAACTCTTTTTTCCATAATTCTCTTGCATCACTCTCATTTCTTTTCATAATTTTTCTTCTACCTCTCTGATATGATTTTTAAGCTCCTTCTACGAGTTCTTTCTGAGATTGAAACCACTTCCCATTTTTCTTTGAGGTTTTGTCCACAGGTGTTTTGACATTGGTGCTCTATTCTGAGTTTGTGTCTTGGTCTTCCCTATTACCAGAATAACTTTCTCTAGTCAGATCCTTGTTTTGTTGTTTTTTGCTCATCTTTCTTAGGGCCCCCCCCTTTTTTTAATTTGAACTCTGCTCCCAAGATAGAAGGGAC
>NW_020950928.1:0-3425 GCF_900497805.2 Vombatus ursinus
AGGCATATAAGAAAATGTAACCCAGAATTACATAAACAAGCTATTGAAAATAAAAATGAGAAATGGGCAACAGAAACAATACTGACCTCAATTATAACAATTTCGTCTAGCAGTTAAACCAATGTAAATTAATTGCTACAAGGCTATCTGAAAAGTCCAGAAAGTGCCTTACTCAATAAGCATTTGACTTACATGACAAAAGGAGAGAGATGGCTGCCAAAGGTAATATAATTTAAACTCAACTATAAAATCTTACGAAGAAGGATGATGGACAATCACAAACAGTATCATCTGATGAAGCAAAAAGAAAGGTAGAAGGTAAAACTATTCTAATAAAGGCATTCAAGATATGCAACTAAGCAAGAGCATCCCAAAGATATTCAAGGATGAAAATGGAAAGACTACCAACAGAAGAAAAATAGAAACAGAAACAATTTGCAAAAATTTAAAAACAAACTGTGTTTTTGTTCCACCAAGAATAGTGGAACCACAACCCTTGAACCATATCATCACAGGCCCTACGGTGGTTACAGAGGAAGTGGGATTCCACTAAAGACAAGAAAGATAGGGAAAGTGGCCAAATTGCATCAAGTATTTAAAAAGGTAATCTATGCTAGAAGCAACATGATTATGAGGGCATTGAAGGACTGATTTACCAGGAGGGAAAGACACAAAATAAGAGGACTAAAAAGCATCAGCAACTACTCACTTATATGCTTACTCTTTCCATCTACAGAAAAGTGTTATGAGGGTCATCTTTACACAAAGGATTTATTAGGAAACAATCAGGTTTTCGCAAACCACATTCAATGAGGACCCAAATCCTTACAATCTCACAATTGTCTGAAAGACATAGATATTATAAGATATAATCATACTTATTGTTTATTGATTTAAAAACATATTTGACTTGGTAAAAGAAAATTCTACCTTATAGGCTCTTTTATGACAATATGTCTCACATCCATATATCAAGATCATTCAAGATTCCTTGGAAGATGTTACAACAAAAATATCTTCTTCAATCCAATGATAAACATCAGGTGAAGCATGAAAGGCAGCAACAGATGCCACTCTGATAATAGAAGCCACTCTGATGAGAAGCAATTCTCTATGAAGAGTGAGGTTCTCAGATACACAAACAGAAATCTGTGTATAATATGATATTAATTGAACTGAGCCCCAAAACATTGCTGGACCTCCTAGAAGAGAATAATAATCACTCATAGGAATTTGGTCCACCTATCCACATAGAAAAGACCAAAGGGATGAAGAATGTCTATTATCCATACTTCCACATGCATCTGAATGGACATCCTATAGAGCTTATCCAATGTGTGCATGTATATCTGAGACAGACAACATAAATTGAAAATGATGTTGGCCTGGAGTTAAAATCGAGGAAAACAACATACTGGATTGGTTTTAGGAAACCACAAAACCACTTCTAGTTTCCCTAAACTTCCAATAAAGGCAAGAGCCCATCTTTTCATTACAAATCTCTTACCAATGTTGCTGTATGGCATTGAGACTAAGAATACCACCACCTAGAGTTGTGAACTGACCCAACCATTCTGGAGAGCAATATGGAGCTATGTCCAAAGAATTATAAAACTGTGCATACTTTTTGACCCAGCAATACCACTTCTAAGAGATCATAAAAAAGAGGAAAGGACCCACATATACAAAAATATTTATAGCAGTTCTTTTTGTGGTAGCCAAGAATTGGAAATTGAAGTGATACCCATTACTTGGAGAATGGTTGAACAAGTTGTGGTGTATGAATGTAATGGAATACTATTGTTCCATAAGAAATTATGAGCAGGTAGACTTCAGAAAAACCAGGAAAGACTTACATGAACTGATGCTGAGTGAACAGAACCAGGAGAACATTGTATAGATTGTGTAACAGTAAGATTGTACAATGACCAACTTTGATAGGCTTAGCTCTTCTCAGCAATGCAAGGATCTAAGATATTCCAAAGCACTCATGATGGAAAATGCTATCCACATTCAGAGAAAGAACTATGGAGTCTCAATGCATATTGAAGCATACTATTTTCTCTCTCTTTTTTTTTTTGTTTCTCCTTTCTCACGGTTTTTCCCTTTAGTTCTAATTCTCCTTTACAACATGACTAATGTGTAAATATGTTTAATATGATTGTACATGTATAGCCTATATCAGATTGCACCCTGTCTTGGGGAGGGGAGGCAGGGAGGGAGAAGGAGAAAATTTAGAAAACAAAATCTTATATAAGTGAATGTTGAAAATGAAATATATATATACATATATACATATATATATTAATACCACCACCTAAAGATGAACATCAAACAATGGCAATGGAAAGGTGTATAAAGGGTATGACCAGGCAACAGCATATGATAATAATATTTTGTTATTATTATTAGTACTAGTAGTACTTATATGACACTTTATGGTTTGCAAAGTGCTTTACAAATATTATCTTGTTTGATACAACAGCCCTGAGATGTAGGTGCTATTATTATGGTTCCCTATCTTACAGATGAGGAAACTGAGGCAAACAGATGTTAAGTGACTTGCTCAGGGTCACTAAATATTATGTGCCTGCCATCAAATTTGAACTCAGAAATTCCTGACTCCAGGCCCAGTGTTCTATCCACCCTGCCACATAATTGAGTAACCAATGAAGAACTTCAAAGGATATGAGTAAAGGACTATGATCAAAGGAAGGAAACAAAGATGTGCTAAAAGGAAAGAAACAAGCATTTATTAAGCACCAACTATGTGCCAGATATTGTGTTAAGTAATTTACAAATATTATCTCATTTGATTTTCACAAAACCCTGGGAGGCAGGTGCTAATACGTATATACATATACATATCTATCTATACATATATATGTATATATACAAACATATATACATATATACACATCCAACTGTGTATATATACATATACACACGCATATATACACACATACATATACACATATACATTCACAATATCCCTTTCATTCCTCTCTGTATACATACAATTAATCTTGACATTGGTGACTTCAATGCAAAACGGAAAGGTGAATGAAGATGGAGAGGAATATATGGGAAAGTATAGTTCAAGAGAAAGAAATGAAAGAGGTCAAAGATTTGTAGACTATAGGGAAGCCTCTATGTCATAAAGACTTTCTCAAAAAATAATAATTGGTATGAGCTGGACATGATGAGCACCAAACACCCCAAGGAATAAAACTGACTCTGTTTTTACACATAGGAACAGACATTATCAATGCAAGAGTATCTCTTTGCTACCTGTGCACAATCTAACAATCAGCTCTTGGCACAACTAAGATCACAATCTATAATAAACAAGAAAAGAGGATGGCAAAGAGAAAGATGAGGCATATAAGAAAATGTAACCCAGAATTACATAAACAAGCTATTGA
>NW_020950929.1:0-3739 GCF_900497805.2 Vombatus ursinus
GGGAGACAGGCATACCATGAGACAGGCAGATAGAGAGACAGAGAAAAAGACAGACAAACAGGAAGACAGGTAGTCGGGGGGGGAAAAAAGGGAGTCAGGAAGATAGGAGGACAGGGAGCTGGCTGGGAAGAGTGCGAGGAATAAACCATGGGGCAAAGAGAGTCCCATTTTAATTGTATTCCTGGTTCCCTTTTTCAATCCAGATGCCTCAAGGTCTAATTCTGAATAAATAATTGTACTGAGTAGCCCAGGTCCCCTGGTGATTAACTAAACACACTGAGGCGGGGGAAATTGAATTAGTGTAGTTCGCTCAGCCATTATTACCCGCCCCACCTCATGAATATTAATAAGGGGTTATTAAGGAATGTAAATGATGCTTCTGGAGGTGGGCATTGCAGGTGGGGCGGGGGGGGGCGGGGAGGGCAAGCTTGGGGTGGGGGAGGTTGAGGAGGAGGAAGGCCAGGCTGAGCTGACAATCCATTAGAAGAGCTTGATTGAAGGCACTTTTTAATTATGACAATCCTTTCTCTTCCCGGGCCCACGCCCGGATGTTTCTGGATGCTTTCGTTTTTATTAAAAGGAGGAAAAAGGAACAAATTATAATTGGAATACAAAATTAGCGACTGTTCAGCACCAGGACAGCCGCAGGGAAATATATTTTGCCTGGGGATGGTGGGAAGGGTGGGGTGAGGAAGGCGCAGCGCCTTGACAGACCGGTCTTTCCTTCCCACTGCAGATCTCTGGAGCCAGAGTACATAAATTAATCCCAGAGCTAAAGGCAGCAGGCAGAGAAAACCCAGGACTCCCCAGCGCTTCCTTATCCCCCTACAGCTGCGGGGCAGCTGGGGCTGCCATAAAATGGCTCTTGCCCAAAGGAGCTGCTAGCATGGTGCGGCAGAAGAAAGCTGCTGGGAGCCAGAAACTCTGCCATAAATTGGCTGTTGTGGTAGACAAGCCTCATCCTTTTGCAGGCCTCGGTTTCCCCACCTGTAAAGTTGATGGTGTGGTGTACAGCAGCATTGCCCAAAATGTGGTGTGGAAGCCCTAGTGTTATCTGCAAGAAAGGAAGGGCCTCTATGAGAACATTCAGTAACTAGAGACATTTTCCCCTCTAAAATATTTTGCATATTATATATATATATAGTATATATAATGTATGTATGTATGTATATTATATCTATATATACACATACATACACATATATGCTACAAATTGTGGCAAACATTCAGTACTAAAATACACTTAATTTTCTCTATTTTGCTCCAAAACTTTCTCAACTCCCTTTTATCACCAGGGTATTCCAGAGGATCTGTGATTTCAGTGATTAGAAAATTCCTTCTAGATGTGAGCCCATCATCTGAGATTTTTACCCATTATTCCAGAAATTTGCCACAGCGTTTATTATAGCATGGGAGGTGACTATCAATATATTTCAAGCCCCCAAATGTTTCACTGTCAAATTGGTTTAAGATCTCTAAGGTCCTTTCCCAAATCTAACCTTCCATGGTCTGAGAGCCATTCCAGCTGTAATATTCTACATTCTATGTTCATAGGTCCTTTCTAGTTCTAACATTGTGTTCAGTGCTGTCAGAAAGCTTCAGGGGTTCCAGAGGTGCACCATGGGGAAGTTTTGTTCCCAAAGCTGACAAAGTCTTTCAAGGGTTTCAGACTCTTCTCGTGTTTACTATGCCTACTATTGCCCCAACTTGAGTCTCAACATTCTCCACTCATCCTGCACAGCTACCAGATTCATTTTCTCATTGCACTGTTCTCCTATTGTTCCTGCCTTGCTCAAATACTTCTGATGACCTCCCATTGCCTGTAGGACCAAATTCAAACTCCTTACCTTGACATTCAAGGCACCTCACTATCTTACCTTTTCAGTCTCATCTCTCACTACTTTTGACATGGATCCTAGGCTTCAAACAAACTAAATTAATTATTCCTGTCCCCTAACAATGCTTAATGACTGCAGCCCTGGTTCCCATTTTTATCATGTCATTTCCCAGTCCACATCCTATCCAGGCTTTAAAAACCAGCTCCCATCTCTTCTCAAAATTCTTCCCTAAAACCACTCTTCCCACCCCCATAGCCCAGAGGAAAGAAGTTCAAATGCACTGTGAGTTCATTGATTTGGAAGTTCCCACCAATGATGCAAACTGCAAGCCATCCTTGGTGGTCCATCCTGTATAATACCTGTCCATACTTTCCCATAAGTTTATCACAAAGGAATCTACCCTATGAGACCTTCCTTGATTTGGCCTGACATTGAAAGGGTAATAGTAGAGCACTCTAGGAGTCCATTCATTATCCTGGCAGTTGGGTGGGACAATAGATACAGCAGTGGACCTGGAATTAAGCAGACCTAATTCATTTCTTGCCTCAGACACTCAGGGTCAGCTTGTGACTCTAAATCACTTAACCTGTGCCTACCTCAGTTTCCTCAACTGTAAAATGGGGATAATAATAGCTCCCAGGGTTGTTGTGAAGATAAAGTGATGTAATATTTGTAAAGTGTTTTGCAACTCTTACAGCACTATATAAATGCTAGCTATTATTATTGTCATCATTATCCTTCACTGTGACCAGCCCACCTTGTCTTTTACTATACATTTCCTTGATGACATTTTTCATTCCTGATCTTTGAAGATCCTCTTTGGTTAGGCCTGTTCACACCTGCCACTCATTTTTCCCTTGCCCTTTCTGCAATGCTCTCTTCTGATTCTTCAGAGAATGTTCTATTTCATATCTTGGTGCCATGCAGCAATTTGCTGCCAGTGCAGAAAAAAAAAATGTTGGTGACAATAATAATAGTGGCTCCTTACTGCCTATAGGCTAAAATACAAATTCTTTAGTATGGCATTTAAGGCTCTCCAGAGTCTAGTTCTCACCTCCCTTTCCAACGCTATTTCACATTCCTCCCACTTGTGTTCCAATGAAGCTGTATTACTAACTGTTTCCCACACTTGACCTTCTGTCTCCCACCTTGGTGCATTCTTGCAGGCCATTACCTATGGCTAGCTCCCTCCTTATTTCTGATTGCTGAAAGCCCTCTCTCCCAGCCACAGCTCAGATGCTCCCTCCTCTGTAAAGCCTTTCCTGCTCCTCTTAGCTGAAAATGTCCTTTCCCTTCTTAAATATTCCTAAATCATTTGGGTTTTTTCTCATTTTCTTTTCTAAAATTATGAACTTAACAATCATCAACAAATATGAACATTTTAACACACAAAGAAGAACAAAAAAGGATTATATGTGAAACTGTGAACTCATTACATATTGTTTGGGTTTTAAAGTGTATATTAAATTTAAATAGAGCATTGGAATTGAAGTCAAATCCTGATTCAGACATTTCTCAGTTACATGAGCTTGGGCAAGTCACTTAACCTCTCTCAACCTCAGTTTCCTCCTCTATAAAATGGGGGTGCTAATAGCACCTATCATACCAAGTTATTGTAAGGATCAAATGAGAAGAATTAGTATTAAGCAAGGAAATAGTGAGTAAAGCACTTTACAAACATTAAACTACTCTGTTAACTATTATTAATAGCTATTGATTTCCCTATCTTGTTTTGCCTCATCCAGCTAACTATTATCATTAAATAAAATGACAACAAAAATTACACTATTTTTGTGTCCCCTTTTGAAATTTTTGTTTTCTTCTGGGTACTTTTAAAATGTTTTCTTGATGCTCTTTTTTTGCATCTTTTTTTAAACAAAAAAAATAAGTCTATCAAGTAG
>NW_020950930.1:0-3741 GCF_900497805.2 Vombatus ursinus
GGGAGACAGGCATACCATGAGACAGGCAGATAGAGAGACAGAGAAAAAGACAGACAAACAGGAAGACAGGTAGTCGGGGGGGGAAAAAAGGGAGTCAGGAAGATAGGAGGACAGGGAGCTGGCTGGGAAGAGTGCGAGGAATAAACCATGGGGCAAAGAGAGTCCCATTTTAATTGTATTCCTGGTTCCCTTTTTCAATCCAGATGCCTCAAGGTCTAATTCTGAATAAATAATTGTACTGAGTAGCCCAGGTCCCCTGGTGATTAACTAAACACACTGAGGCGGGGGAAATTGAATTAGTGTAGTTCGCTCAGCCATTATTACCCGCCCCACCTCATGAATATTAATAAGGGGTTATTAAGGAATGTAAATGATGCTTCTGGAGGTGGGCATTGCAGGTGGGGCGGGGGGGGGGCGGGGAGGGCAAGCTTGGGGTGGGGGAGGTTGAGGAGGAGGAAGGCCAGGCTGAGCTGACAATCCATTAGAAGAGCTTGATTGAAGGCACTTTTTAATTATGACAATCCTTTCTCTTCCCGGGCCCACGCCCGGATGTTTCTGGATGCTTTCGTTTTTATTAAAAGGAGGAAAAAGGAACAAATTATAATTGGAATACAAAATTAGCGACTGTTCAGCACCAGGACAGCCGCAGGGAAATATATTTTGCCTGGGGATGGTGGGAAGGGTGGGGTGAGGAAGGCGCAGCGCCTTGACAGACCGGTCTTTCCTTCCCACTGCAGATCTCTGGAGCCAGAGTACATAAATTAATCCCAGAGCTAAAGGCAGCAGGCAGAGAAAACCCAGGACTCCCCAGCGCTTCCTTATCCCCCTACAGCTGCGGGGCAGCTGGGGCTGCCATAAAATGGCTCTTGCCCAAAGGAGCTGCTAGCATGGTGCGGCAGAAGAAAGCTGCTGGGAGCCAGAAACTCTGCCATAAATTGGCTGTTGTGGTAGACAAGCCTCATCCTTTTGCAGGCCTCGGTTTCCCCACCTGTAAAGTTGATGGTGTGGTGTACAGCAGCATTGCCCAAAATGTGGTGTGGAAGCCCTAGTGTTATCTGCAAGAAAGGAAGGGCCTCTATGAGAACATTCAGTAACTAGAGACATTTTCCCCTCTAAAATATTTTGCATATTATATATATATATAGTATATATAATGTATGTATGTATGTATATTATATCTATATATACACATACATACACATATATGCTACAAATTGTGGCAAACATTCAGTACTAAAATACACTTAATTTTCTCTATTTTGCTCCAAAACTTTCTCAACTCCCTTTTATCACCAGGGTATTCCAGAGGATCTGTGATTTCAGTGATTAGAAAATTCCTTCTAGATGTGAGCCCATCATCTGAGATTTTTACCCATTATTCCAGAAATTTGCCACAGCGTTTATTATAGCATGGGAGGTGACTATCAATATATTTCAAGCCCCCAAATGTTTCACTGTCAAATTGGTTTAAGATCTCTAAGGTCCTTTCCCAAATCTAACCTTCCATGGTCTGAGAGCCATTCCAGCTGTAATATTCTACATTCTATGTTCATAGGTCCTTTCTAGTTCTAACATTGTGTTCAGTGCTGTCAGAAAGCTTCAGGGGTTCCAGAGGTGCACCATGGGGAAGTTTTGTTCCCAAAGCTGACAAAGTCTTTCAAGGGTTTCAGACTCTTCTCGTGTTTACTATGCCTACTATTGCCCCAACTTGAGTCTCAACATTCTCCACTCATCCTGCACAGCTACCAGATTCATTTTCTCATTGCACTGTTCTCCTATTGTTCCTGCCTTGCTCAAATACTTCTGATGACCTCCCATTGCCTGTAGGACCAAATTCAAACTCCTTACCTTGACATTCAAGGCACCTCACTATCTTACCTTTTCAGTCTCATCTCTCACTACTTTTGACATGGATCCTAGGCTTCAAACAAACTAAATTAATTATTCCTGTCCCCTAACAATGCTTAATGACTGCAGCCCTGGTTCCCATTTTTATCATGTCATTTCCCAGTCCACATCCTATCCAGGCTTTAAAAACCAGCTCCCATCTCTTCTCAAAATTCTTCCCTAAAACCACTCTTCCCACCCCCATAGCCCAGAGGAAAGAAGTTCAAATGCACTGTGAGTTCATTGATTTGGAAGTTCCCACCAATGATGCAAACTGCAAGCCATCCTTGGTGGTCCATCCTGTATAATACCTGTCCATACTTTCCCATAAGTTTATCACAAAGGAATCTACCCTATGAGACCTTCCTTGATTTGGCCTGACATTGAAAGGGTAATAGTAGAGCACTCTAGGAGTCCATTCATTATCCTGGCAGTTGGGTGGGACAATAGATACAGCAGTGGACCTGGAATTAAGCAGACCTAATTCATTTCTTGCCTCAGACACTCAGGGTCAGCTTGTGACTCTAAATCACTTAACCTGTGCCTACCTCAGTTTCCTCAACTGTAAAATGGGGATAATAATAGCTCCCAGGGTTGTTGTGAAGATAAAGTGATGTAATATTTGTAAAGTGTTTTGCAACTCTTACAGCACTATATAAATGCTAGCTATTATTATTGTCATCATTATCCTTCACTGTGACCAGCCCACCTTGTCTTTTACTATACATTTCCTTGATGACATTTTTCATTCCTGATCTTTGAAGATCCTCTTTGGTTAGGCCTGTTCACACCTGCCACTCATTTTTCCCTTGCCCTTTCTGCAATGCTCTCTTCTGATTCTTCAGAGAATGTTCTATTTCATATCTTGGTGCCATGCAGCAATTTGCTGCCAGTGCAGAAAAAAAAAATGTTGGTGACAATAATAATAGTGGCTCCTTACTGCCTATAGGCTAAAATACAAATTCTTTAGTATGGCATTTAAGGCTCTCCAGAGTCTAGTTCTCACCTCCCTTTCCAACGCTATTTCACATTCCTCCCACTTGTGTTCCAATGAAGCTGTATTACTAACTGTTTCCCACACTTGACCTTCTGTCTCCCACCTTGGTGCATTCTTGCAGGCCATTACCTATGGCTAGCTCCCTCCTTATTTCTGATTGCTGAAAGCCCTCTCTCCCAGCCACAGCTCAGATGCTCCCTCCTCTGTAAAGCCTTTCCTGCTCCTCTTAGCTGAAAATGTCCTTTCCCTTCTTAAATATTCCTAAATCATTTGGGTTTTTTCTCATTTTCTTTTCTAAAATTATGAACTTAACAATCATCAACAAATATGAACATTTTAACACACAAAGAAGAACAAAAAAGGATTATATGTGAAACTGTGAACTCATTACATATTGTTTGGGTTTTAAAGTGTATATTAAATTTAAATAGAGCATTGGAATTGAAGTCAAATCCTGATTCAGACATTTCTCAGTTACATGAGCTTGGGCAAGTCACTTAACCTCTCTCAACCTCAGTTTCCTCCTCTATAAAATGGGGGTGCTAATAGCACCTATCATACCAAGTTATTGTAAGGATCAAATGAGAAGAATTAGTATTAAGCAAGGAAATAGTGAGTAAAGCACTTTACAAACATTAAACTACTCTGTTAACTATTATTAATAGCTATTGATTTCCCTATCTTGTTTTGCCTCATCCAGCTAACTATTATCATTAAATAAAATGACAACAAAAATTACACTATTTTTGTGTCCCCTTTTGAAATTTTTGTTTTCTTCTGGGTACTTTTAAAATGTTTTCTTGATGCTCTTTTTTTTGCATCTTTTTTTAAACAAAAAAAATAAGTCTATCAAGTAG
>NW_020950931.1:0-3920 GCF_900497805.2 Vombatus ursinus
CTGTTCATATCCTTTGACCACTTATCAATTGGGGAATGGCTTGTATTCTTATACATTTGACTTAATTCTCTACATATTTTAGAAATGAGGCCCTTATCAGAGAGAATGATTGTAAAAATTCTTTCCCATTTTTCTACCTTCCTTCTAATCTTAGTTGCATTGATTTTGTTTATGCAAGAACTTTTCAATTTAATGTAATCAAATTTATCTATTTTGCTTTTTGTAATGTTCTCTACCTCCTGTTTGGTCATGAATTCTTCTGTTCTCCATAGATCTGACAGGTAAACTATTCCTTGCTCTCTCAGTTTGCTTATAGTATCAGCCTTCATATCTAAATCATGTACCCATTTTGACTTTATTTTGGTATATGGTGTGAGATTTTGGTCTATGCCTAGTTTCTGCCATACTCTTTTCCAGTTTTGCCAGCAGTTTTTTTTTCAAAGTATGGGTTCTTGTCCCAGAAGCTGGGGTCTTTGGGTTTATCAAATAGTATATTAACTGTAGACATTGACTATTGTGTCTTGCATACTTAACCTATTCCACTGATCCACCACTCTATTTCTTAGCCAGTACCAAGCAGTTTTGATGATTGCTGCTTCATAATACAATTTAAGATCTGGAATGGCTAGGCCAACTTCCCCTGCATTTCTTTTCATTAGTTCTCTTGATATTCTGGACCTTTTGTCTTCCAAATGAATCTTGTTATTATTTTTTCTAACTCTATAAAATAATTTTTGGTAGTTTGATTGGTATGGCACTGAATAAGTAAATTGGCTTAGGTAGAATTGTCATTTTTATTATATCAGCTCAGCCTACCCATGAGCAACTGATGTTTTTCCAATTATTTAGATCTGATTTTATTTACGTGAAAAGTGTTTTGTAATTGTGTTCACAGAGTTCCTGGGTTTGTTTCAGGAGGTAGACTCCTAAATATTTTATAATGTCTACAGTAAGTTTAAATGGAATGTCTCTTTCTATCTCTTGTTGTTGGGCTTTGTTGGTAATATATAGAAATGCCAATGATTTATGTGGGTTTATTTTATAGCCTGCAACTTTGCTAAAGTTGTTTATTATTTCAAGTAGTTTTTTGCTTGATTCTCTGGGATTCTCTAAGTATAACATCATGTCATCTGCAAAGAGTGATAGCTTTGTTTCTTCTTTGCCTATTCGCCTTCAATGTCTTTTTCTTCTCTTATTACTAAAGCTAATGTTTCCAGTACGATGTTGAATAACAGTGGTGATATTGGACATTGTTGTTTCACCCCCGATCTTATTGAAAATGCTTCTACCTTGTCCCCATTACATATTATGCTTGCTGAAGGTTTTAGATAGATGCTATTTATTATTTTAAGGAAGATTCCATTTATACCTATGCTCTTTAGTGATTTTAATATGAATGGGTGTTGTATTTTGTCAAAAGCTTTTTCTGAATCTGTTGAGATGATCATGTGGTTTCTGTTAGTTTTGGTGTGGAGATGATCAATGATGCTGATAGTTTTCCTTATATTGAACCAGCCCTGCATTCCTGGTATAAATCCTACCTGGTCATAGTGTTTTGTTCATGTGATAAGTTGTTGTAATCTATTTGTTAATATTTTTTTAAAAGCTTTGCCTCTATATTCATTAGAGAAATTGCTCTATAATTTTCTTTCTCCATTTTGACTCTTCCTGGTTTAGGTATCAGCATCATATTTGTATCATAAAAAGAATTTGGTGAGATTCCTTCTTTACCTATTTTACAAAACAGTTTGTATAGTATTGGAATTAATTGTTCTTTAAATGTTTGATAGAATTTGCATGTAAATCCATCTGGCTCTGGAGATTTTTTCCTAGGGAGTTCAATGACTTGTTCAATTTCTTTTTTCTGACATGGGGTTATTTAAGTATTTTACTTCCTCTTCTGTTAATCTGGGCAATTTATATTTTTGTAAACATATATCCATTTCACCAAGATTGTCAAATTTGTTGGCATATAGTTGGGCAAAATAATTCCTAAATGTTGTTTTAATTTCCTCTTCCTTGGTGGTAGTTTCACCCTTTTCATTCTTGATGCTAGTAATTTGGTTTTCTTCTTTCTTTTTTTCATTTAGATTCACCAAAGGTTTATCTATTTTATTGTTTTTTTCATAAAACCAGCTCTTAGTTTTATTTGTTAGTTCAATAGTTTTCTTAATTTTAATTTTCTTAATTTTTCCTTTGGTTATCAATATTTCTAATTTAGTGTTTAATTGAGGATTTTTAATTAGTTCTGTTTCTAGTTTTTAGTTGTATGCCCAATTCATTGATCTCCTCTTTTTCTATTTTATTTATGGAAGCATTTAGACATTAAAACTTACCCTAAGAACTGCTTTTGCTGCATCTCATAAGTTTTGGTATGTTGTCTCATTATTGTCATTTTCTTGGATGAAATTATTGATTGTTTCTATGCTTTGTTGTTTGACCCATTCATTTTTTAGGATTAGATTATTTAGTTTCCAATTATTTTTTAGTCTGTCTTTCCATGGCCTTTTATTACTTATAATTTTTATTGCATCATGATCTGAAAGGGATGCATTTACTCTTTCTGCCTTTATGCATTGGATTGTGAGGTTTTTATGGCTTAGTACATGGACAATTTTTGTGTATGTGCCATGTACCACTGAGAAAAAAAAGTATATTCCTTTCTATCCCCATTCAGTTTTCTACACAGGTCTATCATACTTAATTTTTCTAATGTTCTATTCACCTCCTTAACTTCTTTCTTTTTTTGTTTATTTTATTTGTTTATTTTGTGGTTAGATTTATCTAGTTCAGAGAGGGGGAGGTTGAGGTCCCCCACTAGTATAGTTTTGCTGTCTATTTCTTCCTGTAACTCCCTGAACTTCCCCTCTAAGAATTTGGATGTTATGTCATTTGGTGCATATATATTTAGTAATGATATTACTTCATTGTCTATGGTGCCTTTTAGCAGGATGTAGTTTCCTTCCTTATCTCTTTTGATAAGATCTATTTTTGCTTTTGCTTTGTCTGAGATCAGGATTGCTACCCCTGCTTTTTTTTGCTTCAGCTGAAGCATAATATATTTTGCTCCAGCCTTTTACCTTTATCCTGTATGTGTCACTCTTTTTCAAATGTGTTTCCTGTAAACAACATATTGTAGGATTATGGTTTTTAATCCAATCTGCTATATGCTTCCATTTTATGGGAGAGTTCATCACATTCACATTTACAGTTATGATTACTATCTGTGTCTTTTTCTCCATCCTTTTCTCCCCCCCCCCATTTATGCTTTACTTTCTCCTTTGTCCTTTCACCTCCTCACTAGTGTTTTGCTTTTGACCAGCTCCTCCTGAGGTCCCACCTCCCTTCTATTATCTCTTTCCCTTTTCTTTCTCCTTTCCCCTCCTACTACCTACAGTACAAGTTAGATTTCTATACCTAACTGATTATGTTATTCCCTTCTTGAGCCAAATCTGATGAGAGTAAGGTTCAAACAATGCTCATCCCCCCCCTTCTTTACCTCTGCTCTAATAGGTTTTTGTGTCTTTTCCTATAATGTAATTTTACCCTTGTCTGACTCCTCCTTTCTCAGTGCAATTTCTTAGCTCACACTAATCCACTTACTTGGATCCACTTAACCCACTTGATTAAATTTTTTTTTATCATTGCATCAAAGTCAACTTATATCTACCACCTTTATGTATACTCCTTTAACATGGTATGATAACAATAGAGTTCTCAACAGTTGCAAGTGTCATCTTCCCTTGCAGGGATGTAAACATTTTGCCCTTATTAACAACATATTGTATCTTTCTGTCCCATTTACCTTTTTATGTCTCTCTTGAATCTTGTACTTGAAGACCAAATTTTTTGTTGAGCTCTGGTCTTTTTATCAGGAATGTTTGGAAGTCCCCTATTTCATTGAATATCCATCTCCTTCC
>NW_020950932.1:0-16383 GCF_900497805.2 Vombatus ursinus
AGGAATGTTTGGAAGTCCCCTATTTCATTGAATATCCATCTCCTTCCCTGAAAAATCATGCTCATTTTCACTGGGTAGTTAATCCTTGGCTGCATTCCAAGTTCCTTTGCCTTATGGAATATCATGTTCCATGCCCTATGGTCTTTTAATGTAGAGACTGCAAGGTCCTGTGTAATCCTGACTGTAGTTCCATGATATTTAAATTGTTTCTTTCTGGCTGCTTGCAGTAATTTCTCTTTAATCTGCTAATTTTGTAACTTAGCTATTATATTCCTTGGCATTTTCAATTTGGGATCTCTTTCAGGCAGGGAGTGCCTGAAAGATTCTTTCTGTAGTTATTTTACCTTCAGGTTCTAGGACTTCAGGGCAGTTTTCCTTTATGATTTCCTGAAGGATATTGTCCAGGCTCTTTTTTTCATCATGACTTTCAGGTAGGCCTATAATTTTTAAATTGTCTCTCCTGGATCGATTTTCCAGGTCAGCTGTTTTATCCATGAGTTATTTCACATTTTCATCCATTTTTTCATTTTTTTTGTTTCTGTTTGACTGATTCTTGCTCTCTCATAGACTCATTACTTTCCATTTGTTCAATTCTAATTTTTAACATATTGTTTTTTTTCTGTTATATTTTGTACTTTCTTCTCCAATTGGTCAAATGTATTTTTAAGGGATTTATTTTCTTCATTGTACTTTTTTTTCAAATCGACCAATTGTACTTTTAAAGGACTCCTCTACCTCTTTCATTTGACTTTTAAAATCCTTCTTGAGTTCTTCTAAGAAGGCTTTTTGGGCTTCAGAACAGTTCATATTCCCTTTTGATGTTGCAGATGTGGGTTTGATGACAGTGTTGTCCTCTTCAGAATTTCTGTCTTCATCTTCACTCTCCTCATAAGAGGAATCTATCATAAGTTTCTTTTTAATCATAGTGTTTCTTTATTCCCTGGTCTTTAAAGAGATTATGCTCTCCTGCTGGGGAGCAGAAGGCACTGACCCAAGCTTCTTGTGTTGGGAACCTAGGTCTTGGTCACTGGCTTTGTGTGCTGGGGCGTTTTATGTTGGCAATTGGAGGCTGTAGGTTTCTGGCCCCTTATCTGGTGTTGGGCTGGAATCAGCAAGGCTGGGACTTTCAGGTAAATCTAGCTTGCCTGCTTTTCCTTTCCTTTAGCTTTGTTTAGCTCCTTTTAGATAAGTGCTGCCAGGAGTTTATCTGCCTGAGGCCCCTTGCAGTGCTGCCTCCTTACTTCTGTTGAGGCACTGGGAGACTTCTTTGCTGTGGAATGCTGAGGCACCTGGTGGTTTTCTGAGCTGTTTTCCACCAGTTACCCCACCCTCACTGAGTCACTCAGAGGTACAGCTGTTGGTGTTTGCCTGCTCAACCACCTGGGCTTCGGGATCTCCTCCTGGTTGGCAATTGGAGGCTGTAGGGTTCTGACAGCTTACCTAGTGTTGGACTGGAATCAACAAGGCTGGAATGTTTTGGCACCTCTTATTTGTTTTCTTCATCTCCTTTCAGACAAATGCTGCTGGGTGCTTATCCACCTGAGGCCCTTTGCACTGCTGCTTCCCTTATTTTTGCTGAGGCACTGAGAGACCCGTTTGCTGTAAAATGCTGAGGGACCAGAATCTCCTCCTGGTGTGCTAAAGTGGGTCTTTCGACTAGCTGGCTGGGTGACTCCTGTTTTGTACTGCTCCCCTTCCCCCAGGGTAAGAGGGGCCTTTCCCATTAATCCCTCTAGCTACTTGGGCTACTGCACTGCTGCACCCCATCTTTCTTCTGGTTCAGATGTACCAGGGTTTTTTCTGGGGTGAGATTTTCTGGGTTTTCAGAGGTTGATAGGGGATGGTGAGAGTGACTACCTTTTTACTCTGTCATCTTGGCTTCTGGAAGTGGTAGTCTTGCTTACCAAATATTAAAGACAGGTAGTGAGCCCCTTTGATATATTTTCCTTAAAAGGCCAAGTGAAAAGTTTAGTAAACTGAAAAACATTAGCTTCTGGCAGTGAACATGACGGACTTCCAATAAAAAACAAATCAAACAAAAATAATTTCCTCATTTTCCTTGGGGTTTCCAAATGGGAGAGGGACAAAAAATGTTACTGATAGTTTATTGTACCTATATACACACATCAATGGACCACCTAGAAAAACTTACACTACTTGGAAAAAATCTATAAAACTGCATAACAGCACTGTGTTAAATATGCATATCTAGCTAAGACCATTGGAGTCCATTAAATCACTTTAAGGTAAAGAACCTGGTAAAGTGCCAAAAAGGTGAGAAGCAAGAACAATGTCCCTTTCCTGTCAAGTGATTTATGAAGACAAAGAAACTGAGAGTGTTGTCACTGACAAGGCAGGTTTACTATGAGCTCCCTCCAGAAAAACAGGCCAAAACATATCTTGTATTCAAACACATTTGCTGTTTTTAGCTCCAGGCCTCCCATTTCAGTCATGGAAGGAAAATTTGGAAGACCAAATTTCTAGTTCTTCTGCCACTGTACATCTTACTATGTGACCTTGGGCAGGTCAATTAACTGTTCTGGGCCTCATTTTCCATATAAAGAGGGGGCTGAATTAGATGATATCTAAGGTTTCATCAAACTCAAAAATGCTCTAAGTCTATGGTATATAATCCATGATTCTACTCCAAAGTGTACAAAATCCAATAAGTAAAATTAAATCTTGAAGCTCATTTCACTTTTGAACTAATGATAATAATAATAATAATAATAACAACAACAACAACAACAGAAAACAGGACTTGAATGAAATCCTTCACTAAGCTACCTTCATTAAATGTCAGATTTGTTTTGTATAAATATTCCATTAATTCAAAGTACTGTTTCTTCGGTAACAAGTAGGTGAATATCAATAGCTAAGACTAAATATCATTCCATTCCAACACAAAGTCCCTCATCCTTACATATACACTTATATTCACATATAATACTATAATCCTCTGGAAACAATACATTACTATATACTCATTCACTATTTTGAGTGTAAACTAGAAAGAGAGATATTAAAATGGACTAACACCAAGATAATGGCACTTCCTTCTTTTTGGTAATGTACCCAATGAAACAAACTATAATAAGAATTTTATTATTTTTTGGCCAAACCTATGATTTCTTCAGTGTAGGGAATTTCTGGGGTAGAAACTTTCAATCAAAGCATTCACAAGCACATCTCTAAACTTCATCTTAGAGAGTTGCATTGGGAACTCTCAAGGGATTGTGAGAGTTTAAGTGACTTGCCCATGGTTACACAGCTAGCATATATTAACAGGCAGATCTTGCTATGTCTAAGGCTGTTTCTCCATCCGTTACATCACTTTGCTTCTCATTAATTTCATAGACACCAATCAAGACCCCCTGTTTTGCTTTACTATTTCTATAAATCTTAAGCACTTTTTGAGGGAGGTGATGGGGACAGTTGGAAGAAGGGGCATAAAAAGAACAAATTTATTCATCTTTGATTCAACTTCCTTCAGGTAGAAGAAAAAATAATGTCATTTAAAAAAGTTCCTGCCAATTTTAATACATTCATATAATCAGTTTCTGTATTATAAAGATTTCTTCCCCTACCCATGTCATTACAGGCAAAATATTATCCACTATAGTGAACTCTAGTATGTAGTTTTTAAAAAGTTAATGAGTACATTGGTAGAAATCACAGTCACAGCCTTTAGGAAGCTGAAGATGAACTACCTGGAGAAAAGCTGAACTTTAAAAAGTTGGAAGCACTCTGATCCAGTAAAATGGTAAGTGATGTCACACACAAGCAACTCCTTCTAATCCAAGTTACTGGAATCCTTAGGTGGTATTTTTGTCAATGTATTAAGATAATATTTAAGTGGGGGAGGAGTTAAAGGGGATGAGAAATAGCTACTGGTGAATTAGAAAATAGATCTGGGAATAAATAACTTGGTTTAAGTCTCCTTTTCTTTCCTATTCTGTCATACAACAACACATAACCAAGTACTACTATTACAGAAAGCAACTGTTACAAATACTTAATAAATAATAAAAGTGGGCTTTAAAAAAAGGATGAGCAGAATTTCTTGGTAGTGTAACCTTTTTTAGAAATATATTAATAAAGCAATATTAGAAGTTATGCATTCAGATATGAAAATAACTTATTGTGTGTGTGGAAAACACACATCTGTGTACATGGGACCTTTCTTTATAAGTTTTAATGTGATTTTACCTGTAATGTTTCCATTAAAACATTCCCAAAGTCATGAAGTAAGTACTTAAGTGAACTATGATCACATGGTTCATTAAGATTCAAACATAGGTTTTCATATTTCTTCAGAGCAGAAGATTCTATACTGCTTTGGATGGCCCATCACCAAACATATCAAGCTATACAATAGTGAAGAGATTGTAAAGTACCAAAGTTTTTCATGTACTGTGAGCCAGTATCAAAACAACTCTCCAACTGTTAGCACTTCCAGCCTATAGTCTTTCAATCAGCTGTTCAGTCATGATGAACCAATATGAATTGAGTTTATAAACCAATCTGGATAAGAAGCCCACTTGAGTGGCTGGTGCCAGGACACAAAGGTGCAAGTAGGCTATAGAGCAGAATGGAGGCCAGTGGAAAGCCATTCTCACATCACTCAGGTCAGTGACATTTTTCTGCTGAAGAAAGATTTTTCCAACATTTTCTCCACTAAGGGTAAATTTTCTTTCTTTAGGGATTTGCAGTGTCCAATGTGCTTCTTTGGCTCCACAAGATACTAGTGTGGAGCCCCAAGTCTGAAGTCTAGGAAGCAAACCAGGTCTTCAGGCTCTCTAGGCAGCAGTTAAGTGTTGGGGCTCTTCCAGCCCAGCTATCCTACCAGACTCACACTTGTGGTCATAGCCCTCACAGACAGAACAGGCAGATGCCTCTTCCTCTACACCAGGAAAGCTCATGGCAGGTGAAGAAGGTGGTGAATCATTACTGGGGGACCCCTGCTCCCTGGCCATAGATTCCACCCAGGGCTGCCTAGTCTCACTCTGAAGCTGGAAGAGGCCACTGCCAATGGGTCTCCACTTTTTTCTAGGAAGTACAGTACAATTTTGGAAAGTGGCAAAGATAGTTTAGTCCAAAGGAAAAGGAGCAGCAGAAGAAATAGAAACATCAAGAAAACATTACAGAATTAAAATAGCTTAAAGGAGGATTAAGAGGGGGGAAATAGGTTAAAAAGAAAATACTCCTTAGGCTATAACTGGGAAACAGTCATTCAAAATGAGATTAGGGAAAGAGACAGAGACAGAGACAGACAGAGACAGAGAGGGAAAGAAAGAGACAGAGAGGGAAAGAGAGAGACAGAGAGATTCATGGCCTTAAAAACTTATGCATTTTTTAACAGGCTAACACAAAGAATGATTAAAACTCATGAAAAGAGATAAATTTGATCTCACAGACAAATCTAAGTCTTATCCCATAGAACATATATCTGAATTATAATTAAGGAAGAAGACACTTAAATTCAAAAGAAAAAAATAAACAAGGTGGCAAAGATTGTAATATTGTTTATGAAAAAAGATGTGTAATGTAAAGAAATCTATGAATAAGAATTGGGAATTAGGTGGAGGGAATTTGGATGAAGGTCAATGTTTGGAAAAATAGTAATATTGACATGAAGCTATGGGATGATCATATGGTGGGAATAAAAGATAAGCAGTTGACAATCATACCTTTGTCCATGTGAGAACCTCTTAATGTCAGATGAATTTGAGAAAGGTGCCCAGCATAGTGAATTCATGGCAGGACATGGAATAGAGTTATGTAGGAAGGGGAGAAATGACTAAGTTATAATATGAATTTTTGGAGTACTCTGTTATACATATGAGATGACAAATTCATTTGACTTTTTAAGTACAGTTTCCTCCAAGACAAGTCAGTCTAACTTCATTTTCTTTCTTGAAAAGGTAGCTAGATTAGTAAGTGAGGGGCATGTGATTGAAAGATAAAGTATAAAGAGTTTTTAGCAAATATTTGACAAAATCTTTCATGCTATCTTTTTGGAAGATAGTGAGATGTGGCCTAGATGACATGACGATTTGATAAATTCTTAACTGAATAACTGGACCCCCAAAAATAGTCATTGTAGATTCTTTTATCTATGTCAACTTGTGAACTATCTCTAGCAGTGTGCTAGAGTACTAGGGATTATTGCCTAACATTTTGCTATTTACTAGTTTTATTGATGGTATGAGGGAATGTATTAATGGCATGCTTATTCATTCTGTAGGATACTAAATTAGGAGAGATAGCTAACAACACTGAATGAAAATCAGTACCAAAAAATACCATGAATATTGAAAGATGAAATATCATTGGGATAAATATAAACTCTTACAGTTGTTTACAAAATAAATGATCCTGGACTAGTATAATTCTAACTTTTCTTAATAATGAGTTCTTATAATAAGATTCTATAGGATCTCCCCAAAGAATAAGTTCAAACTTTTAACAAATAATGAGTATTGTATACAACCACTCTTAGAAAGATTTCAAATGCTTTGGTTTTATGTATTTTTTTTGGGGGGGGGGAGATTAACAACCATCATTTTAACATAGCATCTATCTCCTTTTTAATAATCCTTCATTCGGTATTCATTCATTCATTTATTCATTCTACAAGCATTTATTGAGCATCTATGTTCCACACACTGTGGCAGAGACTGGAATATAAATGCAGGGAAAGTCCATGTTGTTCCTACATAAAGAGACTTAAGATTTCCTTTTAGTTCCCTAATAATATGACTGAGGCATCCTTGGGAATTGTCTCATGTATTGGATTTGCCCTATTTGGAGTTGAAATTATGTCAAATATGGTCATTGTTTCTAGCCCAATGGAAATAAGCAGAGTAAATTCAAATAATTCAAATACCCTGGTAACTTCAGGGTATTTATTGTTTCTATTAATTAGGACTTAGGTACATATTGCTTTCTGGTTTACATGCATTACCTCTGATTACATGCATTATTCTGATTATATGTTTTACCTCATTAGAGCCACACAATAGTCCCCATGAAGTAGACCATCTATACCCCATTTTATCACCGTTTTATGGAATAGGGAACAAGTCCAGAAAGAAGTAGCTTTCCTAAGGTCAAAGAGTTGGTAAATGGTGCAGATGAGTCTAGGGCTCCATACTTCCTCAGTCTGGTTCTCTTTGCACTGTATTTGTATTTGGAGAATGGTGTTGGTGTGGATGGTGAAGCAGAGACAGAGAGATAAGTGATAGGAAATAGGGAGGGATGGAAGAGGGAAATAAAGAAATAAGTGGGAGAGAGAGAAAGAGAGAGCCTACTAAATTCATGCATGTTCTTTACAACATTCCTGAAACAGACAAAGTAGACAAAGAATATGTAAATGCTTGCTGTATGTCAGGTGCTATGCTAAATATATAATTTTCTCAGGTCTTGTGATATCATCTTTGTAATAAGGTGTCATTAACAAATGTTTCATTGTATATCCTCACAACAGCCCTATTGCTTGCTGAATAAATTGGGTGATCATCACCGAGATGTGTGAATCTAGGAAAGCACAAAGGAAAATAATAGAGGATCATTCTATTCAGCTGGTTATCAGAACTTTCACATTATATTGCATTAAGGAGGTAAATCGTGAGAGTACTTCAGGATGACATCTTGTATTTTATTGACTACTTATCCTGCATGTTTCAAAAGGTTAAAACATAAACTGTGCATTAGCCACAATGTCAGGACTGACAGGAGAGACCAAAGAACATGACTTCTTTTCCTTAAGGATATTTAGGTTTTTTTTTGGTTTGTTCCTAAAAAGCATTATGAGATGTGCCAGAATAATCAGTAACCAAGGAAACCAGATTGAGAGGAGGTCAGAACTATCACTGAAGTCTAGATTTCCATGTCCAAAGTAAATTTCAGCACTGAATCATTATATCCTAGCCTGAACTGTCCCTGCCCTTTGTGATTTCTTTAAGGGACCAGTCTGTCAAAATCCAGACCCATGAAATGTGAACTCTGCTTTCCTCCTTGATATGTATAAGGAACAATTAGCTTAGAATAATGATGTTTGCTGTTGTTGTTGTTGTTGTTGTTGTTGTTTTTGGCTTTTGATTTTTTCAGAATTCTTCTATCACTTCTGTATGGGAAGTAAGATTGGATGTTTTTGCTTTCTGCTGTTTTGTTTTTCGGGAAGAACAGATTTTCCTTGGTTCCCAGCTTGAGGGAAATCATTACAGAAACCCACCACAATGCTATTTTGTCTAGAAGGCATTTCCCTGCTGAGATACTCTTCTATTCCAGACATGGATTTATTTCTCCAGTTGCTCTATGAGTCTGTCCTTCACAATGTTAGTTTCCATTAGGACTTGACTTAAACAGCATTCTCTTGGGATGCCCCTAAGCTTTGAGTGAGCTTTCGATTCAGAATCTAATGTGCTGTCGTTTGGGCAGCCATCCAAATTGGCAAGTTCTATTCCCAGATCACTTACCTTCACTTTCCAGAATAGAACCACTGGCCTTCACCCTAGTAAGGTTCAAAATTGAACTTATAAACTATTATAAAGATTAGCTTTATTTTCTAGACAGAAGGTGATCTATTATGTATTTTATTGGCTGGTTTTTTTTGATACTTTTCCAATAATATGTAATGACTTAAAAAGTGTATTACTTTCTAAATTCCTCCCTAGTGATGTTATTGGTTCAGCTCTAGGTGAATTCAACTAAAATTCAATTCACCTTGCAGTCAATTCATGAAATGATAGTCTCCTCAAGAATACAGCCTACACTAGGTACCTCCACTTCTCTTCCTTCCAAACTTTGAAACTAGGTTCTATCCTCATCATTCAACTGGAAATGTTCTCTCCAAAATTGTCAGTCATCACTTCATTTCCAAATTTTGTGGTCTTCTCTCAATCCTCACCCTTCTTCACCTCTCTACAGCCTTTGATACTATTGATCTTTCTCTTAACCTGGATGCCCTCTCCTCTGTGTCTTTTTCATGACATAAATCTCCTGATTCGATTCCTATCTATCCTCAGTTTTCTTTGCTGGCTCTTCATACATGTCATGCTCATTAATCATGAATATACTCCAAGGTTCTTCCCTAGACTTTTTTCTCTTCTTCAATACTGCCTTGCTTGATGATTTCTCTAATGAGTTCTAGACCCATGTGACCAGCTACATTTTGGATATCTCAAATTGCATATCTTATCTTAAACTTAAGGTGTCCATAACAGAATTCTTTTTCTCTATCTTAAAACGTTCCTCTCTTTCCAACTTTAAGCTTACTGTTGACTGTTAACTGGGAATATCACCATATTGGCAACCTCAGTGTTCTACTTTACTCCTTAGTCATACACTCATTCCCCACATTCAATTTCTTGTCATCTTGTTGTTTCTGTCTAATGCTTTCTGTATGTCTCCTTTGTATTCATATAGCTGCCAGCCTGGTATAAGTCCTCATTGTCTCATGTCTGGACTACTGCAATAGCTTTCTAATTGGTCTCCTTGCATCAGTTCTTGCCCCAATCTAATATGGCAAGGTAACCTTCCTAAAGCTTAGGTCTTACCATGGTGCTCTCTTACTCAGTAAACTCCCATGGCTCCTTATCATCTCCAAGGATAATTTATTTTTCATTAAAAGTTTTCATAATCTATCCACTTCCCAACTTTCAGGTATTTTAGGGGAGATGAATATGATTTTTTTATGTCAAAGACATGATGACATTTGTTTTGCTCCCTGTAGATCTACCAGTGTGATGTTTTTCATGATTGAAAATCAGAGTATAAGCTATCCAGTACTCTATAGACTAGTCAGTCTTAGTGACTGAGATGGTAAAATGTCAAGGCTGCTATCAGCCATCCAGTGGATCACTCATGATGAGGAAGATACAACTTAAATAGAAACTCTAGGATTATTTTTTTCTTATACTTGACTCTACAATCCAGTTATAATGGTCTGCCTGCTGGTCGTCGCCCAGGGTACTCCATTTCTTCACTCTCTTTATCCCTGTATATCTCCCATTCCTGGAATGTTCTCCATCCTGACTTGCATATCCTGGTTTTCCTGGATTCCTCCAAATCCTACTCGCTCCCTCCAAATCCCTTCCTTTTGACAATATATGTTATTTGCACTATATATGTGTATACACATTTATACAGACACACATATACATATATACATATACATGTATGCTTGTATGTGTATGTATATGTGTTGTGTGTATGTGCATACATATAGATATGTATGAATATATACATATACACACATATATGCATGTTTGTGTATATTTACATATATACATATACATGTGTATATATACATGCATGTATATATTTGCACATAAAATTAGGTGGCATTGTAAGTAGAACACCAAGAAGTCAGGAAGACCTGAGTTCAAATCAGGCCTCAGACACTTATTAGCTGTGTGACTTTGGGGAAGTAATTTAACCCAGTTTGTCTCAGTTTTCTCATCTGTAAAATGACCTGGAGAAGGAAATATTGAACCACTCCAGTATTTTTGCCAAGAAAACCCCAAATAGGGTCATGAAAAGTCATATACAAGTGAAATGACTGAACAACAAATATATAGATATACATACGCATGTATGTATGTATGTATGCATGTAAGTGTATGTATGTAGTTCTATACATGTTGTCTCTTTCTGAGACAACATGAGTTCCTTGAGAGCAAGAATAATTTTTTAACCTTTTTTTTTTTAAATTGCTAGCACTTCAAACAGTACCTGGCACATAGGAAGCCCTTAAAAAAAAAAAACCTCTCATTGGTTGCTTGTCTGATTTTTGACTAACCCTAACTCAGAAATTTTGCCTTAATTTAATCTGAACCTTAAACAAGTAGTACTGGAAAGTCTAATATTATTAGAATATAAATTATATTAAAATAGCTCTTATTGGGAAAAACTCCAAAATGATGCAAAGAGTTTTAACCTACTATCATATACTACAGAATCATTTGATAAATAATTGAAATTATGAATATAAAATTGGGTTAAAGTGGTAGGCAGTTTGGTATATAATAGTCAGAAGATGTTAGATCAAATGTTGGCTGCCATTTACTGGAATCAAAGGACCTCAGAATTGAAAGAGAACTCAGGAGGTATCTCTTACCTAAATCTTGAATGTCCTTTACAGCATTACCAAAATGTATCCTTTCAGTAATGGGGAATATATTACTTTATAGGGCTGCCTGCTCCACTTTTGGATGGCTCTAATTGTCAGGAAGCTTTTATAATCTAATAATCATCATCTGCCATCCTATAACTTGCCTCCATTGGCTTTGTGGGGTCAAATAGAATAAGTCTCATACCTTCAAATATTTAAAGATAATTTGTTTTTATGAGTATAGGCAAGTCATTTAACATCTATGAGCCCTAGTTTTCTCATTTATAAAATGATGGCCTCGAAAGTCCCCTCCAGTTCTACATTTATTATCCTATTAACCTATGGTCATTCATCCTTTTCTCCCCGGTCAAGTGTCATCTTTGACAAATTAAAGATCCTCAGTCCCTGTGAGTGATTCTTGCATGGCCTAGTTTTGTATGGCCTATCTACCTTGGCTTCCTTTCTCTATGGTACTTCCTGCTTATCAATATTCCTCTTAAAATGTGCACTTAGAATTGCAAATAATAAGAACAATAATAAAAACAATGATAAAACATTAGCATTCATGTAACTTTTTAAGTTTTATAAATCACTTTTTTAAATATTGTCTCATTTTATCCTATCAACAACCATGGGAGGTAGGTGCTATTATTATCCTCATTTTACAGATGAAGAGACTGAGGGTAGATGGAGATTAAGTAACTTTCCCAGGATCATACAGTTAGTCAATGTCTAAAGGCTAAATTTAAACTAGGGTCTTCTGGCTCCAGATTCAGCATTCTAGCCAACATGCCACCTAACTACAGATGTGTTCTGGCCATTTTGAAAAAGAGTGACATTAGTTTTTCTATTAAAACAATATAATTGGTTTATGGTTCATAGATGACTCATCTCACTGCTGATTTATACTGAACTTGTGATTGACTTAATATTTTTTCACAAAACTTCTTTCTAGCAATGCCACCTGCATCTCTTATTTGTCTACTCGATTTTTTTAAACTCAAAGGTCAGACTTACACAGTACTAAATCCTTTTATTATTATCTATTAAATTTCCTCTTACAAAGTAGATGTCTATTGATTGTGAAATAACTTAACAAATTATGATATATGTATGTAATGAAATATTTTTGTGCAATTAAAGACAAATAAGATGAATAAAGAGAAGCATGGAAACACATACAAACTGATTTAGACTTGAGTAAATGGAACCAAGAAAGCCATATACACAATTACTACAACAATATAAATCAGGGGGAAAAAACTTCATACAATCTAAAGCAAATGTTGAAGAATTATAAGGAATAAGTGGAGTCCTAAATAAGAGATGAATGAATAAATGAATGAATCATTTGCTAAGCACTGAGTATGTGCAAAACACTTAGTACATTTTGGGGATACACATATAAAAGTAAGATAGTGCCTAGTTTTAAGATATTCATGTTCTAATGGGGGAGATAACACATATGGAACTTTTCATCTGCAAATCAGATGAAAAGGTCCCTGGGACCTTAAGGTGAAATAGCAAAGCAGTATAATGCTACTTCTTTAATTCCATTTCCACTGATAAAATATCTCTTTCTGATGTTGAACAATTTGATAATGCCAGGGATTTCAGCAGCAAGAAATTGGTTTTCTAAGTTCTCAGTAACTGGGGCTGTAACACCTATAGCAGCACTTGCCAGGCTGTCATCTCCATAGGGATTGCTTCCCAGATGATGCCAATGAGCAATGGATTGGAAACATTGCTAAGGTTCTTGAGTCCATGGTCATAGTCTGTATCCACAGGGGTCTGAGTGGAGATACTGATCAAAGTGGTGTTAGTAGTTTTACTTAACTGGGACATGTTGCCTTCTGTTTTCCCCTCAGGGTACCTTGCTGCTTGAGAAAGGTAGACTTGTCTGCCTCCTGGATGGCAATTTGTAGAAATGGCCAGCCCACGCTTCACAAGTTACTTCCCTGGAATATAGCAGTGATGGATAAGCTGGAAGCAGAGCCAGTGCATTAGGGGTTTTCCCCATTCCTAGCCATCTTCGGTTTATCTACTTATTGGTAGCAGTGGATCAGCAGTTGGTGCTAGTGGTGACAAGGAAGGTAAACCCCTTCTCTACAATGATATCTGCCCTCTATGATATGACCTGATATGACAAGAGATGATATGATATGATATATGATAATGCATCCCTATCCCCATAACATAGTAGAGATGGGAGATCCAGAGGTGTTTTATATTGCATAGATTTTCACACACATACACACACACATATACATATATATGTATGTGTGTACAAATTCATATACATATTCTGATTTTTTTTCTAAAATATTTTTTGTTATATGGGTTGACTTGGGAGAGGAGGAGAAATACTGGGTAAATTTTGGAAACATATGTAAGATAAATAAAGATATCAATAAAAAGCATGTTTTAAAAATCCTCTTGCCACTTCAGCTTAACATGTATGCACATATGCTGTGTGTGTGTGCACGTGTGTGTATGTGATTAGAGTAGTTTTCTCATTATGTACACAGGTTTGGGACAAATTACTTTTAACTTCATTGACCTGTTTCTGACCATCCACCATTCCCAATTTGAGTTACAAATAACTTGCTAACTGAATGTCCTATGATCTTCATTCTGAAATACTCACCTACCTCCTCCATCTTGAGAAATAAGGTTTTCTTTTGCCTTTGCAAGAGTTTAATCATTCCAGTAATCTGTTTTGGCCTCTCAGGATTGCTTACAATATTCCTCTAGTCGATTATTTATTTTCTTTAACTTGTAATTTCCATGAAAATTTGTCCAGAATGTGCCCTTAACCTACAAAGAATAATCAGTTATCAATTACCTACAAAAAATAACAGGAAGAGGGAGGTACAAATGATACGTATAAGGTAAAAATTAGAATTGTAAGAGGTTTTAGGGTTCTTCTAGCTGAACCCTCCCTTATTTAACAGATGAGGAAAGGAAACTGAAGTGAAAAGAGATGAAGAACTTGTACAATATCAAACAGACAGTAAGTGTCAGTATCAGGATTTGACTCTAGGATTTCCTTACTCCAAAGCCAGCACTGTATTCACTACACTGTAATATCAGATAGTTCATTTATAATTTTTTGGTACTTATTAAAATTATTTTATTTTCAATTCACAAACTAAAACAAGCATTTACATAACATGGTAGAAGGGGGGAAAAAGATTATTGTACATGAAAGTGCTAATCTACCATGTTCACCTTACTATTTCCTGCAGAAATACAACAAAGTTTTCATGTAAATTTATTTTTCCCCCTTTTCTTTCTTCCCTCCTTGAGGCCCTGCCCTAAGGATGGCTACCACTACACATAAGTAGGTATATGTGCATGTATGTATGTATATGTACATATATATGTATATATATACACACATATACACATACAGACATATACATCATATGTATATACATTATTCTATACATGCTTCTATTTATCAGTTCTTTCTCTGCATGCAAATAGTGGCATCTTTCTTTCTATGACCTTTATTTTTAATTTGTGCATTTATAACCATCAAAATGACTTATTCATCATTAAAAATTGTTCTTAAAACAATTGCTGTTACTGTACACAATGTTCTCTTGGTTCTGCTCACATTGCTCTTCATCATTTTGGAGAATTCTCTCCAGGCCTTTCTAAGATTGTTGAGTTCATCATTTCTTACAGCACAGTAGTACTCCATCATAACCATACACCACAACTTGCCCAGTCATTTCCCAATTGATAAGAATCCCTGAAATTTCTAGTTCTTAGCCTCCACAAAGAGGTCTGCTATAAACATCCCATTTACATTCAGAGTTATATTACTTACAAATTTCCCTCCATCATATTTTAACTCACTATTTTCTTCCTCAGATTCTGTTTTTACCCTATCTCTGTTATCTTATATTCTTTCCCCACCCCCCCCCCCCAGAGTCTCTGGCCATCCCCTCCCTCAGCCTCAACCCAAATCCCAATACACACACCCACTAAAGTTACTCCCTAACCCTATCACACAGTCTTCTCACCTCTTTAGAAGTTAAGATTTCCAAACCTCTTCAGATCTACACTGTGTTTCCTCTTCAACCCAGATGAAGGTAAGGTTCCAACACTACCAGCCCTCCACCCCCACCTGTTTCCTCTGCATTAGTTCTTCCTTTCATGCCCCATTTTATAATATAATTGCTCCCTTTTATCTTTTCCTACCTAATTTTGCTTTTTAGAATCACCTCATCATACACAACTCAGTCCCAACTTTTCTTTTTTTAATTAATTTATTTTGATTTATCAATAATCACTTCCATATGCTTTCGAGTTTAAAATTTTTCTTCCCCTTCTTCCCCACCACCCTCCCCAAGACAGCACACAATCTAATATAGGCTGTACATTTATGTTCATATTAAACATATCTTCACATTAGTGATGTTGTAAGTAGAAATTAAAAAAAATAGGAGGAACCATCGGAAAGAGGAAACAAAACTCAACAGAAGAGAAAAAGAATAACAATTTGGCTTCCATAGTTCTTTCTTTGGGAGTGGATAGCATTTTCTATCACAAGGCCTCTGGAGATGTCTTAGATCCTTGTATTGCCAGGAAGGGTTAAGTTTATCAATATTAGTCATCACACAACATGGCTGTTATTGCGTACAACGTTCTCTTGGTTTTGCTCACTTTACTCAGCATCAGACCATACAAGTCTTTCCAGGTTTTTCTGAAGCCAGCCTGCTCATCATTTTTTGTAGCACAATAGTATTCCATTACATTCATATACCACAACTTGCTGAGCCATTCCCCAATTGATGGGCATCCTCTCAATTTCCAATTCTTTGCCACCACAAAAACAGCTGCTATGAATATTTTTGTACATGTAGGTCCTTTTCCCATTTGTGTGATCTCTTTGGGATATAGCCCTAGAAGTGCTATTATAGCTGGGTCAAAGGGTATGAATATTTTTATAGCCCTTTGGGCATAGTTCCAAATTGCTCTCCATAATGGTTGGATCATTTCACAACTCCACCAACAATGCATTAGTGTTCCAATTTTCCACATCTTCTCCAACATTTATCATTTTCCTGTTTTGTCATGTTGGCCATTCTGATAGGTGCAATGTGGTACCTCAGAGTTGTTTTGATTTGCATTTCTCTAATCAATAGTGATTTAGAGCATTTTTTCATATGACTATAGATGGCTTTAATTTCTTCTTCTGAGAACTGCCTGTTCATATCCTTTGACCACTTATCAATTGGGGAATGGCTTGTATT
>NW_020950933.1:0-11885 GCF_900497805.2 Vombatus ursinus
AAAGAAATGATGATATTCAGGAGTTTAATAGTTTAAAAAAAAAAAAAACACACACACTGCCTGAAATAACTTGACATAATTAGTGACCTATGTCCAGATATTGTACAAGACAAAATGTGGTCGATTTTTAAAAAAATTGTTATAGATATATTTTGGTTTTATATCACCTTTGTTTCCAAATATATTCCTCCTCACTTTCCTTTCCTACTCAGCAAGCCATCCCTTACAGTAAAGATTTAAAAAGAAAGGAGGGGAAAAGCAATTCAGCAAAACCAACAAACACATCATCTGACAATGTACGCAACATTCTACTCCTAGTTCTCCACCTCTGCAAAGAAGAGAGAGGAGAGAGGTAGATTTTCTCATCTCTTTTCCAGGGCTAAACTTGTCCATTATAATTACACACCATTCAGTTCTGCTATTTTATTCTTTCCATTTGCATTGTTACAGTCATTGAAGATAGTGTTTCCCTGGTTCTACTTGCCTCATTCTGCATCAGTTCACATGCTGTCTCACAACACAAAGTTAACCCATCAAATTAGGGCAATTAGCATAATGCCAAGAACATAGTAGATGTACACCCTATGCTTCTCTCTCTAGAATCCAGTAAACCCAGAATGCAATGAGGGACCTCAGAGATTATAGGATTTATAGTTGAAAGGGGCCTTGGAGAACATTTTTTATTAATTTATTTTGATTTATCAACAATCACTTCCATATGTTTTTGAGTTTAAAATTTTTCTCCCCCTTCCTCCCCACCACTCTCCCCAAGATGGCACACAATCTGATATAGACTATACATATACATTCCTGTTAAACATATTTTCACATTAATGATGTTGTAAATAAAAATTAGAACCGATAGGAGGAACCACCAGAAAGAGGAAACAAAACTCAACAGAAGAGGAAAAAAATAGCAATTCAACTTCCATAGTTCTTTCTTTGGATATGGATAGCATTTTCCATCACAAGGCCCTTGGAGATGTTTTAGATCCTTGTATTGCTGGGAAGGGTTAAGTTTATAAATATTAGTCATCGCACAACATGGCTGTTATTGTGTACAACATTCTCTTGGTTCTGCTCACTTCACTCAGCATCAGACCATACAAGTCTTTCCATAACCTCCTCATTTTAAAGATGAGGAAACTGAGGTTCAGAGAATGCAGAACAATTTGTCTGAGCTCACATGGGTACTAAGAAGCAGAGCTAGGCAACTGGGGAATGCTGAACAAGTTGTGGTATATAAATGTAATTGAATACTATTTTTTTTCATTTTTTTAGGCTTCAATTAAATTAAATTTATTGAGTTTTTTCTTTTTCTTTTTCTTTTTTCTTTTTATTTATTTTTAGTTTTCAACATTCACTTCCACAAGATTTTGAGTTCTAAATTTTCTTTTTTCTAACTAATTTATTTTGATTTATCAACAATCACTTCCATAAGCTTTGAGTTTTAAATTTTTCTCCCCCTCCCTCCCCAAGATGGCACACAATATTAAATATATTTTCACATTAGTAATGTTGTATCTTTGATGCTTTGAATGCTTTGATCTGCATTCAAACTACATAGTTCTTTCTTTGGATGTATATGGCATTTTCCATCATAAGGTCTTTGGAGATGTCTTAGATCCTTGTATTGCTGAGAAGGGTTAAGTTTATCAATGATAGTCATCGCACAATGTGGCTGTTACTGTGTACAAAATTTTCCTGGTCTGCTCACTTCACACAGCATCAGACCATACAAGTCTTTCCAGGTTTTTCTGAAATCTGACTGCTCATCATTTCTTATAGCACAACAGTATTCCATTACGTCCATATACCACAACTTGTTCAGCCATTCCCCAATTGATGGGCATCCTCTCAATTTCCAATTCTTTGCCACCACAAAAAGAGCTGCTATAAATATTTTTGTACATGTGGGAATGGAATACTATTAAGCTATAAAAAATGTTGAGCAGGCTGATTTAGGAAAAACCTGGAAAGACTTACATGAATGGATGCAAAGTGAAGTAGGCAGAATCACGAGAACATTGTACCCACTAACAGCAACATTGTACGATGATCAATTATGAATGACTTAGCTATTCTCAGCAATGCAGTAATCCAAGATAATCCCAAAGGGCTCATGATGAAAAATACTATTCATGACTGGAGAATGAACTGAGTCTGAATGTAGAGTGAAGCAAACTATTTTCATTTTTTTCATGTTTTTTTTTCTTTTGGTCTGTTTCTTCTTTCACAACATGACTAATATAGAAATATGTTTTACATGATTGCACATATATAACCTATATCAAATTGCTTACTATATGGGGCAGGGAGTAAGATAGGAAGAGAAAAAATTTGGAACTCAAATTTTTTTTAAATGATTGTTTAAAATTGTCTTTACATTTAATTAGAAAAATACTATTAAAATTTTTAAAGCAAAAATACAAAAACAAAAACAAAACAAAACAAAACAACAAAAAAAAAAAACCAGAGCCAGGATTCAAATGCAAGTTTTCTGGGACTGGAATCAGGAAGACCTGAGTTCAAATTCAGCCTCATACATTCACTAGCTGTTTGATTCTGGGCAAGTCTCTATTTGCCTTACTTTCTTCAACTATAAAATGGGATAATATGAGCACCTACCTCACAGGTTTGTTATGATGATAAAATAAAATAATATTTGTAATTTTTTTAAAGCACTTAGCACAGTGTCTGGCACATAGTAGGTGTTGTATAAATACATATTCCTGTTCCCTTTTCTTTTCTGACTCCAAACCCAGGGCTCTTTGCATCTCATCCACATTGGGTCCAACTTCCCAGTTTACAGATTTAATGCCTGCTTAACCAGGCTTGTCTTTTCTTTAGCCTTTTCCGCTTTTCCCCACCTGGAAGACAACAAAAGAATGGGGAATATTTGTGATTTGTGAAGCCTCAAGAAATTCATGGAAAGATCAAAAATTATGCAATGTCAGGCTGTGTTGGGGAATTTAAAAAGAGAGTGGATTGCATGCAGGAGAACCTGAAAATGAATCCATCCAGTAAGCCAGCTTGAAATAGGTAAAGAAATTGCTACCTACATTCGTGAGACCCTGGGGGTTGTAGAGGGTTGGGCAAGGAGCTCATGGTGAAATAGAAATCACCCGAGAGACATTCCACCCCCTCCCTCTGGAACTTTTGGGGATAGAGGACATTCATCTGAACAAGGTACTGACCAGGAAACAACTGCATCTTTGCAGGAGTAGAGAGTAATATGGTTCCCATTCACCACATGGTAAAACTATCCCTTTTCCCTCTTTATGACTTTAATATGGGGGGGGAGGACGGAAAGGGGGAGAGAAGAGAAGGAGTTCCTGTTAACTCTCCTCTGCAAATAACTTCTGGGCATGAACAATCTGTTAAAGAAAATAAAGACCTCAGAACTTAACCAGAAAGACTGCGACTGCCTTGAAGTTTAGAGTTCAGACCTCACTAGAAGAAGTGAGTTTCTAGCCACTCAAAAGTTTTGCTATGTTATCTCTGTATCTAGGCAGTAAATATATTTGGAAATATATAGCAAGTGTGTGTTCATTGGGGTCACACAAAGTTGGGAAAAAGAATCTTCGTGGAAAGGGAGATGGAGCCATTAGGTACACTTCTAAAATACAATATGATAATCTCCATTACCTTTTTATTTTTTTATTTTTTGACTAGACAATGGGATTAAGTGACTTGCCTAGGGTCACACAGCTAGCAAGTGTCAAGTGTCTGGGGCCAGATTTGAACTCAGGTCCTCCTGACTCTAGGGCCAATGCTTTATCCACTGTGCCACCTAGCTGCCCTCTCCATTGCCTTTTTAACCCTAGAATTGAGTTTAAAATGAGGCAGGACCAGGGCAAAGCACTAGGAGACTGGGAGACATGGGGAAAATCTAAGTGGGTGTACAAGATCAACTGAAAGAGGCCTGGGATGGTGGTTTGAATTCAGTGCCCCTCGGGGTAGCTTATGAAGAAGTTTCACTGTGAGAAGCAATGCTGGCACCATCCCTGGGAAGCAGTATGACTTTGGGCAAGTAATGTCACCACCCTGAGATTTAGACTTTTCATTTGTGTAAGAGCATGCAAAAATTTTTCCTTTTTACAGAAGACCCTACCTTACATGAGCACTAATCATTGAAAAAGAACTGCCATCTTCATCTCACTGGAGTCATTCATTCATTCACCATTCATTCAATAAATTTCATCTACTATGTGTAAGGCATTGAATGATGTCTCAGCCCTTGTCTTTCCTGACTCTAGGGGTGATGACATTAGTTGCCCAAGGTCATACTGCTAGTTATTGGCAGAGCTCTGACAATACCATTGGGTTAAGTATAGGAACAGGGCCTAGACCTGTCATTTATTTTCCTGGTATAGAAAACTCCATCTGCAAGTGAAGGTTCTCTGCATATGACAGTTGCCAAGCTCTCTGAAAAAATAAATTACTTCCCCAGGGTCCCACAAAGAGTATGTGAAGGAGCCAGCACTTGAACCTGGGTTTTCCTGGCTTTGAGGCTACCTACTATTTTAAGCCACACAATATAATAATAAAATACCACCAATATTTGTCATGTATCTGCTTCATGCAAGTAGGTGCCTATTTTGTGCTTAAAAAAAGACAAAACTAAGACCTGGAGAGTTGCCTAAGGCAGACCTAGCTGTTCAATGATTTGCTGGGGTCATAAAAAGGCAGAATTTGAACACAAGTCTTCCTGATTCCAAACCCAGAGCTCTTTCCACCATTCACTGTTTCTCTAGAGCCCTTAAACAGATAATATCAGGTAATTTGAGGAGGGAGAGAATATTAATAAATGGCAGGGTGATCAGAGAAGACTTCATAGAGGAAATGGCACATGAGGTGAGCTTTGAAAGAAGATGATCGGGGCAGCTAGGTGGTGCAGTGGATAGAGTACCATCCCTGGAGTCAAGAGGACCTGAGTTCAAATCTGACCTCAGACACATAATACTTTCTAGCTGTGTGACTCTGGGCAAGTCATTTAACCCCAGTTGCCTCACTAAAAAAGAAAAAAGAGAGAGAGAAAGATGATCCTCTGATTGGAGAGTGGAGCTGAGAGCTCCTCCCAGAACTTCCATTTAAGGAAGGCACTCAGGCCAATCATCTCTTCATTTCCCACTCTGCTGCACTCCTTTGGACTTAACCTTCAATCCCCCATCTCTCCCACCTTCCTTCCCCCCTCTCTCCCATCCCCCTTCCCTCCCTCTTCCTATCTCCTTACGAAGTGTTATCTTCCATCATTAAATTGTAAAGTCCTTGAGGACTGTCTTTATTTTGTATTCCCAGTGCTTAGCACAATGCCTGATACACAGCAGGTGCATAATAAATGTTTGTTGACTGACCGATAGAAACACAGAGATGAGGAGGGAGTGTATTCCAAGCATGAGGAATAGCCATTGAAAAAAATGCAGAGATTAGAGATGGAAGAGTTTGATGAAGTGCAAGTAGGCTAGTTTTGTTGAAGTGTGGGTAGGGGAATAATATGAAATAGACTAGAAAGGTAGATTGGAATCAAAATGGGAAGATTTCAAATGCCAGGCAGAGGAGGATTAAAGCATTTTGAAGAAAGGAATGGCAAGGACAGACCTGCACCTAAGCAAGATATTTTGATATCTGTGCAAGAGATGAATCAGAGAGGGAGAGACTAATAGCTAAAAGGCCAATAAGGAGGCTATTCGAGTAGTCCAAGACAGTTGTGGTCACAGCCAGGTTGGTAGCAACATGAATGGAGAGAAAGGTTTTGAGAGACATAGGGTGAAATATAGCTTATCCTGTATTGATAGATGTTGTCAAGGTAAAAGTAATGAACATGGCAACTGATTGGCTGGGCCCTAAAGCAGAAAGAAGAGCAAAGGATGGCTCATAAGTTACAAACCTGGTGACTGAGAGGACGTTGGTGACCTCAACAGAAATGAAGTGTGGAGGAAGGCAGGTTTAGAGAAGAAGATAATAAATTAATTACATTTGGGGCATGTTGAATTTGTGACATCCTACAGGGAGGTGGTGACATGGAACTGAAGTACTGGAGAGAGATTAGGGCCAAATACATAAAGCAAGGCATTATCTAAGTAGAAACAATAATTGAATCCATGGAAGCAGATGAGATCACTATTGGACAAATATATAATAATAATAATAATAACTTTGAGGCATGCAAAGCACTTCACAAATACTATCTCATTTTAGCCTCACAACAACCCTGAAAGGAAGGTGCTATTATTATCCCCATTTCACAAATGAAGAAACTAAGAGAGAGAAAGAAGTTTAATTGATTTTCCCAGAATCACTGAGGCTAGTAAATGAATGAGGTGGAATTTGAACTCAGATCTGTCCAATTCCATGGCACATTATGCCACAAAGCTGCCTCTATAAAGAATGGAAAAGGACCTGGTTTATTGATATCCTAATTAAAGACCTTACAATCTATTGGGGAAATAATATACCAACATAGATATCTATAATATACAATATTATAAATGCATGAAAATGTGTTACATAGTAGAGGAACTGGGAGTTCCACTGTATAGGAACTAGAAGTAGAGGAACTGGATTCAAATCTCAACTTTGTATGCCCACACAATCTTGGGGAAGTCACTTAACCTCTGTTGGTATCAGTTTCCTCTTCTATTAAAAAAAAAAAAGGAGGCTTGGCATAAATTATATCCATAATCCCTTCTAACTTTAAATGAATGATCCTATTAAGTTCATGATGAAGATGAAGATGAAGATGAAGATGAGAAGGTCAGTGAAGAACTTATTGGTATTCATAATCAGAGCAATGTTTAAAGCAGGGCATCCAATCAATCCATTTGTCACACTTAGTGAATTAACCACAGATTTAGTGAATTGACTCACCAGAATAATTATGTAGCCTTGCTTGGTTCTGAATTGTCAGATAAGAAACTTTTCCTCCTTCTACCATCTTTGTCCCTAGTCCCCATTCCAATACTCTCTCTTCCCACACCAAAGTTTGACATTCAACTCCATGTCTGGGGGATAATGGATTTCTGGGCCTAGCACCTTCCACACAACTCTACTCTAGGCAATACCTGTCACCTGAAGGTCACACCAAGGCTCTGCTGATATTCTTGGTTTGTTCTTCCCCAACCCACTTCGAAGGTATCAGCTGATACCATAGTTCAAAAAGATAAAGCTATCCTGATGACCTTCTCCCTACGTGCACCCATTCACAAGTGTTTCCAGTTAAGTTATATTTTTGTTGTTGTTCAGTCATTTCTCAGTCATGGCCAACTCTTTGGGACCTCATTTGGGGTTTTTGGTTGTGTACAACTCATTGTGACCCCATTTGGGGTTTTCTTGGCAAAGATACTGGAGTAGTTTGCCATTTCCTTCTCCAGCTCATTTTACAGATGATAAACTGAGGCAAACAGGGTAAAGTGACTTGCGTAGAGTCACACAGCTGCTTAAGTGTCTGAGGCCAGATTTGAACTCAGGAAGATGAGTCTGCCTGACTCCAGGCCCAGCACTCTATCCACTCTGCCACCTAGCTATCCTAAGTTATATGCCTTCCCTTAAAATATATGAAACAAAGACCTGTTGCTTTCAGCATTGAGTGGCTCGTCCAATTCTTCTGCAATGCCCATTTTTAGGTCCCAAAATCAATGCATCAGACTGTGACAGAGGCAAGTACTCAATTGTCACAAAGATGGTAAAACCCTACTGGGCACCATTAGTATAATGGTAATAGATTCTCAGGACCTGCTATTAGTACCCTGTGGAATCAGTTTCTAAAGTGGAATTAGAAGTGGAGTGTACCATGGTAATGATACCTTGGAATTAGAAGTGGAGTGTACCATGGTAATGATACCTAGTATTGATCTCAACCAGTTAATAACATAGCCTGAGTATGTATATGTAGGGTGAGCTCAACAGCTTTAACCACCAGATGGCGCTGAGAGCCATTCACTGAGGAATTCCATGCTCACTCTGCCTGTTTATGAATGCCCTGTGGCATTCTGGGGTGGAAGTGCTGACTAAGCTTCATGCTCACTATGGTTACCAGGGAGCAAGCAGCCTTATATCCCCCACCTCTATCTCTCTCCCAATGGGATGGCACCAAGTCGTTGTGAAGGGGTGTGTGGATTTATGGGTCTACCAATTAGTCAATCAACAGGCATTTATTAAGAGCCTACTATGCAATCGTCATCATCAACAAAAATATGCTATAACTGTTCTAGGAACTGAGGTTACAAAAAGCAAAGGAAAATGGTCCCTCCCTTCAAAAAAGTTAATCTTCTGACAAGGGAGACAACATACATCTGTGCAGGGGACAGGGGGATAGGGAGTGCACCTGTAATTTCATTGGTATAGAGAATTCACAGATGAGGAAATTCCCTCTACCAATACAGGTTGGCACTCTCTCCACAAATTATAATCTTAGAGAGTCTGATAGGGCACTGAGAGGTTAAGAGACTCACCTAGCAATATATGTCAGAGACAGGACTTGAATCCAGGGCTTCCTAGTTCCAAAGCCAATTTTCTATCCATTCTAGCTATACTGCCTCTCTTGTACCTATATAGGTACATATCATACATACACAGAATACATTCAAAATAATTTGGAGGAGAAAGGCACCAATAGCTTTGGGGATCAGGAAGGAATTCACATAGAAGGTGGCCCTTGAGCTCTCTCAAAGGAAATGAAGGATTCTAAGAGGCAGAGGTGAGGAAGAAGTGTGTTCCAGGCATTGAGGTAAGACAGCACACAGATATATAGAGACAGAGAATAGAGTGTTGTGTTCCAGAAACAGCAAGAAGGTCTAGTTGACCGGACCATAGAGTACATAGATGAATGGATGAGCAATTATTAAGCTCTTACTAGGTGCAAGACGCTGTGCTTAACTCTGGGGACATAAATACAAGCAAGCAAGCAAGACAGACCCTGACCTCAAGAAACTTATATCCTAATAGGAAAGACAATACGTATATAGGAGCCAAAGTTGAAAAGTCAGGGTAAGTGCCTGGAGATGTGGCTTGGAGATGACCCAAAAGTGTTGTGGTGGACCCTAGACCAGAGAAGATAAGGTGAAAGCTTATCAATCACAGCCCAAGGTATGCAGGGGAGGGATTCTGAATTCTGGTGAATGAAGGGTAAGAAGGAAGTTGGGGTACAGGCACCATGGTTTAGAGATGGCTAAAATGAAACAAGGTGGGTCCAGGACCAGGTTTGATAAGAACTGACCTTAGTCTTTTCTAAGGTATTAGACTGGACCAGCGGTCTCCAAACTTCTTTTAATCTGCACCAGTATCAACTAAAAAAAAAAAATGAGCATGAACTTCCAATATATGTATATTTACTCATTTATAAATTGTATACATTCAGGGGCAGCTAGGTGGCACAGTGGATAGAGCACCGGCCTTGGAGTCAGGAGGACCTGAGTTCAAATCTGGCCTCAGACACATAATATTTCCTAGCTGTGTGACTCTGGGCAAGTCACTTAACCCCAATTGCCTCACAAAAAAAAAAATAAAATAAAATAAATTGTATACATACACTCTTGAACTAATAAATATGCACATTTTAAAACTTACACAAAATGGAAATTAAAAAGAATGAGATAAGCATGAAATAATATTTGATCCTAGAGTCAGTGGGGAGCTATGAAAGTTTATTGAGTAGGGTAATGATATTGATAGATCTGTGCTTTGGAAAAAATCACTTCGGCATGTGTGTGAAAGATTGGTCATTCAGACAGGGAGTCAGATTATGAAGCTATTCTGAGACGCAGGGAGAGGTGATGAGGACCAAAACTAGGACAGGGGAAGTGTGAGTAGAGAGAAGGGGACAGATGTCGAAGGAGAAATGTCAAGAAATGGCAACTGAGGGGCAGCTAGGTGACGCAGTGGATAGAACATCAGCCTTGAAGTCAGGAGGACCTAAGTTCAAATCCAGTCTCAGACACTCGACACTTACTAGCTGTGTAACTCTGGGCAAGTCACTTAACTCCAAGTGCCAAAAAAAAAAAAAGAAGTGGCAACTGATTGGATATGTGGGGTGGGGGACCCTGAAGAGCTGACAATGACATGGAGGGTGCGAAGACTCCAGGTGACTAGACAGAAGATGAGACCCTACACAGCATTAGGAAAGTTTAGGGAGAAAGATAATGTAATGATATCTAGACCATAATACATCCTATGTGACTCACTTTTTCCCACCCAAAACAAAAAGGGATAGGGCTCTTACATGTCACTGCCTTCCAGCACAGGGGTCCCTAGGACCCACTGCCTTCCAAGGGGTCCCTAGGACAGCCACGAGGTGAGTTAGACAACCTGCACACCCACTCTGAATGAGTTTTCAAGGGTGGGGAACCTGTGGCCTCGAGGAGACGTGTGGCCTTCTAGGTCCTTGGATGAAGCCTTTTGATTGAGTCCAAGTTTTACAGAATAAATCCTTTAATTAAAGGGATTTGTTCTGTGAAGTTTGGATTCAGTCAAAGGGCCACACTTGAGGACCTAGAGCACCACATGTGGCCTGGAGGCCGCAGGTTCTCCATCCCTGGTTTAGATTATAATTGACCTAAAGCATGTGCCAGGCTCAGAAGTGGAGAATCTGGTAACTGGCTTAGCAGACAGAGGGAGCTGAGTGGTGCAGTATTGGGAAGATAAGCTAGGGGGTGGTTGGGCTAGAGACCAACCCCACAATTAACTATCACATCAAGAGTGGAAGATGACCCATTTTCCCAGCCTCCTATTGGTTGATAACAACCAATACCCTTGGAGTCAGGTCATAGTTCCACTTTGAAGACCCCTAAACAAGATAACTCCAAAGGTGTCTTTCAGATCTAAATAATCCTAGGATCTAGGATTTTTCTATTTTTGAAGACATCCCCAAACTCTTTGAGTCTGAGTTTTCTTATCTGTAAAATAAGAGGGTTGCTAAATCTTGTTTTATTCTCCAAGATTTCTTCTCCTCCTCATCTCCCCCATCTCCCCAGGCCTGACTCTGCTTTCCTTGCCACCAGGCTCTGAAAGTGTTGGTATCAAATGGCTTTTAACCCCAGAGGAGATTGAAATGCTTTTCTGACTTTCAACAGCATTCACCTTCACTTCTCCAAGGAAAACACAACTCAGAAGTATTAATAGGAGCATCTCAAAAGACAGTGGGGTGAGAAGGGAAATGTTTCCTTGCGATGCTGTTCATGTCCACTAGATGTCAGTGTGAATCTGAAGGAATGGCTACCGAGGGTGCAGCTTTTCAGACTGCAAACCCTAAAGGCCCCTTGTGTTGGGGGCTTAGTGTCCAGGCAAAAAGGCATCTCTAGGACAGTAATTAGGTGTTAAGACACCTCTCTAAAATCAACTGGGTGCCTCACTTCATAGTAAAGCACCTTGCTTAAGAGAGTAGAAGATTAGGAGAAATGATGTAGCCTCCAGAATGTCATGGTTGCCCACCTCCTCCTCCTCTTCCTCGGCCATCTGAGCTGGCTCTCTCACCCAACCTCACCCCTTCAGAAGCTCCTGCTCCTCTTTCCCCTAGTGGAGTTTCTGCTCCTTCCCTCCCTGGCCTGCTCCTGCACACACCCATCAAGGCCCACCTTCTTTTGGGTCTCCTTCACTGCAGACTTTAGTAGGATTTCCTCCCCAGTGCTAGCAGGTAGAAAAGCAGATGAGAGATAGACAGAGACAGAAAACAAAGGAAAAAGTATTCAGGGTACAGAGTTAGAGAATGGGATTTGAATCCCAGTTGTGTAATTGGTGATAGATAGATAGATAGATAGATAGATAGATGGATGGATAGACAGACAGATAGATACACAAGGAAGAAAAAAGAAAGAGGAAGGAAGATGAAGGAAGGAAAGGAAGAGAAAGAAAGAAAGAAAGAAAGAAAGAAAGAAAGAAAGAAAGAAAGA
>NW_020950934.1:0-8647 GCF_900497805.2 Vombatus ursinus
AAAGAAAGAAAGAAAGAAAGAAAGAAAGAAAGAAAGAAAGAAAGAAAAGATGAACTATTCCAATCCTGATTGCCAAAAGGTCAATGTAGTAGAAAAGGCAGATTTGGATTCAAGTGCTGGTTCTACCTCTTACAAGCCATGTTTCCCTGTAATCAAGGTGGTTAACTGCTGGCCTCAGTCTCCTCCTCTGTGAAATGGAGATAACATTTTCACTACCTACCTAGATCATAAGATTTTAGAGCCCAAAGGGGCCTTGGAGATCTCCAGATGCATCTTACCATCTTAGGGACAAAAAAGCTGAGGCCCACCCAGAAAGGGAGGAGAAATATTTTCCCAAGGTCACATAGGTAGCAAATAGCCAAGCCAGGATTCCAGCTTGGGTCCTCTGACTATATCATTCCACAATGACATTAGCCCAAACTGTTCCAAGAAAAGCATTCTGGAAAGCACCATATAAATGTGAGGGGTTTTTTTTGTTTGTTTTGCTTTGTTTTTTAAGGCAGGGAATTATTTTTTAATGACGTAAGCTTATGGCAAGCAGGGTTTATACTTTCTTGTTGGAACTGTAGCACAGCCTTGCATTAGGAGGAAGAACTGAGGGAAGAGGACCTGTAAACACTGGAATGAGAAGACTTGTCTTATGACTTCAGCAGCAGTTTGACCTGTTGGAGATCTTCCCTGTCTTAGATTTTCATATTCTCATTTCTTCTCCTTCCTTGTGTGCAGGGGGCAAATTTTAATATTTTTTTCCCCATGCTTCCTCTGGAAACCAGTCTCAGATTGTTTCACCTTGAAACCTTTCCCTGAGCTTCCCCTAGTACTGGAAAGGTGATTCAAAATGAAAAAATGATTGATAGCTTGCTTTTTTTTCCCCTCTAGCTTGGTTGTGTATCTATTTCTATCTTTAAAGTCCTCTCACTTCCAAGGAAACCTATCCAACGAGTCTCACGCTGCTGATTTCATTCATTCCTTTCTCTTCTAGCCCTTCTGATTTCTCCAAGCCCCCAATCCTTTTAGCTTCTGGGAGGAGATAAGGTAAAGAGTTAGTAAATGGGCCCATTAAGAATGTCCATCCATTCTTTATGTAGGGTTATTCTGAGACCCCAGTGCCCCTCACCTCAACGGACTAGTATGGGGATGTGGGTCAGTCTCTGCTTAGAGATCATGGTTTTTCCTTTCTAAGGTTGTAGTGAGGGATCCCTTCTCAAGGAAAAAAAGAGAAAGTGGGTGGGGAAGGGAGGGAAGGCAAGAAACTTCTCTATGTAGAAGAAACAGCTGAAGAAGGGGAAGAGGCAGAGGCAGAAGAGCTAGAAAACACAGAGGAGGCGATATTCTGGGTATATCATCAGCCAAAACAACTGGAGAAAGCAACATGAGGAGTGTGTGTGTGTGTGTGTGTGTGTATGTGTCTGTGTGTGAGAGAGTGTGTGAGAGAGTTGTGAGAGTGTGAGTGTGAGAGACTGAGTGTGTGTATGAGAGTGTGTAAGAGAGTTGTGTGTGTGTGTGTGAGAGACAGAGAGAGACTGTGTTTATCTGTATATGTGTGTCTGTGTCAGAGAAAGAAAGAAAGAGAGACTCTATGTGTGTATGTGTGTGTGTAAGCATGTAGGAACTGACTTAGGTAATAATGGTGGATAAAAGATTCGGATGTGAGAGGAGGGGTGCGCTGCAGGAGTGAGGTTCATTCTTTAGATTGTAATTGTTCTTTCCCAGGTACAAAGGGGGTAAATTCAATACTAGATAGCTCTAACGAAGGCTACGTGATCCTCCACTTTTGCTTGTAAATGGAATTTGACCACAGACAAAACCTTAATACCAGAGCAGGTTAAGAATGGAAAAGGCCTTTGAAGCCCAGCCCTATTTTTTTATAAATGAGGAAACCAATGCATAAAGGGGAAATGTCCTGCCCAAGATCACACAACTAGCTAGGGGCAATGCTGAAACTAGAACAAGGGTCTCCTGACTCCCAGGCCTGGGCTCTTTTCACTACCCCAGACTATTATACCCTAGGAATAGAGTATGGGGCTGAATAGAGGAGAGCAGGGGTGGAGTTGAGGGGAGACATTGGGGATGGGAGGGAGGTCTTTTTCTGCTCCCCCCTATCTCAGTGGCACCTCTAACTCCAGAAGTTCTAGGAATAGAAGGGATCTTAAGAGGTCATCTAGTCTGTCCCCTTGCTTCCAGACATTATGTATCTGAAGAGATGGTCGCCAACCTGTTTTAGCTGTACAAATTATCCATTTCACATATTACACATTTCTTTAGCACCAACTGTGCCCAACATCTGGCCCTGTGGGAGAAGCATCAGAAGTATAAGGTCACAGTCCCTGACCTCAAAGAGCTGACAATGTATTTAGAGAGATAAAATTTAAAAATAAGAAATAATTATAGAACAATACGAGATAATACAACAATTCCTCCTCTTTTTTTTCACATTTCATTCTATTATGCTGCTGTCTTCTCTCCACCCATCCCAATCTATGAAAAACTAGTGGCCTAAAAATTTGAGGCACCAAATCTGAAACCTGCACTCTGTGTGTGTGTGTGTGTGTGTGTGTGTGTGTGTGTGTGTGTCTGTATACGATTCTTGGGGGTGTTGGATTTAAGAATATTGTGACAATCTGTGGTTGCTTGGGGATAGTTAGAATCATAGTTTCATAAGGTATTTCAGAGCCCATCTAGTCCAACTGCCTGATTTGATAGGAATGAGGCAACTGAGAGTCAGAGAAGTCACAGTATATTTTTATAACATATTATGGCAGTTGTGATTTCACCAATGTGCCAGATCCCTGAGATAGAAGGATCGTAGAGTTAGAGCTGGGAGGGACCTCAAGGACTTCCTAAATCAACCCCCTCACTTCATCGTAAAGAACTGAGACCCATTTAAAATAGAGTTTCTGCAGTATTTGCACCCCAGTCTTACATTCTCCATGACTGGTGAGGTAGGAGAATAGTAATGACACTCTAATGGAAACCTCCATGCATGTGCAGCAGCCTCAGATACATTGTATTTCTGCTCCCTGTCACTTGGGATTCACTGTATAGAAATTCACTGAGTTTCACCCTCACCCTTCATGGCAGCCTAAGCTGCAACACCCTGTTCCTGGAAATCCATTCACCCAGCTTTCTCTCTAGAGATCTCCTCTCAAAGTTCAAAGGAAAATGACAGTCTCCCTTTCTAATGTCTTTAAAACACTCAACAAAGGTCCAAGCTCATCACAATGAACATGGATGAGACCGGACTTTGCCAGCAATGGTAGACTTTGTCACCAGCTGGTGGTAAAAAATGGAATGAGGATAAGTTGCTTTGCTGAAGGACACTGTCCATTCATTGGCTGAAAGTGAGGAGCCCTGGAGGGCGCAGTAAAATGGATGGAGTACCAGGCCTGAAGTCAGGAAGACTCATCTTCCTGAGTTCAAATCTGGCCTCAGACACTTACTAGCTATATGACCCTGGGCAAGTCACTTTAAACCTGTTCACCTCAGTTCCTAATCTGTAAAATGAGCTAGAGAAGGAAATGACAAACCACTCCTGTATCTTTGCCAAGAAAACTGCAAATATGGTCACAAAAAGTCAGAAACAACTGAAAAATGACTCAACAACCACAACAAGGAGTCCCGGCAGAGAAATAAGTGACAGCATGGGAGATTTAGGCTCTAACCTGGCATTGTTCAAATGTTTCCTATTGTTAACAGTTAAGCATAATATACAGTCAATTGACCTAAATGCCTCGGAGTTAACACTCATTTGTACGTGAGTACAGAGTTCTCTACTGTTAGCACAATTCTTACCCTCTAGGAGCTTATAGTCTTAAGCAGCATGACACACATTGACAATGATGCATGACCTTGTCCTACATATCAAGGTCAAATGAGAAGCAGCATGACCGTGGAGAGGAATGCCAGGAAGACTTGGGTCCAAGTACTATATATGTGACTTGGGCAAATTCTTTTAATCTCTCAATGCCCCTGGCCAACTCTAAGACCATAGGCAATAAATGAGTGGCTATCTATAGCAGTAGAGGGAGTTTCCATACCAAGAATGTATCTTACTAATGACATTACAAGTCTGGACCAACAGAAGAACATGATATCTTAGAAAGGATGCTGGGTTTTAAAGTCACAGAATCTGGGTTCAAATCCTAGCTCTCTCATTTACTGTTATCTGGCCTTGGTCAAGTCACTTAAGTTCTTAGTGACCTCATCTGTGAAGTGAGGGGGTGTGAGAATCTCTTAAGTCCCTCTGGTTCTTAGGAAGCTATGATCCTGTCATCTTCTTAAGACTTGTACATATTTTTTTTTCATAGATTGTACACAAGGGATCTTAGAGGACCTGTAATCCAACTCTTTCATTTTACAAATAGAGAAATTGGGCAGCTAGGTGGTGCAGTGGAGAGAGCACTGGGCCTGAAGTCAGGAGGACCCGAGTTCAAATCTGGCCTTGGACACATAACACTCAGTAGCTGTGTGACCCTGGGCAAGTCACTAACCCCATTGTCTAGCCAGAAAAAAAAAAAAACCAAATGGAGGAATCAAGACTCTAGTCAATCTTGGTATTTTGGATTGTTTTGTTTTGTTTTTGGTGAATCCCATAGCCTTTTGAGGCAGGGATAACAGATAAAGGAGCTAGCTCAAGCTGCCCAGTCAAGTCAGCCAGATTTGGACTGGCCAGATCCCTTCCCTCAAAGTCAAGAGGATGGGAGTAGACCAAAGGTACTAACAACTGAAGCAAATCCTGGGCCCTGATTTGCAGAGGAAAGTGGTCATGGAATTTGACCCAGGAGTGGGCTGGGTGGTGACTGAGCTGTCTTTGAACCAGTGCTGGGTACAGGGGCCAGAGGGAGAGGAAGAGCACGGGATCATGATGGCACCACACCCACCACCCCAGAGAACTCACGACAAATGAAGTGCCTGGTGTCCACACATCTCTTCCTAGTCCTGTTCCTTTATAACTGAGTGTACTCCCATCCCCAAGGATTCTCATCCCTGTCAAACAAATAGGTAAACTGAGGTGACAAGAGGGAGACGTGACATAGGTCACAGACTGTGAGGACAATAGCATTCAGGAGCCCTTCCCCCTCTTCCCGATCCTCAGTGCTAAACACTCATACTTGCCTGGTGCCAAGAGCTCTGGGCACACAGACAGCAAAATAACAAACATTCCCAGAATAATGTCAACAGCCTAACCCTCAGCTCCAATCAGAGAAAGGCCCCAGCACTTTGCAAACATGAAAGCGTGGATCCTCACAGCAGGGGGCCTCTCCAATAAGGGTGGGCAGCTTTGTTATTACCCCTCTGACAGATGGGGAAACAGAGGCACTGAGAGCTGAAGTCTGTCTCTGGCTATGAGCCCCTAAAGCAAGTCAGAGTCTGAGCCAGGTTTCCAGTTCAGAGAACTGCTCCCAGTTCTGTGGTCAGAACACCAGACATCAAAAAGTTGGCCAGGCTGAGGGACGGGGCAGATTAGGTCATTAGACAGAATGAAGGGAACTGAGAAACAGAGGGAGGGAAGGGAAAGGAGGGAAAGAGGCCAAGAATGTTTCAAGTCAACCTGAAGACTCAACTTCAGATTGGAGCAGCCTGACATACTGGCAGCATCTTCTCCCACTCTTTGAGTTCTTAGATCTGAATGAAACCTGACAGTTGCTATTCTTTTGGAGAAGTGTGAGTGTGTGTGTGTGTGTGTGTGTGCGTGCGAGCATGTGTGTGTGTGAAAATGATGGTGCTTGTGCCCACAAACACATCTGTACTTTGGTGTGGTGTGTGAGGGCAGGGATTGGGGCATGCAGGCATGCACATAAATGCGTGCCTGTTTGTGTGCAATATGCAAAAGTGTTTTCACTCAGCTCCTGAAGCAATCAGTCATCTCCAAGGAATCTTAGCAACAGCTATCCCCAGAAAAAGTTTTCACCAGCTGGGATCGATGATGAGTCAGCAGCAGCAGCAACAGCAATAACAACAGCGGCAGCGGCAGCAGCAGCAGCAGCAGCAGCAGCAATAGCTTGCTGGCTGCCTGGGGCCCCCTGCTCTATTCTCCCTGGGAAGGACTCCAGCCCCAGTCCTGGCTGGCTCTGTTGGGTCAGTGCGTTGGTGCTGGCACCCGCTGGTGGATTCCTGGATCATGCTGGCCTTGGCGAGAACAGGCGACTGGGAGCAAAGGCCAAGACAGAGGGTTTTTCCCTCCCAATCCCTCCCAGCCCTAACCAACACTCCCCCCTACTCCCCACCCTCTCCCACACATACTTGTCCTTTTAACTGCGAAACCAAAACACCGTGTTCATGAGTTAGGAAGTCACAGCCAGATGGCAGGAGATGGAGGCAGAGAGGGGCTGGGAAGTTGGAGTTGCCTGTATCCAAGCAGGCCCAGAGAAGCTGGGAAGAGTACCAAGTTCATACAAGCATAATCTTAGGATTAGAAAGGACTCTCCAGGTCAACTAATCCAAGCCCCTCTTTTTACAAATGAAGAGACGGAGGCTTAGGGAGGTTAAGGAATTTGGTCAGACAGGCATTAATCAGCAGAGCCAAAATTCAAAATGAGGTCCTCTGACTCACTTCCCAACCATTGCTGGGCATTCCAGAAGGGCTAGCTAGGCAGACGAACTTTCAAGCCTCCATAGATCTCTGCTTAACCCCTGACAAGCAAAGTGACTGTGGACTTCAGCCCAGAGTCTCACGGTCGGGGAACTATGGGAGGTTCTGAAAATGGCTCACAGGGAACCCGACCGGGTACTTGGTCCCATGATCAAACCCCAGAGCTGCATAGACTGAAGCAAATGTGCCCAAGAAGTTGGGAAGGGGTGATGGTGACACAATCCAGAAGCAAGAACCATCTCTTTAGAAGGACGTTGGCTGTACTAGGTTCATGAATGTAGAGTTGGAAGGGCCTTCCAAGGCCATCCGGTCCTACTCCATCATTTTAAGGATAAGGACATTGAGATGAGGGAGGTTAAATGTTTTGCTCAAGGTTACACAGCACTCTTCCTCTCAGGGCAGGCATTCAGGGCATAACCTGTTTCTCCTCCCCTCCTCCCCTGCCCCTTACCCCCACCCTTACACACACTGCCCTGGGCTACCCTCCTCCATCCCTTCCCCTCCACCCTCCCTTGTCCTGGCAGCACCGAGTCATGCTAGAACTGAGTAGATCTAACTGAAGAACAATCTGCTATCTCAGCAGCAGCCTGAATCCCTGGCCTCATTACTGGGAGCAGGAAATGAATAAAAGCTAAATGAGTTTGAAAATGCCAGGAGGCACTGTTTATCCCCCTCCCCCCTCCCCATCCCCCTGGCAAGGGCCGTGTATAGTTACAGTTTAATCTTGGAAATGCCAGACAGCTGTTCCCTGTTGCTAAGAGACTGGCACACATTATGCAGATGTCAGGGACCTCAAATGTCTGCCGGAAATTACAGATCATGTTGTATTGAGCAGAGGGGGCCTTTTCTCTGACTGGGGAGCACAGCAGGAGCCCTGGGGAAGATTTTTGGGAAATATGCAGCCTGTCTTCCCTGGGGTCTCCCTTTCCAGAGCTCTAGACCACCTCCCTCATCCACACCACCAGCCTCACTCCTTTCCTCAAGGGTTTCTTCATTCTATCCCTGGACCCCAAATCTTCTCCCTTATTGTCTCCTCTGGTCTTCCCTCAGTGACACCATTCCCTACATCTCTGAATCCTTCAGTCTCCACCTCTGTTCTACCCCCTCTCAATCTTCCTTGCTGCTCTGTTCCCTTCATGCCAAAGCTAAGTTGTATTAGGGTCACAGATTTAGAGCCAGAAGGGACCTCAGGGGCCATGCAGTTCAAGTCCCCTCTTTTTTTACAGATGAGGAAACTGAGGCCCAGAAAGATATAATAGCTTGTCTAAGATCACACAAATAGTATACAGCGGAATAGGATTTAAACCCAGGTCCTTTGATACAAATCCATTGTTCTTTTCTCTTCACCATGTTAACAGCATGATTCCTACCTTATCGGGGAGTTGGACCAAATGATTTCTGAACTTCCTTCCAGATCATTATTCTCTGAATTTTAGTATAGAATATAGAGTATAGAATGATCCTAGAATAGCCAAAAAAAAAATGGTACAGAATGTGGGGAAGACCCACAATCTGAGTTAGAGATGATCTGTTCAATAAACTCTTCCAAAGGCAGCATCTCCAGGGGACAGAAGAACTCACCAAACCAAGCATTGCATTTTGAAAATTCTTTTTTAATTCAATTTTATCTTATTTTCAGTTCTGAATTCTCTCCCACCTCCTCGCCCTTACCCATTGAGAAGGCTAGAAAAACAAAAACCATTACAAATATGTATAGCCATGCAAAAACAAATTCCCACATTAGCTATGTCCAAAAAAAGGAAGGAAGGAAGGAAGGAAGAAAGAAACAAAGAAAGAAAGAAAGAAAGAAAGAAAGAAAGAAAGAAAGGAAGAAAGAAAGAAAGGAAGAAAGGAAGGAAGGAAGGAAGGAAGAAACAAAGAAAAAAACAAAGAAAGAAAGAAAAACAAAGAAAGGAAGGAAGGAAAAAATAAGAAAAAAGGAGGAAGGAAGGGAGGGATGAAGGGAGGGAGGGAGAGATGGAGGGAGAGAAGAAGGAAAAAGGGAGGGAAGGAGGGAGGAAGGAAGGAGGGAGGAGAGAGAGCGAAGGATGGATG
>NW_020950935.1:0-11883 GCF_900497805.2 Vombatus ursinus
AAAGAAATGATGATATTCAGGAGTTTAATAGTTTAAAAAAAAAAAAACACACACACTGCCTGAAATAACTTGACATAATTAGTGACCTATGTCCAGATATTGTACAAGACAAAATGTGGTCGATTTTTAAAAAAATTGTTATAGATATATTTTGGTTTTATATCACCTTTGTTTCCAAATATATTCCTCCTCACTTTCCTTTCCTACTCAGCAAGCCATCCCTTACAGTAAAGATTTAAAAAGAAAGGAGGGGAAAAGCAATTCAGCAAAACCAACAAACACATCATCTGACAATGTACGCAACATTCTACTCCTAGTTCTCCACCTCTGCAAAGAAGAGAGAGGAGAGAGGTAGATTTTCTCATCTCTTTTCCAGGGCTAAACTTGTCCATTATAATTACACACCATTCAGTTCTGCTATTTTATTCTTTCCATTTGCATTGTTACAGTCATTGAAGATAGTGTTTCCCTGGTTCTACTTGCCTCATTCTGCATCAGTTCACATGCTGTCTCACAACACAAAGTTAACCCATCAAATTAGGGCAATTAGCATAATGCCAAGAACATAGTAGATGTACACCCTATGCTTCTCTCTCTAGAATCCAGTAAACCCAGAATGCAATGAGGGACCTCAGAGATTATAGGATTTATAGTTGAAAGGGGCCTTGGAGAACATTTTTTATTAATTTATTTTGATTTATCAACAATCACTTCCATATGTTTTTGAGTTTAAAATTTTTCTCCCCCTTCCTCCCCACCACTCTCCCCAAGATGGCACACAATCTGATATAGACTATACATATACATTCCTGTTAAACATATTTTCACATTAATGATGTTGTAAATAAAAATTAGAACCGATAGGAGGAACCACCAGAAAGAGGAAACAAAACTCAACAGAAGAGGAAAAAAATAGCAATTCAACTTCCATAGTTCTTTCTTTGGATATGGATAGCATTTTCCATCACAAGGCCCTTGGAGATGTTTTAGATCCTTGTATTGCTGGGAAGGGTTAAGTTTATAAATATTAGTCATCGCACAACATGGCTGTTATTGTGTACAACATTCTCTTGGTTCTGCTCACTTCACTCAGCATCAGACCATACAAGTCTTTCCATAACCTCCTCATTTTAAAGATGAGGAAACTGAGGTTCAGAGAATGCAGAACAATTTGTCTGAGCTCACATGGGTACTAAGAAGCAGAGCTAGGCAACTGGGGAATGCTGAACAAGTTGTGGTATATAAATGTAATTGAATACTATTTTTTTTCATTTTTTTAGGCTTCAATTAAATTAAATTTATTGAGTTTTTTCTTTTTCTTTTTCTTTTTTCTTTTTATTTATTTTTAGTTTTCAACATTCACTTCCACAAGATTTTGAGTTCTAAATTTTCTTTTTTCTAACTAATTTATTTTGATTTATCAACAATCACTTCCATAAGCTTTGAGTTTTAAATTTTTCTCCCCCTCCCTCCCCAAGATGGCACACAATATTAAATATATTTTCACATTAGTAATGTTGTATCTTTGATGCTTTGAATGCTTTGATCTGCATTCAAACTACATAGTTCTTTCTTTGGATGTATATGGCATTTTCCATCATAAGGTCTTTGGAGATGTCTTAGATCCTTGTATTGCTGAGAAGGGTTAAGTTTATCAATGATAGTCATCGCACAATGTGGCTGTTACTGTGTACAAAATTTTCCTGGTCTGCTCACTTCACACAGCATCAGACCATACAAGTCTTTCCAGGTTTTTCTGAAATCTGACTGCTCATCATTTCTTATAGCACAACAGTATTCCATTACGTCCATATACCACAACTTGTTCAGCCATTCCCCAATTGATGGGCATCCTCTCAATTTCCAATTCTTTGCCACCACAAAAAGAGCTGCTATAAATATTTTTGTACATGTGGGAATGGAATACTATTAAGCTATAAAAAATGTTGAGCAGGCTGATTTAGGAAAAACCTGGAAAGACTTACATGAATGGATGCAAAGTGAAGTAGGCAGAATCACGAGAACATTGTACCCACTAACAGCAACATTGTACGATGATCAATTATGAATGACTTAGCTATTCTCAGCAATGCAGTAATCCAAGATAATCCCAAAGGGCTCATGATGAAAAATACTATTCATGACTGGAGAATGAACTGAGTCTGAATGTAGAGTGAAGCAAACTATTTTCATTTTTTTCATGTTTTTTTTTCTTTTGGTCTGTTTCTTCTTTCACAACATGACTAATATAGAAATATGTTTTACATGATTGCACATATATAACCTATATCAAATTGCTTACTATATGGGGCAGGGAGTAAGATAGGAAGAGAAAAAATTTGGAACTCAAATTTTTTTTAAATGATTGTTTAAAATTGTCTTTACATTTAATTAGAAAAATACTATTAAAATTTTTAAAGCAAAAATACAAAAACAAAAACAAAACAAAACAAAACAACAAAAAAAAAAAACCAGAGCCAGGATTCAAATGCAAGTTTTCTGGGACTGGAATCAGGAAGACCTGAGTTCAAATTCAGCCTCATACATTCACTAGCTGTTTGATTCTGGGCAAGTCTCTATTTGCCTTACTTTCTTCAACTATAAAATGGGATAATATGAGCACCTACCTCACAGGTTTGTTATGATGATAAAATAAAATAATATTTGTAATTTTTTTAAAGCACTTAGCACAGTGTCTGGCACATAGTAGGTGTTGTATAAATACATATTCCTGTTCCCTTTTCTTTTCTGACTCCAAACCCAGGGCTCTTTGCATCTCATCCACATTGGGTCCAACTTCCCAGTTTACAGATTTAATGCCTGCTTAACCAGGCTTGTCTTTTCTTTAGCCTTTTCCGCTTTTCCCCACCTGGAAGACAACAAAAGAATGGGGAATATTTGTGATTTGTGAAGCCTCAAGAAATTCATGGAAAGATCAAAAATTATGCAATGTCAGGCTGTGTTGGGGAATTTAAAAAGAGAGTGGATTGCATGCAGGAGAACCTGAAAATGAATCCATCCAGTAAGCCAGCTTGAAATAGGTAAAGAAATTGCTACCTACATTCGTGAGACCCTGGGGGTTGTAGAGGGTTGGGCAAGGAGCTCATGGTGAAATAGAAATCACCCGAGAGACATTCCACCCCCTCCCTCTGGAACTTTTGGGGATAGAGGACATTCATCTGAACAAGGTACTGACCAGGAAACAACTGCATCTTTGCAGGAGTAGAGAGTAATATGGTTCCCATTCACCACATGGTAAAACTATCCCTTTTCCCTCTTTATGACTTTAATATGGGGGGGGAGGACGGAAAGGGGGAGAGAAGAGAAGGAGTTCCTGTTAACTCTCCTCTGCAAATAACTTCTGGGCATGAACAATCTGTTAAAGAAAATAAAGACCTCAGAACTTAACCAGAAAGACTGCGACTGCCTTGAAGTTTAGAGTTCAGACCTCACTAGAAGAAGTGAGTTTCTAGCCACTCAAAAGTTTTGCTATGTTATCTCTGTATCTAGGCAGTAAATATATTTGGAAATATATAGCAAGTGTGTGTTCATTGGGGTCACACAAAGTTGGGAAAAAGAATCTTCGTGGAAAGGGAGATGGAGCCATTAGGTACACTTCTAAAATACAATATGATAATCTCCATTACCTTTTTATTTTTTTATTTTTTGACTAGACAATGGGATTAAGTGACTTGCCTAGGGTCACACAGCTAGCAAGTGTCAAGTGTCTGGGGCCAGATTTGAACTCAGGTCCTCCTGACTCTAGGGCCAATGCTTTATCCACTGTGCCACCTAGCTGCCCTCTCCATTGCCTTTTTAACCCTAGAATTGAGTTTAAAATGAGGCAGGACCAGGGCAAAGCACTAGGAGACTGGGAGACATGGGGAAAATCTAAGTGGGTGTACAAGATCAACTGAAAGAGGCCTGGGATGGTGGTTTGAATTCAGTGCCCCTCGGGGTAGCTTATGAAGAAGTTTCACTGTGAGAAGCAATGCTGGCACCATCCCTGGGAAGCAGTATGACTTTGGGCAAGTAATGTCACCACCCTGAGATTTAGACTTTTCATTTGTGTAAGAGCATGCAAAAATTTTTCCTTTTTACAGAAGACCCTACCTTACATGAGCACTAATCATTGAAAAAGAACTGCCATCTTCATCTCACTGGAGTCATTCATTCATTCACCATTCATTCAATAAATTTCATCTACTATGTGTAAGGCATTGAATGATGTCTCAGCCCTTGTCTTTCCTGACTCTAGGGGTGATGACATTAGTTGCCCAAGGTCATACTGCTAGTTATTGGCAGAGCTCTGACAATACCATTGGGTTAAGTATAGGAACAGGGCCTAGACCTGTCATTTATTTTCCTGGTATAGAAAACTCCATCTGCAAGTGAAGGTTCTCTGCATATGACAGTTGCCAAGCTCTCTGAAAAAATAAATTACTTCCCCAGGGTCCCACAAAGAGTATGTGAAGGAGCCAGCACTTGAACCTGGGTTTTCCTGGCTTTGAGGCTACCTACTATTTTAAGCCACACAATATAATAATAAAATACCACCAATATTTGTCATGTATCTGCTTCATGCAAGTAGGTGCCTATTTTGTGCTTAAAAAAAGACAAAACTAAGACCTGGAGAGTTGCCTAAGGCAGACCTAGCTGTTCAATGATTTGCTGGGGTCATAAAAAGGCAGAATTTGAACACAAGTCTTCCTGATTCCAAACCCAGAGCTCTTTCCACCATTCACTGTTTCTCTAGAGCCCTTAAACAGATAATATCAGGTAATTTGAGGAGGGAGAGAATATTAATAAATGGCAGGGTGATCAGAGAAGACTTCATAGAGGAAATGGCACATGAGGTGAGCTTTGAAAGAAGATGATCGGGGCAGCTAGGTGGTGCAGTGGATAGAGTACCATCCCTGGAGTCAAGAGGACCTGAGTTCAAATCTGACCTCAGACACATAATACTTTCTAGCTGTGTGACTCTGGGCAAGTCATTTAACCCCAGTTGCCTCACTAAAAAAGAAAAAAGAGAGAGAGAAAGATGATCCTCTGATTGGAGAGTGGAGCTGAGAGCTCCTCCCAGAACTTCCATTTAAGGAAGGCACTCAGGCCAATCATCTCTTCATTTCCCACTCTGCTGCACTCCTTTGGACTTAACCTTCAATCCCCCATCTCTCCCACCTTCCTTCCCCCCTCTCTCCCATCCCCCTTCCCTCCCTCTTCCTATCTCCTTACGAAGTGTTATCTTCCATCATTAAATTGTAAAGTCCTTGAGGACTGTCTTTATTTTGTATTCCCAGTGCTTAGCACAATGCCTGATACACAGCAGGTGCATAATAAATGTTTGTTGACTGACCGATAGAAACACAGAGATGAGGAGGGAGTGTATTCCAAGCATGAGGAATAGCCATTGAAAAAAATGCAGAGATTAGAGATGGAAGAGTTTGATGAAGTGCAAGTAGGCTAGTTTTGTTGAAGTGTGGGTAGGGGAATAATATGAAATAGACTAGAAAGGTAGATTGGAATCAAAATGGGAAGATTTCAAATGCCAGGCAGAGGAGGATTAAAGCATTTTGAAGAAAGGAATGGCAAGGACAGACCTGCACCTAAGCAAGATATTTTGATATCTGTGCAAGAGATGAATCAGAGAGGGAGAGACTAATAGCTAAAAGGCCAATAAGGAGGCTATTCGAGTAGTCCAAGACAGTTGTGGTCACAGCCAGGTTGGTAGCAACATGAATGGAGAGAAAGGTTTTGAGAGACATAGGGTGAAATATAGCTTATCCTGTATTGATAGATGTTGTCAAGGTAAAAGTAATGAACATGGCAACTGATTGGCTGGGCCCTAAAGCAGAAAGAAGAGCAAAGGATGGCTCATAAGTTACAAACCTGGTGACTGAGAGGACGTTGGTGACCTCAACAGAAATGAAGTGTGGAGGAAGGCAGGTTTAGAGAAGAAGATAATAAATTAATTACATTTGGGGCATGTTGAATTTGTGACATCCTACAGGGAGGTGGTGACATGGAACTGAAGTACTGGAGAGAGATTAGGGCCAAATACATAAAGCAAGGCATTATCTAAGTAGAAACAATAATTGAATCCATGGAAGCAGATGAGATCACTATTGGACAAATATATAATAATAATAATAATAACTTTGAGGCATGCAAAGCACTTCACAAATACTATCTCATTTTAGCCTCACAACAACCCTGAAAGGAAGGTGCTATTATTATCCCCATTTCACAAATGAAGAAACTAAGAGAGAGAAAGAAGTTTAATTGATTTTCCCAGAATCACTGAGGCTAGTAAATGAATGAGGTGGAATTTGAACTCAGATCTGTCCAATTCCATGGCACATTATGCCACAAAGCTGCCTCTATAAAGAATGGAAAAGGACCTGGTTTATTGATATCCTAATTAAAGACCTTACAATCTATTGGGGAAATAATATACCAACATAGATATCTATAATATACAATATTATAAATGCATGAAAATGTGTTACATAGTAGAGGAACTGGGAGTTCCACTGTATAGGAACTAGAAGTAGAGGAACTGGATTCAAATCTCAACTTTGTATGCCCACACAATCTTGGGGAAGTCACTTAACCTCTGTTGGTATCAGTTTCCTCTTCTATTAAAAAAAAAAAAGGAGGCTTGGCATAAATTATATCCATAATCCCTTCTAACTTTAAATGAATGATCCTATTAAGTTCATGATGAAGATGAAGATGAAGATGAAGATGAGAAGGTCAGTGAAGAACTTATTGGTATTCATAATCAGAGCAATGTTTAAAGCAGGGCATCCAATCAATCCATTTGTCACACTTAGTGAATTAACCACAGATTTAGTGAATTGACTCACCAGAATAATTATGTAGCCTTGCTTGGTTCTGAATTGTCAGATAAGAAACTTTTCCTCCTTCTACCATCTTTGTCCCTAGTCCCCATTCCAATACTCTCTCTTCCCACACCAAAGTTTGACATTCAACTCCATGTCTGGGGGATAATGGATTTCTGGGCCTAGCACCTTCCACACAACTCTACTCTAGGCAATACCTGTCACCTGAAGGTCACACCAAGGCTCTGCTGATATTCTTGGTTTGTTCTTCCCCAACCCACTTCGAAGGTATCAGCTGATACCATAGTTCAAAAAGATAAAGCTATCCTGATGACCTTCTCCCTACGTGCACCCATTCACAAGTGTTTCCAGTTAAGTTATATTTTTGTTGTTGTTCAGTCATTTCTCAGTCATGGCCAACTCTTTGGGACCTCATTTGGGGTTTTTGGTTGTGTACAACTCATTGTGACCCCATTTGGGGTTTTCTTGGCAAAGATACTGGAGTAGTTTGCCATTTCCTTCTCCAGCTCATTTTACAGATGATAAACTGAGGCAAACAGGGTAAAGTGACTTGCGTAGAGTCACACAGCTGCTTAAGTGTCTGAGGCCAGATTTGAACTCAGGAAGATGAGTCTGCCTGACTCCAGGCCCAGCACTCTATCCACTCTGCCACCTAGCTATCCTAAGTTATATGCCTTCCCTTAAAATATATGAAACAAAGACCTGTTGCTTTCAGCATTGAGTGGCTCGTCCAATTCTTCTGCAATGCCCATTTTTAGGTCCCAAAATCAATGCATCAGACTGTGACAGAGGCAAGTACTCAATTGTCACAAAGATGGTAAAACCCTACTGGGCACCATTAGTATAATGGTAATAGATTCTCAGGACCTGCTATTAGTACCCTGTGGAATCAGTTTCTAAAGTGGAATTAGAAGTGGAGTGTACCATGGTAATGATACCTTGGAATTAGAAGTGGAGTGTACCATGGTAATGATACCTAGTATTGATCTCAACCAGTTAATAACATAGCCTGAGTATGTATATGTAGGGTGAGCTCAACAGCTTTAACCACCAGATGGCGCTGAGAGCCATTCACTGAGGAATTCCATGCTCACTCTGCCTGTTTATGAATGCCCTGTGGCATTCTGGGGTGGAAGTGCTGACTAAGCTTCATGCTCACTATGGTTACCAGGGAGCAAGCAGCCTTATATCCCCCACCTCTATCTCTCTCCCAATGGGATGGCACCAAGTCGTTGTGAAGGGGTGTGTGGATTTATGGGTCTACCAATTAGTCAATCAACAGGCATTTATTAAGAGCCTACTATGCAATCGTCATCATCAACAAAAATATGCTATAACTGTTCTAGGAACTGAGGTTACAAAAAGCAAAGGAAAATGGTCCCTCCCTTCAAAAAAGTTAATCTTCTGACAAGGGAGACAACATACATCTGTGCAGGGGACAGGGGGATAGGGAGTGCACCTGTAATTTCATTGGTATAGAGAATTCACAGATGAGGAAATTCCCTCTACCAATACAGGTTGGCACTCTCTCCACAAATTATAATCTTAGAGAGTCTGATAGGGCACTGAGAGGTTAAGAGACTCACCTAGCAATATATGTCAGAGACAGGACTTGAATCCAGGGCTTCCTAGTTCCAAAGCCAATTTTCTATCCATTCTAGCTATACTGCCTCTCTTGTACCTATATAGGTACATATCATACATACACAGAATACATTCAAAATAATTTGGAGGAGAAAGGCACCAATAGCTTTGGGGATCAGGAAGGAATTCACATAGAAGGTGGCCCTTGAGCTCTCTCAAAGGAAATGAAGGATTCTAAGAGGCAGAGGTGAGGAAGAAGTGTGTTCCAGGCATTGAGGTAAGACAGCACACAGATATATAGAGACAGAGAATAGAGTGTTGTGTTCCAGAAACAGCAAGAAGGTCTAGTTGACCGGACCATAGAGTACATAGATGAATGGATGAGCAATTATTAAGCTCTTACTAGGTGCAAGACGCTGTGCTTAACTCTGGGGACATAAATACAAGCAAGCAAGCAAGACAGACCCTGACCTCAAGAAACTTATATCCTAATAGGAAAGACAATACGTATATAGGAGCCAAAGTTGAAAAGTCAGGGTAAGTGCCTGGAGATGTGGCTTGGAGATGACCCAAAAGTGTTGTGGTGGACCCTAGACCAGAGAAGATAAGGTGAAAGCTTATCAATCACAGCCCAAGGTATGCAGGGGAGGGATTCTGAATTCTGGTGAATGAAGGGTAAGAAGGAAGTTGGGGTACAGGCACCATGGTTTAGAGATGGCTAAAATGAAACAAGGTGGGTCCAGGACCAGGTTTGATAAGAACTGACCTTAGTCTTTTCTAAGGTATTAGACTGGACCAGCGGTCTCCAAACTTCTTTTAATCTGCACCAGTATCAACTAAAAAAAAAAATGAGCATGAACTTCCAATATATGTATATTTACTCATTTATAAATTGTATACATTCAGGGGCAGCTAGGTGGCACAGTGGATAGAGCACCGGCCTTGGAGTCAGGAGGACCTGAGTTCAAATCTGGCCTCAGACACATAATATTTCCTAGCTGTGTGACTCTGGGCAAGTCACTTAACCCCAATTGCCTCACAAAAAAAAAAATAAAATAAAATAAATTGTATACATACACTCTTGAACTAATAAATATGCACATTTTAAAACTTACACAAAATGGAAATTAAAAAGAATGAGATAAGCATGAAATAATATTTGATCCTAGAGTCAGTGGGGAGCTATGAAAGTTTATTGAGTAGGGTAATGATATTGATAGATCTGTGCTTTGGAAAAAATCACTTCGGCATGTGTGTGAAAGATTGGTCATTCAGACAGGGAGTCAGATTATGAAGCTATTCTGAGACGCAGGGAGAGGTGATGAGGACCAAAACTAGGACAGGGGAAGTGTGAGTAGAGAGAAGGGGACAGATGTCGAAGGAGAAATGTCAAGAAATGGCAACTGAGGGGCAGCTAGGTGACGCAGTGGATAGAACATCAGCCTTGAAGTCAGGAGGACCTAAGTTCAAATCCAGTCTCAGACACTCGACACTTACTAGCTGTGTAACTCTGGGCAAGTCACTTAACTCCAAGTGCCAAAAAAAAAAAAAGAAGTGGCAACTGATTGGATATGTGGGGTGGGGGACCCTGAAGAGCTGACAATGACATGGAGGGTGCGAAGACTCCAGGTGACTAGACAGAAGATGAGACCCTACACAGCATTAGGAAAGTTTAGGGAGAAAGATAATGTAATGATATCTAGACCATAATACATCCTATGTGACTCACTTTTTCCCACCCAAAACAAAAAGGGATAGGGCTCTTACATGTCACTGCCTTCCAGCACAGGGGTCCCTAGGACCCACTGCCTTCCAAGGGGTCCCTAGGACAGCCACGAGGTGAGTTAGACAACCTGCACACCCACTCTGAATGAGTTTTCAAGGGTGGGGAACCTGTGGCCTCGAGGAGACGTGTGGCCTTCTAGGTCCTTGGATGAAGCCTTTTGATTGAGTCCAAGTTTTACAGAATAAATCCTTTAATTAAAGGGATTTGTTCTGTGAAGTTTGGATTCAGTCAAAGGGCCACACTTGAGGACCTAGAGCACCACATGTGGCCTGGAGGCCGCAGGTTCTCCATCCCTGGTTTAGATTATAATTGACCTAAAGCATGTGCCAGGCTCAGAAGTGGAGAATCTGGTAACTGGCTTAGCAGACAGAGGGAGCTGAGTGGTGCAGTATTGGGAAGATAAGCTAGGGGGTGGTTGGGCTAGAGACCAACCCCACAATTAACTATCACATCAAGAGTGGAAGATGACCCATTTTCCCAGCCTCCTATTGGTTGATAACAACCAATACCCTTGGAGTCAGGTCATAGTTCCACTTTGAAGACCCCTAAACAAGATAACTCCAAAGGTGTCTTTCAGATCTAAATAATCCTAGGATCTAGGATTTTTCTATTTTTGAAGACATCCCCAAACTCTTTGAGTCTGAGTTTTCTTATCTGTAAAATAAGAGGGTTGCTAAATCTTGTTTTATTCTCCAAGATTTCTTCTCCTCCTCATCTCCCCCATCTCCCCAGGCCTGACTCTGCTTTCCTTGCCACCAGGCTCTGAAAGTGTTGGTATCAAATGGCTTTTAACCCCAGAGGAGATTGAAATGCTTTTCTGACTTTCAACAGCATTCACCTTCACTTCTCCAAGGAAAACACAACTCAGAAGTATTAATAGGAGCATCTCAAAAGACAGTGGGGTGAGAAGGGAAATGTTTCCTTGCGATGCTGTTCATGTCCACTAGATGTCAGTGTGAATCTGAAGGAATGGCTACCGAGGGTGCAGCTTTTCAGACTGCAAACCCTAAAGGCCCCTTGTGTTGGGGGCTTAGTGTCCAGGCAAAAAGGCATCTCTAGGACAGTAATTAGGTGTTAAGACACCTCTCTAAAATCAACTGGGTGCCTCACTTCATAGTAAAGCACCTTGCTTAAGAGAGTAGAAGATTAGGAGAAATGATGTAGCCTCCAGAATGTCATGGTTGCCCACCTCCTCCTCCTCTTCCTCGGCCATCTGAGCTGGCTCTCTCACCCAACCTCACCCCTTCAGAAGCTCCTGCTCCTCTTTCCCCTAGTGGAGTTTCTGCTCCTTCCCTCCCTGGCCTGCTCCTGCACACACCCATCAAGGCCCACCTTCTTTTGGGTCTCCTTCACTGCAGACTTTAGTAGGATTTCCTCCCCAGTGCTAGCAGGTAGAAAAGCAGATGAGAGATAGACAGAGACAGAAAACAAAGGAAAAAGTATTCAGGGTACAGAGTTAGAGAATGGGATTTGAATCCCAGTTGTGTAATTGGTGATAGATAGATAGATAGATAGATAGATAGATGGATGGATAGACAGACAGATAGATACACAAGGAAGAAAAAAGAAAGAGGAAGGAAGATGAAGGAAGGAAAGGAAGAGAAAGAAAGAAAGAAAGAAAGAAAGAAAGAAAGAAAGAAAGAAAGA
>NW_020950936.1:0-8652 GCF_900497805.2 Vombatus ursinus
AAAGAAAGAAAGAAAGAAAGAAAGAAAGAAAGAAAGAAAGAAAGAAAAGATGAACTATTCCAATCCTGATTGCCAAAAGGTCAATGTAGTAGAAAAGGCAGATTTGGATTCAAGTGCTGGTTCTACCTCTTACAAGCCATGTTTCCCTGTAATCAAGGTGGTTAACTGCTGGCCTCAGTCTCCTCCTCTGTGAAATGGAGATAACATTTTCACTACCTACCTAGATCATAAGATTTTAGAGCCCAAAGGGGCCTTGGAGATCTCCAGATGCATCTTACCATCTTAGGGACAAAAAAGCTGAGGCCCACCCAGAAAGGGAGGAGAAATATTTTCCCAAGGTCACATAGGTAGCAAATAGCCAAGCCAGGATTCCAGCTTGGGTCCTCTGACTATATCATTCCACAATGACATTAGCCCAAACTGTTCCAAGAAAAGCATTCTGGAAAGCACCATATAAATGTGAGGGGTTTTTTTTGTTTGTTTTGCTTTGTTTTTTAAGGCAGGGAATTATTTTTTAATGACGTAAGCTTATGGCAAGCAGGGTTTATACTTTCTTGTTGGAACTGTAGCACAGCCTTGCATTAGGAGGAAGAACTGAGGGAAGAGGACCTGTAAACACTGGAATGAGAAGACTTGTCTTATGACTTCAGCAGCAGTTTGACCTGTTGGAGATCTTCCCTGTCTTAGATTTTCATATTCTCATTTCTTCTCCTTCCTTGTGTGCAGGGGGCAAATTTTAATATTTTTTTCCCCATGCTTCCTCTGGAAACCAGTCTCAGATTGTTTCACCTTGAAACCTTTCCCTGAGCTTCCCCTAGTACTGGAAAGGTGATTCAAAATGAAAAAATGATTGATAGCTTGCTTTTTTTTCCCCTCTAGCTTGGTTGTGTATCTATTTCTATCTTTAAAGTCCTCTCACTTCCAAGGAAACCTATCCAACGAGTCTCACGCTGCTGATTTCATTCATTCCTTTCTCTTCTAGCCCTTCTGATTTCTCCAAGCCCCCAATCCTTTTAGCTTCTGGGAGGAGATAAGGTAAAGAGTTAGTAAATGGGCCCATTAAGAATGTCCATCCATTCTTTATGTAGGGTTATTCTGAGACCCCAGTGCCCCTCACCTCAACGGACTAGTATGGGGATGTGGGTCAGTCTCTGCTTAGAGATCATGGTTTTTCCTTTCTAAGGTTGTAGTGAGGGATCCCTTCTCAAGGAAAAAAAGAGAAAGTGGGTGGGGAAGGGAGGGAAGGCAAGAAACTTCTCTATGTAGAAGAAACAGCTGAAGAAGGGGAAGAGGCAGAGGCAGAAGAGCTAGAAAACACAGAGGAGGCGATATTCTGGGTATATCATCAGCCAAAACAACTGGAGAAAGCAACATGAGGAGTGTGTGTGTGTGTGTGTGTGTGTGTATGTGTCTGTGTGTGAGAGAGTGTGTGAGAGAGTTGTGAGAGTGTGAGTGTGAGAGACTGAGTGTGTGTATGAGAGTGTGTAAGAGAGTTGTGTGTGTGTGTGTGAGAGACAGAGAGAGACTGTGTTTATCTGTATATGTGTGTCTGTGTCAGAGAAAGAAAGAAAGAGAGACTCTATGTGTGTATGTGTGTGTGTAAGCATGTAGGAACTGACTTAGGTAATAATGGTGGATAAAAGATTCGGATGTGAGAGGAGGGGTGCGCTGCAGGAGTGAGGTTCATTCTTTAGATTGTAATTGTTCTTTCCCAGGTACAAAGGGGGTAAATTCAATACTAGATAGCTCTAACGAAGGCTACGTGATCCTCCACTTTTGCTTGTAAATGGAATTTGACCACAGACAAAACCTTAATACCAGAGCAGGTTAAGAATGGAAAAGGCCTTTGAAGCCCAGCCCTATTTTTTTATAAATGAGGAAACCAATGCATAAAGGGGAAATGTCCTGCCCAAGATCACACAACTAGCTAGGGGCAATGCTGAAACTAGAACAAGGGTCTCCTGACTCCCAGGCCTGGGCTCTTTTCACTACCCCAGACTATTATACCCTAGGAATAGAGTATGGGGCTGAATAGAGGAGAGCAGGGGTGGAGTTGAGGGGAGACATTGGGGATGGGAGGGAGGTCTTTTTCTGCTCCCCCCTATCTCAGTGGCACCTCTAACTCCAGAAGTTCTAGGAATAGAAGGGATCTTAAGAGGTCATCTAGTCTGTCCCCTTGCTTCCAGACATTATGTATCTGAAGAGATGGTCGCCAACCTGTTTTAGCTGTACAAATTATCCATTTCACATATTACACATTTCTTTAGCACCAACTGTGCCCAACATCTGGCCCTGTGGGAGAAGCATCAGAAGTATAAGGTCACAGTCCCTGACCTCAAAGAGCTGACAATGTATTTAGAGAGATAAAATTTAAAAATAAGAAATAATTATAGAACAATACGAGATAATACAACAATTCCTCCTCTTTTTTTTCACATTTCATTCTATTATGCTGCTGTCTTCTCTCCACCCATCCCAATCTATGAAAAACTAGTGGCCTAAAAATTTGAGGCACCAAATCTGAAACCTGCACTCTGTGTGTGTGTGTGTGTGTGTGTGTGTGTGTGTGTGTGTGTCTGTATACGATTCTTGGGGGTGTTGGATTTAAGAATATTGTGACAATCTGTGGTTGCTTGGGGATAGTTAGAATCATAGTTTCATAAGGTATTTCAGAGCCCATCTAGTCCAACTGCCTGATTTGATAGGAATGAGGCAACTGAGAGTCAGAGAAGTCACAGTATATTTTTATAACATATTATGGCAGTTGTGATTTCACCAATGTGCCAGATCCCTGAGATAGAAGGATCGTAGAGTTAGAGCTGGGAGGGACCTCAAGGACTTCCTAAATCAACCCCCTCACTTCATCGTAAAGAACTGAGACCCATTTAAAATAGAGTTTCTGCAGTATTTGCACCCCAGTCTTACATTCTCCATGACTGGTGAGGTAGGAGAATAGTAATGACACTCTAATGGAAACCTCCATGCATGTGCAGCAGCCTCAGATACATTGTATTTCTGCTCCCTGTCACTTGGGATTCACTGTATAGAAATTCACTGAGTTTCACCCTCACCCTTCATGGCAGCCTAAGCTGCAACACCCTGTTCCTGGAAATCCATTCACCCAGCTTTCTCTCTAGAGATCTCCTCTCAAAGTTCAAAGGAAAATGACAGTCTCCCTTTCTAATGTCTTTAAAACACTCAACAAAGGTCCAAGCTCATCACAATGAACATGGATGAGACCGGACTTTGCCAGCAATGGTAGACTTTGTCACCAGCTGGTGGTAAAAAATGGAATGAGGATAAGTTGCTTTGCTGAAGGACACTGTCCATTCATTGGCTGAAAGTGAGGAGCCCTGGAGGGCGCAGTAAAATGGATGGAGTACCAGGCCTGAAGTCAGGAAGACTCATCTTCCTGAGTTCAAATCTGGCCTCAGACACTTACTAGCTATATGACCCTGGGCAAGTCACTTTAAACCTGTTCACCTCAGTTCCTAATCTGTAAAATGAGCTAGAGAAGGAAATGACAAACCACTCCTGTATCTTTGCCAAGAAAACTGCAAATATGGTCACAAAAAGTCAGAAACAACTGAAAAATGACTCAACAACCACAACAAGGAGTCCCGGCAGAGAAATAAGTGACAGCATGGGAGATTTAGGCTCTAACCTGGCATTGTTCAAATGTTTCCTATTGTTAACAGTTAAGCATAATATACAGTCAATTGACCTAAATGCCTCGGAGTTAACACTCATTTGTACGTGAGTACAGAGTTCTCTACTGTTAGCACAATTCTTACCCTCTAGGAGCTTATAGTCTTAAGCAGCATGACACACATTGACAATGATGCATGACCTTGTCCTACATATCAAGGTCAAATGAGAAGCAGCATGACCGTGGAGAGGAATGCCAGGAAGACTTGGGTCCAAGTACTATATATGTGACTTGGGCAAATTCTTTTAATCTCTCAATGCCCCTGGCCAACTCTAAGACCATAGGCAATAAATGAGTGGCTATCTATAGCAGTAGAGGGAGTTTCCATACCAAGAATGTATCTTACTAATGACATTACAAGTCTGGACCAACAGAAGAACATGATATCTTAGAAAGGATGCTGGGTTTTAAAGTCACAGAATCTGGGTTCAAATCCTAGCTCTCTCATTTACTGTTATCTGGCCTTGGTCAAGTCACTTAAGTTCTTAGTGACCTCATCTGTGAAGTGAGGGGGTGTGAGAATCTCTTAAGTCCCTCTGGTTCTTAGGAAGCTATGATCCTGTCATCTTCTTAAGACTTGTACATATTTTTTTTTCATAGATTGTACACAAGGGATCTTAGAGGACCTGTAATCCAACTCTTTCATTTTACAAATAGAGAAATTGGGCAGCTAGGTGGTGCAGTGGAGAGAGCACTGGGCCTGAAGTCAGGAGGACCCGAGTTCAAATCTGGCCTTGGACACATAACACTCAGTAGCTGTGTGACCCTGGGCAAGTCACTAACCCCATTGTCTAGCCAGAAAAAAAAAAAAACCAAATGGAGGAATCAAGACTCTAGTCAATCTTGGTATTTTGGATTGTTTTGTTTTGTTTTTGGTGAATCCCATAGCCTTTTGAGGCAGGGATAACAGATAAAGGAGCTAGCTCAAGCTGCCCAGTCAAGTCAGCCAGATTTGGACTGGCCAGATCCCTTCCCTCAAAGTCAAGAGGATGGGAGTAGACCAAAGGTACTAACAACTGAAGCAAATCCTGGGCCCTGATTTGCAGAGGAAAGTGGTCATGGAATTTGACCCAGGAGTGGGCTGGGTGGTGACTGAGCTGTCTTTGAACCAGTGCTGGGTACAGGGGCCAGAGGGAGAGGAAGAGCACGGGATCATGATGGCACCACACCCACCACCCCAGAGAACTCACGACAAATGAAGTGCCTGGTGTCCACACATCTCTTCCTAGTCCTGTTCCTTTATAACTGAGTGTACTCCCATCCCCAAGGATTCTCATCCCTGTCAAACAAATAGGTAAACTGAGGTGACAAGAGGGAGACGTGACATAGGTCACAGACTGTGAGGACAATAGCATTCAGGAGCCCTTCCCCCTCTTCCCGATCCTCAGTGCTAAACACTCATACTTGCCTGGTGCCAAGAGCTCTGGGCACACAGACAGCAAAATAACAAACATTCCCAGAATAATGTCAACAGCCTAACCCTCAGCTCCAATCAGAGAAAGGCCCCAGCACTTTGCAAACATGAAAGCGTGGATCCTCACAGCAGGGGGCCTCTCCAATAAGGGTGGGCAGCTTTGTTATTACCCCTCTGACAGATGGGGAAACAGAGGCACTGAGAGCTGAAGTCTGTCTCTGGCTATGAGCCCCTAAAGCAAGTCAGAGTCTGAGCCAGGTTTCCAGTTCAGAGAACTGCTCCCAGTTCTGTGGTCAGAACACCAGACATCAAAAAGTTGGCCAGGCTGAGGGACGGGGCAGATTAGGTCATTAGACAGAATGAAGGGAACTGAGAAACAGAGGGAGGGAAGGGAAAGGAGGGAAAGAGGCCAAGAATGTTTCAAGTCAACCTGAAGACTCAACTTCAGATTGGAGCAGCCTGACATACTGGCAGCATCTTCTCCCACTCTTTGAGTTCTTAGATCTGAATGAAACCTGACAGTTGCTATTCTTTTGGAGAAGTGTGAGTGTGTGTGTGTGTGTGTGTGCGTGCGAGCATGTGTGTGTGTGAAAATGATGGTGCTTGTGCCCACAAACACATCTGTACTTTGGTGTGGTGTGTGAGGGCAGGGATTGGGGCATGCAGGCATGCACATAAATGCGTGCCTGTTTGTGTGCAATATGCAAAAGTGTTTTCACTCAGCTCCTGAAGCAATCAGTCATCTCCAAGGAATCTTAGCAACAGCTATCCCCAGAAAAAGTTTTCACCAGCTGGGATCGATGATGAGTCAGCAGCAGCAGCAACAGCAATAACAACAGCGGCAGCGGCAGCAGCAGCAGCAGCAGCAGCAGCAATAGCTTGCTGGCTGCCTGGGGCCCCCTGCTCTATTCTCCCTGGGAAGGACTCCAGCCCCAGTCCTGGCTGGCTCTGTTGGGTCAGTGCGTTGGTGCTGGCACCCGCTGGTGGATTCCTGGATCATGCTGGCCTTGGCGAGAACAGGCGACTGGGAGCAAAGGCCAAGACAGAGGGTTTTTCCCTCCCAATCCCTCCCAGCCCTAACCAACACTCCCCCCTACTCCCCACCCTCTCCCACACATACTTGTCCTTTTAACTGCGAAACCAAAACACCGTGTTCATGAGTTAGGAAGTCACAGCCAGATGGCAGGAGATGGAGGCAGAGAGGGGCTGGGAAGTTGGAGTTGCCTGTATCCAAGCAGGCCCAGAGAAGCTGGGAAGAGTACCAAGTTCATACAAGCATAATCTTAGGATTAGAAAGGACTCTCCAGGTCAACTAATCCAAGCCCCTCTTTTTACAAATGAAGAGACGGAGGCTTAGGGAGGTTAAGGAATTTGGTCAGACAGGCATTAATCAGCAGAGCCAAAATTCAAAATGAGGTCCTCTGACTCACTTCCCAACCATTGCTGGGCATTCCAGAAGGGCTAGCTAGGCAGACGAACTTTCAAGCCTCCATAGATCTCTGCTTAACCCCTGACAAGCAAAGTGACTGTGGACTTCAGCCCAGAGTCTCACGGTCGGGGAACTATGGGAGGTTCTGAAAATGGCTCACAGGGAACCCGACCGGGTACTTGGTCCCATGATCAAACCCCAGAGCTGCATAGACTGAAGCAAATGTGCCCAAGAAGTTGGGAAGGGGTGATGGTGACACAATCCAGAAGCAAGAACCATCTCTTTAGAAGGACGTTGGCTGTACTAGGTTCATGAATGTAGAGTTGGAAGGGCCTTCCAAGGCCATCCGGTCCTACTCCATCATTTTAAGGATAAGGACATTGAGATGAGGGAGGTTAAATGTTTTGCTCAAGGTTACACAGCACTCTTCCTCTCAGGGCAGGCATTCAGGGCATAACCTGTTTCTCCTCCCCTCCTCCCCTGCCCCTTACCCCCACCCTTACACACACTGCCCTGGGCTACCCTCCTCCATCCCTTCCCCTCCACCCTCCCTTGTCCTGGCAGCACCGAGTCATGCTAGAACTGAGTAGATCTAACTGAAGAACAATCTGCTATCTCAGCAGCAGCCTGAATCCCTGGCCTCATTACTGGGAGCAGGAAATGAATAAAAGCTAAATGAGTTTGAAAATGCCAGGAGGCACTGTTTATCCCCCTCCCCCCTCCCCATCCCCCTGGCAAGGGCCGTGTATAGTTACAGTTTAATCTTGGAAATGCCAGACAGCTGTTCCCTGTTGCTAAGAGACTGGCACACATTATGCAGATGTCAGGGACCTCAAATGTCTGCCGGAAATTACAGATCATGTTGTATTGAGCAGAGGGGGCCTTTTCTCTGACTGGGGAGCACAGCAGGAGCCCTGGGGAAGATTTTTGGGAAATATGCAGCCTGTCTTCCCTGGGGTCTCCCTTTCCAGAGCTCTAGACCACCTCCCTCATCCACACCACCAGCCTCACTCCTTTCCTCAAGGGTTTCTTCATTCTATCCCTGGACCCCAAATCTTCTCCCTTATTGTCTCCTCTGGTCTTCCCTCAGTGACACCATTCCCTACATCTCTGAATCCTTCAGTCTCCACCTCTGTTCTACCCCCTCTCAATCTTCCTTGCTGCTCTGTTCCCTTCATGCCAAAGCTAAGTTGTATTAGGGTCACAGATTTAGAGCCAGAAGGGACCTCAGGGGCCATGCAGTTCAAGTCCCCTCTTTTTTTACAGATGAGGAAACTGAGGCCCAGAAAGATATAATAGCTTGTCTAAGATCACACAAATAGTATACAGCGGAATAGGATTTAAACCCAGGTCCTTTGATACAAATCCATTGTTCTTTTCTCTTCACCATGTTAACAGCATGATTCCTACCTTATCGGGGAGTTGGACCAAATGATTTCTGAACTTCCTTCCAGATCATTATTCTCTGAATTTTAGTATAGAATATAGAGTATAGAATGATCCTAGAATAGCCAAAAAAAAAAATGGTACAGAATGTGGGGAAGACCCACAATCTGAGTTAGAGATGATCTGTTCAATAAACTCTTCCAAAGGCAGCATCTCCAGGGGACAGAAGAACTCACCAAACCAAGCATTGCATTTTGAAAATTCTTTTTTAATTCAATTTTATCTTATTTTCAGTTCTGAATTCTCTCCCACCTCCTCGCCCTTACCCATTGAGAAGGCTAGAAAAACAAAAACCATTACAAATATGTATAGCCATGCAAAAACAAATTCCCACATTAGCTATGTCCAAAAAAAGGAAGGAAGGAAGGAAGGAAGAAAGAAACAAAGAAAGAAAGAAAGAAAGAAAGAAAGAAAGAAAGAAAGAAAGGAAGAAAGAAAGAAAGGAAGAAAGGAAGGAAGGAAGGAAGGAAGAAACAAAGAAAAAAACAAAGAAAGAAAGAAAAACAAAGAAAGGAAGGAAGGAAAAAATAAGAAAAAAGGAGGAAGGAAGGGAGGGATGAAGGGAGGGAGGGAGAGATGGAGGGAGAGAAGAAGGAAAAAGGGAGGTAAGGAGGGAGGAAGGAAGGAGGGAGGAGAGAGAGCGAAGGATGGATG
>NW_020950937.1:0-1621 GCF_900497805.2 Vombatus ursinus
AAGTTCTTTGTTCATGTTTAGATCTTCAGTGTGGGACTTTAAGTTGGTCAGAAAGGATTTGGTGTCTATTTTGGAGGGTTCTTCCATTTGTATGACCGCAGCATTATTTCTAACAAAATCCCTAACTGATAAATTAGAAAGTAAATTGGTATCATTTTGGAACTCAGACTGTGGTTTAAAGATGATGTTCTGTGGAACCATGTCTCCAGACTCCTGTATTGAAGGACAGGGCATACATCCAATAACAGCAGTGTGACTTGTGGTTAAGTCCATATTTTGTTGTTGTTCCATAAACACAACAGTCTTGTCATGACAAAAGGCAAGTGAAGTATTGGCTACATTTTTTTTCAGTGGTTCAGAGAGTCTAGAATTCTGTGCAAGTGTAGATTTCAGTGGACAGGTGTTAATGTCTATAGTGTGCCTTTCCATGTCATCTTCTGATGAAAAAGTTATTGGTTTTACCTTGGATAACCAAGACTGCTTGTGAAAATGTGCATTTCCAGTGTTTCCCAATGCTACTTTTCGATCAAGATTCTCACCACAGATGTCTATGGTATGACTTTTTGTCATATCTATTTTATAAACACTTGAATGAAGAATATCTTTATCAGGATAGGATGAAAGTTCTAAGATTTTTTCATCTTTGATACAGGTCTCTGTTTGGGTATTTTTAGGTCCTGGTTTTTGTTGTGTAACTACTGCATTGTTGTGAATATTAATAGGAACAGTATGACTTTTAGTTATTTCCATTTCTTCCCATGTCTCTAAACCAGATGAATGTCTACTGCGGGGAGAGAGGGGTTTTTTGGTTTTCACAGGGGCCAGCATATTAGCTGAGGTCAGAGGTAACTGAGTTCCTAAGTCACTGCTATCAATCTTGACTGTACAACACTTGGTCAAATCCATGTCTTCACCTGAGAATTCAACAGACTTGTTACCAGACAATGAAACACTTAAAGGATTTGCCAGATCTTGCTGTAATCTTCCTGTAGTTACATAAGAAAGTGAACTGTAGCTTTTGTTCTGTTTTATATCCTCTGAAACAGCCTCCTGATCCTGAAATAATAGCTCATTTTCAAGATTTGGTAGAGAAGGGACCTGTACATTAATTGACCATAATTGAACAATTTGATCATGTATGGCAACTGTATTACTCTCAGTAATGTGCATATCAACCTCTTCTGAATAAACAGTTTTATCCATGAAACTAGAGATGGCCTTCCCTGAATTTGGATACATTTGAGTTAAATTACTGACACATGCATTCTTATCATCTCTTCTGGGTGTAAGACTTTTGGTCATTTCCATAGCATCATCATTACTAGAGAAAAAAATTGTTTTATCACCTTGAAATACTAGGCCAGGACATGTAGATTTTGGAGCTAAGGCCAATGTCACAGAGCCTTGGTTGGAAGCCTGTGATGCTACAGGGTGAGTATCTGTCATCCCAGAGTGGCTTCTGGTAATGTCTTTTTCATCCTCAAGATTTCCTGAAGGGTCCTGACATGGAACATTCTGTTGGTTTCTACAGATTCTCTTTGTGCCTGGATTTTTAGTAGTATAATCACCTTTTGTGACATCTACTGTGACACTCTGAATATGATTCTCTGTCCTAGATATG
>NW_020950938.1:0-2762 GCF_900497805.2 Vombatus ursinus
GGTATAACTACTGCCTTTGCTAGTGCAAAATGTAAACCACCCCCCCCCAATATGCCGTAATAGACATTTTCATAAGTTGTTAGTCTAGGCCAGGTCTAACTTAGGCAAATCCAGTGATTTAGGCTTGGGATTAGAATGAAGTAAGATACTTGTGGGCCATAAAAACAACAAAAAATGTATTTACTAAGAGTAAAGAATAAGGAGTCAGTTTCTGGTGTTTAAAAGATAGTAGTGTAGACAAAAGGACAACTCCCTTCCATCTGCATATTCAGCAGAGCAGCCATTGGCTCTAGTACAGAAAGTAATTTTCTTTTCCTTTTTTTTTTTTTGTGAGGCAATCAGGGTTAAGTGACTTGCCCAGGGTCACACAGCCAGGAGGTGTCAAGTGTCTGAGGCCTGATTTGAACTCAGGTCCTCCTGACTCGAGGGCCAGTGCTCTATACGTTACACCACCTAGATGTCCCCAGAAAGTAATTTTCTAAGAGAAATAGGAATTCCACCAAAAGCTCTTCCACGTCTTCCACATAGCATGGAACTTTTATATCTGGGGCATTAAGGAAGCCAAACCAGTGATGATATCTGGTTTCCTTGAAGACTGAAGTACCCCTTCCTGAACGAAGCCTCCCCTGGTCCCACCAGCTCCTAGTGCCTTCCCTTCCATAATCAATCACCTTGTATCCAATTTGTACAAATTATGTATACACTTATATGTATGTGTGTGTATTTCTCTCTCTCTCTCTATGTATATATATATATATATGTATATATATATAGAGATAGATAGATATATATTATATATAGTGTTCCTATTACAGTGGGAGGAAAGCTTCTTGAGAGCAAGAATCAAATTGTTTCTCTTTTGGCTTTGTGATCCTAGTGCTGAGCAGAGTACCTGACACATAGCAAGTGTTTAATAAGTACTTGTTGATCCATCAAGTCAAGTCAGCTAGCATTTATTAAGTGACTAAGTGGCAGGCGCTGTGCTAAAAATTAGGGATATAGGGGCAGCTAGGTGGCGCAGTGGATAGAGCAGGTCCTGAAGTCAGGAGGACCTAAGTTCAAATCTGGCCTCAGACCAAACACTTGACACTTACTAGCTGTGTGACCCTGGGCAAGTTACTTAACCCCAATTGCCTAAAAAAAAAAAAAATTAGAGATACAAAGAAAGGCAAAAACAACCCCTGCTTTTTAAGCTCATAGTCCAGTGAGGGAGGTAACATGCAAACAACTATGTCTAAAACATATTGGGGGCCATCTCAGAGAGAAGGCGGTAAGATTTAGGAGGACAGGAAAAGACTTCCTGCAAAAGTTGGTATCTGAGACTTGAAGGAAGCTGGGGAAGCTAGGAGGTAGAGATGAGGAGAAAATGTGAGATATTTGAGACAGCCAGAGAAAATGGATGGAGTCTGGTGATGGCGTGTCATGTGTGAGAAATTTCAAGGAGCCCAGCCAGTGTCACTGGAACACAAACAACGTGGAGGGGAGTAAGGTATAAGAAGATTGTAAAGTAGTAAGCGACTAGGTTATAAAGCGCTTTGAAAGCTAAATAAGATTTTGTATTTGATTCTGTAGGTAAAATGGAATCCGTGCAGGTAGGTGAAAGAGTAGGATGTCATGCTACGCCTAGAGTTAGGAAGATGAGTTCAAATGTGACCTCAGATAATTAACAATGTATGTCACCCTGGGCAAGTTGCTTAACTTTGGTTTGATGCCTCAGTTTCCTCCACTGTAAAATGGGGATAATACCAGTACCTACCTCCCAGAGTTTTTGTTAGGATCAAATGAGATAATATTTTTGAAGTGCTAAACACAGTGATATTGGAAGACCTGTGCTTTAGAATCAGTTTGACAGCTGAGGATTGATTGGATAGGGGAGAGTTGAGGCAGGAGGATCATTCAGTAGGCTTTACAATAGTCCAAGTATGAGGTGATAAGGGCTGACAGTAGGGTGCTAGCAGTGTCCAAGAAGAGTAGGGGACATACGTGAGAGATGTTGAAAAGGTAGAAACAACGGGAGTTAACATTTGATTGAATATGGGGAATAAAAGAGGGGGTGAGGAGTTGAGGCTGACAGGTAGATTCTGAGCCTGGGTGACTAGGATAATGGTGGTACCCTCAACAGTAATAAGGAAGTTGGGAAAAGGGAAGGATTTTTGGGAGAAGAGAATGAGTTCAACTTTGAAAGTGTTGAGTTTAAGATATCTATAGACTATTCAGTTTGATATGTCTAAAAGGTAGTTGGTAAAACTGGAAGTTGGGAGATAGGTTAAGACTAAACCATTACACCAGAAAGTTATTTGCATGGGGTAAGAGACAATTGAAGCCAGATGAGCTCATGGGATCAACCGTGTTTTACAGTTTGCCAGAACTTTCATTCCATATCCTAGTTTTCAGGGATCCAGGGTTACCTCTTTGCCACCATGAAGCATTAAAGTAGGACTTTAATGGTGGAAGTCACATAAATGCCTACTCATTAATCAGTTTTACATGCTGTATCCATCATATTTACTCTTGTAAATAGCCATTTTTCAGAGGAACAATCTCAGTGGGGATGAAATCTGGCAACCTCCATTACAGGTGCCCCAGTCCCTACCTCCTCAACAATCACAATTACTAAAGGCCAAAAAAAGAAAGTTCTTACCGCCAATGGCACTCTTAAATGATTCAACAGCAGGATCTCATCTAGTTTTATTAATGGAAATGACATTCCAGAAAATGCATTACGATCTACTTTGCTGCTGTTGAATTCTAAGGAAAACAGT
>NW_020950939.1:0-2760 GCF_900497805.2 Vombatus ursinus
GGTATAACTACTGCCTTTGCTAGTGCAAAATGTAAACCACCCCCCCCAATATGCCGTAATAGACATTTTCATAAGTTGTTAGTCTAGGCCAGGTCTAACTTAGGCAAATCCAGTGATTTAGGCTTGGGATTAGAATGAAGTAAGATACTTGTGGGCCATAAAAACAACAAAAAATGTATTTACTAAGAGTAAAGAATAAGGAGTCAGTTTCTGGTGTTTAAAAGATAGTAGTGTAGACAAAAGGACAACTCCCTTCCATCTGCATATTCAGCAGAGCAGCCATTGGCTCTAGTACAGAAAGTAATTTTCTTTTCCTTTTTTTTTTTTGTGAGGCAATCAGGGTTAAGTGACTTGCCCAGGGTCACACAGCCAGGAGGTGTCAAGTGTCTGAGGCCTGATTTGAACTCAGGTCCTCCTGACTCGAGGGCCAGTGCTCTATACGTTACACCACCTAGATGTCCCCAGAAAGTAATTTTCTAAGAGAAATAGGAATTCCACCAAAAGCTCTTCCACGTCTTCCACATAGCATGGAACTTTTATATCTGGGGCATTAAGGAAGCCAAACCAGTGATGATATCTGGTTTCCTTGAAGACTGAAGTACCCCTTCCTGAACGAAGCCTCCCCTGGTCCCACCAGCTCCTAGTGCCTTCCCTTCCATAATCAATCACCTTGTATCCAATTTGTACAAATTATGTATACACTTATATGTATGTGTGTGTATTTCTCTCTCTCTCTCTATGTATATATATATATATATGTATATATATATAGAGATAGATAGATATATATTATATATAGTGTTCCTATTACAGTGGGAGGAAAGCTTCTTGAGAGCAAGAATCAAATTGTTTCTCTTTTGGCTTTGTGATCCTAGTGCTGAGCAGAGTACCTGACACATAGCAAGTGTTTAATAAGTACTTGTTGATCCATCAAGTCAAGTCAGCTAGCATTTATTAAGTGACTAAGTGGCAGGCGCTGTGCTAAAAATTAGGGATATAGGGGCAGCTAGGTGGCGCAGTGGATAGAGCAGGTCCTGAAGTCAGGAGGACCTAAGTTCAAATCTGGCCTCAGACCAAACACTTGACACTTACTAGCTGTGTGACCCTGGGCAAGTTACTTAACCCCAATTGCCTAAAAAAAAAAAAAATTAGAGATACAAAGAAAGGCAAAAACAACCCCTGCTTTTTAAGCTCATAGTCCAGTGAGGGAGGTAACATGCAAACAACTATGTCTAAAACATATTGGGGGCCATCTCAGAGAGAAGGCGGTAAGATTTAGGAGGACAGGAAAAGACTTCCTGCAAAAGTTGGTATCTGAGACTTGAAGGAAGCTGGGGAAGCTAGGAGGTAGAGATGAGGAGAAAATGTGAGATATTTGAGACAGCCAGAGAAAATGGATGGAGTCTGGTGATGGCGTGTCATGTGTGAGAAATTTCAAGGAGCCCAGCCAGTGTCACTGGAACACAAACAACGTGGAGGGGAGTAAGGTATAAGAAGATTGTAAAGTAGTAAGCGACTAGGTTATAAAGCGCTTTGAAAGCTAAATAAGATTTTGTATTTGATTCTGTAGGTAAAATGGAATCCGTGCAGGTAGGTGAAAGAGTAGGATGTCATGCTACGCCTAGAGTTAGGAAGATGAGTTCAAATGTGACCTCAGATAATTAACAATGTATGTCACCCTGGGCAAGTTGCTTAACTTTGGTTTGATGCCTCAGTTTCCTCCACTGTAAAATGGGGATAATACCAGTACCTACCTCCCAGAGTTTTTGTTAGGATCAAATGAGATAATATTTTTGAAGTGCTAAACACAGTGATATTGGAAGACCTGTGCTTTAGAATCAGTTTGACAGCTGAGGATTGATTGGATAGGGGAGAGTTGAGGCAGGAGGATCATTCAGTAGGCTTTACAATAGTCCAAGTATGAGGTGATAAGGGCTGACAGTAGGGTGCTAGCAGTGTCCAAGAAGAGTAGGGGACATACGTGAGAGATGTTGAAAAGGTAGAAACAACGGGAGTTAACATTTGATTGAATATGGGGAATAAAAGAGGGGGTGAGGAGTTGAGGCTGACAGGTAGATTCTGAGCCTGGGTGACTAGGATAATGGTGGTACCCTCAACAGTAATAAGGAAGTTGGGAAAAGGGAAGGATTTTTGGGAGAAGAGAATGAGTTCAACTTTGAAAGTGTTGAGTTTAAGATATCTATAGACTATTCAGTTTGATATGTCTAAAAGGTAGTTGGTAAAACTGGAAGTTGGGAGATAGGTTAAGACTAAACCATTACACCAGAAAGTTATTTGCATGGGGTAAGAGACAATTGAAGCCAGATGAGCTCATGGGATCAACCGTGTTTTACAGTTTGCCAGAACTTTCATTCCATATCCTAGTTTTCAGGGATCCAGGGTTACCTCTTTGCCACCATGAAGCATTAAAGTAGGACTTTAATGGTGGAAGTCACATAAATGCCTACTCATTAATCAGTTTTACATGCTGTATCCATCATATTTACTCTTGTAAATAGCCATTTTTCAGAGGAACAATCTCAGTGGGGATGAAATCTGGCAACCTCCATTACAGGTGCCCCAGTCCCTACCTCCTCAACAATCACAATTACTAAAGGCCAAAAAAAGAAAGTTCTTACCGCCAATGGCACTCTTAAATGATTCAACAGCAGGATCTCATCTAGTTTTATTAATGGAAATGACATTCCAGAAAATGCATTACGATCTACTTTGCTGCTGTTGAATTCTAAGGAAAACAGT
>NW_020950940.1:0-14449 GCF_900497805.2 Vombatus ursinus
CTCATATTAGAATAGTGAATTCTTGGAGAAAAGCAACTGTTTTCCTTTCCTAGCTTAGCAGAGTGCTTTGCATAGAGTAAGGGCTTAATGAGGTTTTTTTTTTCTTTTGAGCTTTTAAATTTATTCATTAATTCAAAGAATGCATTAATATTTAATACATAGTTTACCTACCTCAAGGACTATAGGAAAGATATTAAAACAACCATTTATTAGGTCTACTGTGTGTAGACACTTTGCTAAATGCTTAGGGGAAATAAAAAGTTTAGATAAGAAATGGTCACCATCCTTAGGGACTTTAGAGTCCAGTAAAAAGAGATATGACATCTATGTAAGTCATTCTTTTTTATGACTTGTAAGTCATTGAACAGTTAATAAAAGGAGGGTTTGTTTTTGTTTTGTTTTGTTTTGTTTTAGCCTTAACATAGTATAGTGAGGTGGCACAGTGGATAAAGTCCTGGATAGTGTCAGGAAGACCTGAGTTAAAATTTGGCCTCAGATATTTACTAGCTGTGTGACCCTGAGCAAGTCACTTAACCTTGTTTGCCTCAGTTTCCTCATCTGTAAAATGAGCTGGAGAAGGAAATGACAAAGAGCTCCACTATCTTTGCCAAGACAATACAACAACAACATAGTACAGATATTCAGTGAGGCTACAGTGGTTCTTAGCTTCTCTGCCTACACTTGCCTCCTTATCTGATTAACAGTTTAGGGTGTGGTGGGTCAGAGTGGCCCTTGCCCCACCTAGGTGGGGGACCTTTTATACCCTGAATGGTCTGGAAACCACATCAACACCTCCAGAGGCCATGAGGAAACCCATAGCAAGGGATGACAGTTTGAGTCTTGGCCTACCACCAGGCCATTCAAGTCCTGACTTTGTGGTCTTTTCCCAATCCATTTTTAGGGGATTGGGGGAGAGGGAGAGGGGAGAATTCCAGTAGATATTAGTTCTAACACAAGTGCATAACAAAGGTCCAAACAAAGTTTTATGAAAGGGCTTTCAGTAAGGAGCACTGAGATCTGGGTAGGGTTTATACATAGGGAAGATGATCTTTGAGTTGGGCTTTCAAGGTTGAAGAGAAATTCAGATGCCTGTAACCCAGCATAAAGATAATGGTTAGAGGGAGTACATTCCAGGCATATGATAAGCCAATCCTTTATGCTATAATATTTCTGCTTGATTTTTTTTTTCAAGTCTAGATGTGAGTGGCAAAATTGTTGGAGCTTGCCAGGCCAAAACGTAGAAAACGGCATGTGCTAATGCAGTCAGTGCTAAAATGTGTTTATTGAAGAGAGACATATGTATGGATCTTTAAACATGAGGCTAAAAGAAATAATTTTTGTTATTCACAGGAATTTTTAAAAAAGAATTAATTAAACCGAATTTGGAGAAACATTCCTTTTGGATTATTTTTCTGGTTTGTGTTGTCATTTTTTTCTTTTTAATTGAGTTCTTTCTCTTTTTTTTGGTGCTTTTTTTTTTCTTCTAAATCTAAAATATTTCTAAAACAATGCTAATTTTACCTTGGAAACTCACCATGATGCCCTATTTTCTTGATAGTTTTTCAGGTACTAGAGTTGGAATCAGGAACACCTGGGCTTAGGTCTCACCTCAGACACTTATTTCTATGACCCTAAGAAAGTCATTTAAATTCTCTAGACCATAGTTTCTTTATCTGTAAAATGAAAAAGTTACACTTGCTGACCTCTAAAGTCCCTTCCAGTTCCAAAGCTATGATTTTATAACTTTCATTTGCCAACAGTCACCTGAGCATTGAAGTAAAAGCTCCTGTCTGAACAGGAAGTTAATAGTAAAAATTGATGTCCTCTTCTTTGAAAAATTTTAAATGGGAAGGACAAAACCATTTGGAAAGCACACAAACACTTTTTTGGAAATGACAATTATTTCAGAGGAAAGAAATGTCATTCACCAATTCACAGGGTATTATTGTCAATTTCCTTTCTGACTGAGTTTGGAAGTCTATTCTCTGCCTTTTTTGTGTTAGCAATAAAGGTTCTGTTCTATATGGTTTACTCTTTTGTATGGCATTGTCATTTTCCCTATTTGATGAGCCATCTGTTTCCTGGTCAGCCAGACTTGTGTTCATACTATTGGAGCGATGTGGTTGGGTTTTATTTTTTTGTTGCAGATGAGGATGCCAGAATAAGCTGGATATTCATGGAAGAATGTCACCAGATTTATTGGGATGCCCCACAACACTGAAGAACTAGGAATTATTTCTTTTATATATTTGGACACTGTCCTGGCTGTGTGATTTTTCCAGTTCTGCTATTTTTACCCTGACCCCAAGCACTGATGATTTGCTTTCTCATTAGCAAGTTCTTATTAGTAAGGGGAGAGCAGGGGGGGCATCTTGCTCATTTAAAAAAAATATTTCATACACTTGGAATTGTTTTAAATCCAAATAAATGAAATCTTGTCTGTCTTCACCATCAAATAATTTTGAGTAATATATTTTTTCATTTATAAAAAAAATTATAAAAACATTAAAAAAAACAAAAACAGAATTTAATTTAATTCTTACGTAGAACAGTTTAAACAGCTGTCTTTTGAATCAAGGAGACCTGGGTTCAATAATTACCACTGACGCATCTTGGCTGTGTGACCCTGGGTCAATCATTTAAACTCTCAGTGCCTAAGGCAATTCTCTGTGGCTAAAAGTTGTAAAGAAGATGCCTACCTGGCAGTGGTAGAGGAAGTTTCCAGCCAAGAGCTTGCAGGTCAGGTCAAAAATGACAAAACAGAGCAGCTGAAATAAAATGTGAGTGTGTGTCATGTACCTATCTGTGGTTACTGGGCGTCTGTGTTTTCCAATGACAGGTTGAGGTGTCTGGGTGAGTTAGTCAAATATTCAACTTTATTAAATAATCAGCTGAAAAATAGTGAACTTTCTTTCTCCCTCCCTCTCTCTTTTTCTCTGTCCCTCTCTCCCCCTCCCTCCCTCCTTCCCTTTTTCTCTCCCCTCTCCCTACTTCTCCCTTCTTCTTTCTCCTTTTTTCCCTCTCCCTCCCTCTCTCTCTATAGCATAAGTCACTTTGAATTTAGAAATTTTTCTCATTTTGCTTGTAGCTTCATGGTACTCAGAGTACTAATACGGATGTGATTGCAAAGAAGAATGTTTATTATACCTTTAAAACTATAGTCTACTCATAGAATGTTAGGACTGGGTGGGACCTTAGGGCTGACCTAGGTCAAATCTCTCATTTTGCACGTAAATAAATTAAGACCCAGTCTTCTGGAAGCAGTGAGATAATTTTGCCCATGGAATTTTTTTTTTTTAATATTGAGATTCTCTTTAAAAAGGAAAAAAAAAAGCCTTCTTATTAAGCAGCTTTTATGTTCAAACTGTAAGGTAATGAGATTGGCCTTCAAAAGTCTCATTATTTTAGTCGCACCTAGCTAATGGGGTTCTGACATATCCGAAGAATAATGGAATGCGGGCATATGGTGTATTTTTCTAGTCATTTTTAGATAAAATTATTGGGGCAAGATATTCACTTTTCAGCACTGCAGAAGCAAGCCAACCTTTGGAGAACAGTTAAGTATACTGGAAAGAGCACTGGTGTTGGGATCAGAAGACCTGGTTGTTCATCCTGGTTTTGAAACCTACTAATAACTTTGTGACCCTGGGCAAGTCACATAATACTAGTAATTAATAACAATAATAATGGCTAACATTTATATAAGCACTTACTATATGCCAGGCTCTGAGCTAAGCTCTTTACAAATATTTTCTCATTGATCTTCACAACAACCCTGAAAAGTAGATACTATTATTATCCCCTTTTTATAGATGAGGGATGTATCTGAGGCTGATTTTGAACTCAAATCTTCCTGACTCCAGGCCCAGTGCTTTATGCATAATGCCCCTATCTTCCTCTGTGAGATCTTTCTTGAATTAAATTTTGTTGATGAGGAAATTGAGCCCCAGAAAAGTAGTTAGTTTTTCAAAATTGCCCAGCTAATTTGTCACAATTACGTAGTTTTTTTGGTAGTAAAACACTATATAAATGTTAGATATTATTATTCGAGGGGAAAGAAGGGCTAGCATTTACATCTTTCATGGTTAAAATGAAGCTAGAGTGCCTCCCTATGGTGTGATGTGTGACAGATTGTGTGTCTCTTAGAGAGAGTAAATATGAATCCTTACCTCTCTGTCATAGCTAACATACTTTTGTTTTGCTTTGTTGTCCATTCTTAATAGGTGAAATGAGGAATGATTTATATATCACCATAGAAAGGGGAGAATTTGAGAAAGGAGGGAAGAGTGTGGCCAGGAACGTGGAAGTGACCATGTATATTATTGACACTAATGGCCAGAACTTAAAGGTATGTCATTTGTCCCTCTTTATACAAATTGATTTCTTTCTCATTGCTTTGAATTAATCTCAGTTTTAAAATTTCTGGAACTTTACATCTTTAACTCTGCATATTTTTTTTCATCATTCATAAAGTAAGGTTAAAATAAGATTTCTTCCTTAATTTACCTTCATAATTATATGTTGGCTAGTAGTTATTTTAATCATGTTATCAAGTTTCAACTTATGTAACAATTATTACTTAAATATGCCTTGTTTTTAGTTATTTAGGGGCATGAATTTCTTCTCTCCCTGACTCCATTCTGTTTTCTCATGGTTATCATAGATAGACACTTGACTCACTTTTGTAACCCCAGAAGAACTATTTTTAAAAATATGTCAGTTGCTTTTCTGTACTTTTTCCAAATAGATAGGATGATCTGTCTCTTTTTATTAGAGAGTCTCTTAAGTGGCAAAAACATTTACCTGGACCCCACAAGTAGTCCCTGTGTGATTGGAAACTGTAGTTACTTGTTCATATGATAGAACTATTCTAACCTCTTACTAATTCCCCAACTGAGGTATGTATTTTTAAGTATCTCCTTTAGAAAATGACAGTGTGTACAGTTAAGCTCCTAATCAAACACATTATTGTCTTTTTCAATATAGGGGTTCTTAAGCGAGAGTCTATATGCTTATGAAAAAAAATTTAAATAATATTTTATTTTCCCCCAATTACATGTAAAGATAATTTTTAACACACACTTTTTTTTAAAATTTGAGTTCCAAATTTTCTCCTTCCCTCCCTCCCTTCCCTTCCTCCTCCCTGAGGAAGTAAGCAGTTTGATATAGGTTACATTTGTACAATCATGCAAAGCATATTTCCATATGAAATTTTTGATAATTCTATTTCAGTATTATTGGTTTTCTTTGAAATCCTAGGCTTTTAAATACATTATTCTCAATAATAGTTTGTAGACTTTACCAGCTAAAGGGAGGCAAATAGGTGGCTTAGTGGATAGATCACTAGGCCTGGAGTCAGTATCTCGCCTCAGACACTCACTAGCTGTGTGAAAATGGCAAACCACTCCACTATCTTTCCAAGGAAATCCCATGGACAGTTTTGGCATGGTATGGTCCATGGAGTCATAAAGAGTCGAACAGGACTGAGTGACTCAACAACAGCCTTTACCAGACTGCCAAAGGAGTCCATGATACCAAAAAGAGTAAGAATCCCCCGATTAATATGAATAAATGAGACACATCTTTTAAAACAACGGACCTCTATTAGGTAGGGTTAATCACATGCAGCTAGCTAGCAGGTATAGCTGTCTTACCTACAAAGGAAGAAGGTCACTTTACATGAAAGGAGAACATGGGGAACAGATATATACATAGAGAAAAGTAATTGCTCTGCTGACTTCAAAGTAATTTGAAAATGAAGTTTTCTTTAACCTGTTTGTTTCTTTTGTTAGGATTTTATCTCCTTTGGCTCTGGTGAACCGCCAGCTAATGAGTTCCACTCCTTTGTACTTTACCACAACAACAGTCCCAGATGGTCTGAACTGCTGAAACTCCCCATTCCTGTGGATAAATTCAGAGGCTCCCACATCCGCTTTGAGTTCCGACATTGTTCCAGTAAGAATTGAGTATAATTAATTATATTGTCTTGTCTTATCAGGGCAGTCAGCACAGTGAGTAAACTGAGTGAGACCTTTGAGGTAGGGTGGAAAGAAGGCAAGTATCTTGGGAAAAGGATCTTTATTTAGAAGGGTTCTTTATTTCTAGGTAAGATTCCCAAACTTTTCAATCTGTGGAAACACCAACCTCGTGGAGGGGTTCAGAGAGAACAAATATATGGTGGGGGACTAGATACATACAATCAGGTCATTCTGTGTGAGAACTCCAGAATGATCAAGATGCAGTGTAGAAATGGGGAATGAGTGATACTCTAGAGTGGGGGGATATGAGTTCAAACCTATCTTTGACATTTGTTAACTGTGTAACCATGGGCAAGTCATACAACTTCTCTGAACTCGTTTCCTCATCTACAAAATGGAGATAATAAGATAATAAGAATCATAGACTTAGAGCTACAAGGTACCTGAAAGAGAATCTAGTTCAACCCTCTTCATTTTACTAATAAGGAAAATAAGTCTCAGATAATTTCATTGACTTTTCCAAGGTCACACAGATAAATAGGTGGCAAAACCTGTTCTGAACTGACTCCTGATTTAGCACTCTTTTCACTGAATTGTATGACTGACTATAATAGCACCTAGCTTCCAGGACTGATGTGAGGATAAAATTAAACCATATATATAAAGTGCTTTGCAAACCTTAAAGCACTGCATAAATATATGCTTTTATTACTAGTACCAGCAGACATCTTACGGAAAGAAACAGATTCAATATAAAATAATAAGACAACAAGATTGGTATTGCATAGTTCTTCATAATTTGATAGATGCCAAGGTAAGTGCTAAGGTAGCAACCATTATGATTAGTGGTCTCTATTGAGGTTTTTATGAGCATCTATTCTAGTGTATAAGGTCATTAGGAGGGTCAGAGCCAAGGTTTGTATAGGCTTTGAGTAGAGTAGAGAGTCTGGGGGCATAGAGAACTTGTCATCAGAAAGAATTGAATTCAAATGTCATCTCAGAGACTTAGAATCTGGGTGAGCTCAGGCAAATCATTTAAATAAACCCAAACTCAGTTTATTTTCTGTAAGGTGGGGATAATAGTAATACATACTTTATGAGATTATGAGGATAAATGAATAATACACATATAGGGCTTTGAAAGTGTAAAATGCTACATACATGTAATTACTACTACTACTGCTACTGCTACTATTACTATGAGTATGACTACTACTACTGCTACTACTACTACTATTGCAACAACAACATTGCTCTGCAATTTTTCCTTAGTCATTTTTTAAATTGAAATTATAGAATTATGGAATACTAGGACTAAAAAAGACTTTAGAAATTTTGTTGTCCAAACACCTCAATTTGTAGATAAAACCCAAGAAGGTTGAGTAATTTGTCTCTGTTGCCATTAATGTTGATTATTTTCCTCTGTTTTCCTAATCCACACACCATTCTGCTTATAGCTCATTCCCGTTTAGGCTTCCCTCACATATACTAGGGGTGTGTGTGTGTGTATGTATGTATGTGTGCATATGTGCGCATGTGTGTATGTGCAGGCATGTTTATGTGCAGATGCAAACACACAATTATGATGTATTTTACTTTTGAAAATAACAAAGCTTGGAAAATTTAAAGATTCATAGTCTTAGAGATGGAACAACATGTTTCTAGCTAGTTTAGGGATTCTTAACCTGAGAGCCACAGATTTACCTAGAGATTTATGGATAGATTGGGTTCATGAACTTGAACAGTTAAAAAAAATACATTTATATTTTCAATAACCTCTCACCAGAATTAAACATTTTCTTCAATTATTTAAAAACATTCTTTGGAAGGGTCCAGATGCTTCACAGGTTGCCAATGGGGTCAATAACATAAAAAATGGTTAAGAACCACTGATTAGTCTGTAGGAAAAGAGAGCATAAGCAATAGATTCATTTAATGCTGTTGATCTTTTATAGTCTTTTTTCTCTTGGATTTTTTCCCATTTTGCTCTTCTGGGTCTACTTCTATCTCTCTCATCCACTCCTTCTTGATCTTTTTCACTTGGTCTTCTTTCACTTGAAACTCTCTAAATGCAGGTGTGCAGCTAAAATGCCCTTGTAGTTTTTCCCCTTAGACCCTGTTTCTTGGTGATAATCTTCTACTCTGTTAACTTCGGTGATCTCCTCCATGTAAATGACTCCCAACTCTATATGTCCATTTAAAACCTCTGTCCTGAGCCTCAGTCTTATATTTTCAATTGTTTATTTGGTATCGTTACCCCGATGTTCTACTGGCATCTAAATCTCCCCTGAGAATATAGTTCAACCCTCTTCTCTTCCCTGAGCAAACACTTCACAAAATTTCAGTGCATGTCCAAAGAAATAAAACTGGTTGGCTATAATTGCTATTTTCAAAATTTCTCTAGAGTCTTACTTCCTAAGAAGAGACTAGGAGTATGGAAAAGTGTGGCATAGTATAGGAAGCCCTGGACTTGGAGTCAGGAAGACCAAAATTTGAACTTTACCTCAGAAACTTATTACTTATGTGATCCTAAAGTAAGTCACTTAGCCTCTGTGCCTCAGTTTTCTCATCTATTAAATGGATATCATAATAGCACATATGTAACAGTTGTGAGCAACAAATCAGATGAAATATGTAAAACATTTTGCAGACACTGGTGACAGTCCGATGGCAGTGATGATAATAATGATTATAAAAGGAAAAACATGTATCAGTAGCCTTTGGTTAAGGAAGATCCTTACCTGGTTCAATTCATTGAAGATTTATTAAGTGCCTACCGTTTGCAAGTCTGCTAGGTGCTATGGCTACGGAAATAATATTGAAAAAGTTCCTGACCTCAAGAAGCCTTCATTCTATTGAGGCAACCCAGGTAGCAGTATATAACAACCAGTATCCAGAGTGTGCTAACAACAAGAGGAATCATGGGAGATTTGGGGAAGACAAGGATTTTAAAGAGGCAGAAATAAGAAGGGGAGGGCATTGCAGGCATTAGGCTGCAGCATATAGATATAGAAATATATGGAAGTAGTTTGAGAAAAAGAAAAAAAAACTCATCATCTTTACCCCCAGCCTTCTCTTCTTCCTAATTCCTCATTTACTATTGAGGGCCCTACCACCTTCCCTGTCACCCCAGCTTATATCCTCAATGTCAGTTATGGCTGTCTACTTTCCCTTGGGGAAGAAAGTGTTTCCTGCTATCTAATCCATTACCAGATCTTGCTGTTTTTCTTTTCACAACATCTCTTATATTCCCTTCTTACCACTCACATAATCACCCCTTAATTCATGTCCACGTCACCTCTCAGCTGGATTGATTCGATAACTGTTCTGTCTCTCTGCCTCAAACCTCTCTCCTTTCCAATATGCCTTCCACATAGTTGCCAAAGTGATGGGGCAGCTAGGTGGTGCAGTGGATAGAGCACAGGTCCTGGAGTCAGGAAGACTCATCTTCCTGAGTTCAAATCTGACATGAGACACTTACTCTGGGCAAGGTCTCACTACATCACTGTTCCCCTCAGTAAATTCCAGTGGCTCTTTATTAGTTGTAGAATCAAATAAAAAGTCCTCTCTTTGGCATTTAAAACCAAACATAACCGGGTACCTTCCTGACTTTTTAGTTTTCTTACATTATTCTCCTCCATATGTTACGGTAGCCTTCTTCCTATTCCCTTTTGTGATAGTCCATTTTCTGTCCCCATGCCTAGAATCCTCCTTCTCTGTACCTCTATCTCTGGAATACCAGGATTCCTTTAAGACAACTCAAATCCCACGGCCTATAGGAGGCTGTTCTAGGTTCCTTAGTTACCTTTTTTTTTCTTCTCTAAAATTGTTTCCGTCTTCTCTGTATGTATCTTATGTATGTGTTGTGGCTCTCACTAGAATGTGAACTCCTTGAGTGGGGGATTGACATGGTGTTCAGCTGCCCTTCTTCTCCTGGCCCTCATCTGGCAGCTTACTGCAATTATGGAAAGATTGGGGGGGGGGGAAATCCCTTCTATGTTTGAGCCCAGTTTTTGCTCAGCACCTCCTGACTCTTGATTCGTTCAGTTCCACAGATTTCATCACCATATAATACGAACCCCTTGGTATTGCAAAATCTTAAAATATGCTTCTGAAGTTCCACATATTAGATTGGAACCAGGCAGGGAATATCTGAACACGTTATGAAGAACCTGCCAGGAAGAGCACCACCCTTAACGACTTACCCTATCACCATTTTTGGCTCACCAGTCTTCTACCCTGCATGACCCACATCACCTCCACTACTCTCCACTTTCAGGCATGAGCTTCTGACAGCCACTGAAAGAAATTATGTCCTAGTGCTCATGGGGTTCAATAAAAAGTCATGTTATCTGATATTCCCTACTGCAGATATGTTTGTTATATTCCAAACCTCTTTTCAATCCCCTGTCCCCTCCTACTAGCAGATGTCTTTGCCTCCTGCTTTCCTAAGAAATTTCAAGCTATTCATTGTGAATTCAATCATATTCCTTTCTCCACCCCTCAAAACTCTGCTGTATCTTTATCCTTATCTCCACTCCTGTCTCCAAGGAAGAATTGGCCTTTGTCTTTGACTTTCTATTTGTGTCCTCATTTCCATCCCCTCCTATCTTTTCCAGGAGCTTGCCCCATCAGTCATTTCCTCTCTTTCATCTTCATTTTCTCTGTGGCTAGGATATCGTTTCCTCCTGATTAGACAGGAAAGAAGTGCAGGGATTATGCTGCAAAGAAGTTTATAATGAGTCAGAAGTTAGGGAGCTGGATTCTTGCTACCTAAAGAAAAACAAGAGTGCCTCTTTACTCCTTATCTCTCAAACGGTGCTCATTTATCAAGACCTCATAAAATTGGGCAGAATTATAGTCTTGTTTTAAGGTGTTTGCCTACTTAATTTTGTTTGTTTTAAAGAATAGAAGATAAAGATGAGACAGCCATTTATAACCATGATGTAATCTCTTTGCTAGTTTTCTCACTTTGATACCTTTATTATTTAAAAAAAAACACATCTGGGTCAAATGCATGTCATGAAAGACAAAAATGATAAATGGTGGAACGCACTCTTAAAATTACTCCTCAGTAAATCTTTTCCTTCTAAATCAGAAGTTCTGTACCTGAAAATATCATTTGACATAGAATTATCTCCCCAGAGAGCTTTACTTTTGTGGATCTGTGGATCTTTCTGATCCTGTCAATCTTGAATGGGGAAAATTCATGTTTTGGTTTTTAAAGTGAAACCTCATTTCACCTCCAGTTTTCTGGCATTTATTAACTCTAGGAACCAAAGTCAGCCTTTCAGAATGACTACTTGGGGGCAGCTAAGTGGCGTAGTAGATAAAGCTCCAGCCTTGGAGTCAGGGGGGCCTGAGTTCAAATGTGGCCTCAGACACTTGACACTTACTAGCTGTGTGACCCTGGGCAAGTCACTTAACCCTGATTGCCTTACCAGAAAGAAAAAAAAAAGATTAAAATGACTGCTTAATAGAATTATGCTGAATATTATGTGAGAACATTTTTCCAAAGAAGTAGATCACTTGTGTTACTCAATGTGCCACCCTATGATTAATTGGGGCAGCAAGCTGGTGCAAGAGATAGAGTGCCAGACCTGGAGTCAGGGAGACTCATCTTCCCAAGTTGAAGTCTGGCTTCAGTTACTTACTAGTTGTGTGACCCTGGGCAAATCACTTAACCCTGCCTCAGGGAAAAATGAGCTGGAAAAGGATATGGCAAACCCCTTCAATATCTTTGCCAAGAAAACCCCAAATGGGTTCATGAACAGTCAGACACAATTGAAAAATGACTGAACAACAACAATGGTTAAATATCAAGGTTGTAGTGTATTATGCCACTAAAGACTTGCTAAACCTTAAAGAAACATTGTTGCTAGCTCAAGTAGTCATAGACTTAGGAACAGGATGGCAACTGAACCTATAATTTCTTTGATATAGCAACACCTTATATGGAAGTTCCTTCTATCAATGTGGGTCTGCACTTTCTGTGTAACTTACACTCTTAGAGAGCCATCAAGAGCACTGAGAGTTTATGGGACTTGTCAAGGAATGTGACCAACGTCTTTCAGAGAGCCTTGAACCCGAGCCTTCTTGACTCTGTGACCAGTTCTTTATTTACTACACCTTGATTCCTCTCTAGGCTTTGTCTCAGGGCCCTGCATATATTTATGAACTGACTTCACTCACACGTATTTATTGAATGTTTGCTATCTTTGTACTCCTCCATTTTTTCTTTCTCCTTGTATTCATTCATCAAATCCCATCTCCTTTATCTTCATGTCTCCTATCTGTCCCCTTCTTTCCATTCTCATTGCCATGTCAAGTTCCTTATCGCCCCCTATTGCTCCCCTTATTACCTTGTATTGAATAACCTTTTAGCTGGCTTCACCATCTTCAGTCTCTTGCCCAGCCAATTTGTCCTTCCAACTGCTGTCAGAATAACCTTACTAATGTATAATTCTGATCAATCCATCCTATTGCTTAAAAATCTTCAATGACATCCTTCTGTAGTAATTCAAAAATACATGATTTCTTCAGTGGTGGGAACTTTGTTCTCCTCTTTGTGAGGTGAGACTGCAAGTAAAGCACCTCTATGAATTAGCTAAGATGGCCATGAGTTTGAATTCGTCAATGGGCTTATCATTTTCAGGTTAGTAGGGATTGGCAGAACTTGCATTTAGCCAGAGGAGTCTTTAAGAACTTGGAGTAACCTGCATGAGGCATCACTGTAAGATCTTGGAGGAGCCAATGATTCCTTAGCCTTCAATTCCCTCCATAATCTAACTCTAGTTTACCTTTTCAGCTTTGTCTCATGTTATCTCCTTTCACATGACCTGTTCAAAAGCCAAATTGAACTCCTCCACATTCCCCAAATATGCCCCACACTTTTCCAATTTTGTGGCCCATGATGGTTCCATCCTAGATTATCCTCCCCCTATATTTCCACTCTCGGAAATCCCACTCACCCAGCTCCATTGACATTTCTTCATCAGAGTCAATTTTGGTTTCCCTTAGCCAAAAATAGCCCTTTCTTCTCATGAATTCTCATAGCACTTTGTGTATCTCATGAATTTGCCATGTTTCTCTGTGACCATGATTCATTCCCATTGCTAAATTACTAAAAAACTTGAGCTATGTCTTATTCATCTTTATTTCTCACTCAGCCATTACTGTGCTTAGTGCATAGAGGCAGCTAGGTGGCATAGTAGATAAAGTTTCAGGCTTGGAATCAGGAAGAGCTGAGTTCATATTTGACTTCAGATACTAACTGTGTAAATCTGGACAGCTCTGCCTTTGTTTTCTTTTCTATAAAATGGGGATAATAATAGTACCTGCCTCTCTGGAGGCTGTGAGGAGCACAATGATATAGTTGTAAAGCACCTAGCACAGTGGTTGGTACATAATAAGCATGATATAAATGTTAGTTGTTGTTGTTATTACATTTGTTAAATTAAATTATGTCTGCAACTAAACTTGGACAGGATAACTGAAAATAATTCTTCTAATAACATCTCAAGGAATCAAGACTACAAAACAATAATATTCCAATCCTTGTTTTATCTCAGGGAGTAAGTTTGGCATGTTTGGAAAACACATTGATCCTTTCTGGCCTTCAGAGTTTAATTAGAGTGATTATAGGATCATAGATTTAAATCTTCAAAGGAAGGTGTAGAGATCATTGAGTTCAACCTTCTCATTTTACAGATAAACAGAGTAAGTCCAGAGAGGTTAATTAACTTGCCTACAGTCCCACAGGCATAAGTGGCAGAGTGGGAATTTTGATCCCAGTCCTTAGACTCTATCCATTGCTCTTTCCAAGGAACCATATTGCCTCAAAATAATCTACTAAGTGATTGGAGCAGCCAGGTGGTGCGATGGGTAGAGTGCTGGAGACTGCAGTCAGGAAGACTCATCTTCCCAAGTTCAAATCCAACCTCAAGAAGTTACTAGCTGTGTGACACTGGGCAAATCACTTAACCTAATTTGCCTCAGTTTCTTCCTCTGTAAAATGGCTAGAGAAGGAAAGGTCAAAACACTACATATCTTTGCCAAGAAAACCCCAAATGAAGTCACAAAGAGTCGGACACAACTGAAATGACTTGACAACCACAACTGTGGCACTAATGAAGCTTCCAGGCATATTTAACATATTATGAAAATATAATATGTATCTGGCAACAATCTGTTTTATTGAGTTTTATTGTCCTTTCATGTTTTCAAGTGAAGGACAAATTCTTTGCCACAACCTAGGCTAGTAGCAGCCAAGCTAGTGGCTCAAAGCAGTGACGTCATTTACTTTTGTTGTCAAGACCATTCTGTACAACAGCTAGGGGGCAGAGTTTGGCTAATACATTGTGGATGTTTATGGGCTTGCTAGTGAAGGTAATCATCTCTGTTTCTTCTTCATGATTCTATGATTTTTTTTTAATTACATGTCTGTAAACATAAAGTTTAGACACATAAAT
>NW_020950941.1:0-14522 GCF_900497805.2 Vombatus ursinus
CTCATATTAGAATAGTGAATTCTTGGAGAAAAGCAACTGTTTTCCTTTCCTAGCTTAGCAGAGTGCTTTGCATAGAGTAAGGGCTTAATGAGGTTTTTTTTTTCTTTTGAGCTTTTAAATTTATTCATTAATTCAAAGAATGCATTAATATTTAATACATAGTTTACCTACCTCAAGGACTATAGGAAAGATATTAAAACAACCATTTATTAGGTCTACTGTGTGTAGACACTTTGCTAAATGCTTAGGGGAAATAAAAAGTTTAGATAAGAAATGGTCACCATCCTTAGGGACTTTAGAGTCCAGTAAAAAGAGATATGACATCTATGTAAGTCATTCTTTTTTATGACTTGTAAGTCATTGAACAGTTAATAAAAGGAGGGTTTGTTTTTGTTTTGTTTTGTTTTGTTTTAGCCTTAACATAGTATAGTGAGGTGGCACAGTGGATAAAGTCCTGGATAGTGTCAGGAAGACCTGAGTTAAAATTTGGCCTCAGATATTTACTAGCTGTGTGACCCTGAGCAAGTCACTTAACCTTGTTTGCCTCAGTTTCCTCATCTGTAAAATGAGCTGGAGAAGGAAATGACAAAGAGCTCCACTATCTTTGCCAAGACAATACAACAACAACATAGTACAGATATTCAGTGAGGCTACAGTGGTTCTTAGCTTCTCTGCCTACACTTGCCTCCTTATCTGATTAACAGTTTAGGGTGTGGTGGGTCAGAGTGGCCCTTGCCCCACCTAGGTGGGGGACCTTTTATACCCTGAATGGTCTGGAAACCACATCAACACCTCCAGAGGCCATGAGGAAACCCATAGCAAGGGATGACAGTTTGAGTCTTGGCCTACCACCAGGCCATTCAAGTCCTGACTTTGTGGTCTTTTCCCAATCCATTTTTAGGGGATTGGGGGAGAGGGAGAGGGGAGAATTCCAGTAGATATTAGTTCTAACACAAGTGCATAACAAAGGTCCAAACAAAGTTTTATGAAAGGGCTTTCAGTAAGGAGCACTGAGATCTGGGTAGGGTTTATACATAGGGAAGATGATCTTTGAGTTGGGCTTTCAAGGTTGAAGAGAAATTCAGATGCCTGTAACCCAGCATAAAGATAATGGTTAGAGGGAGTACATTCCAGGCATATGATAAGCCAATCCTTTATGCTATAATATTTCTGCTTGATTTTTTTTTTCAAGTCTAGATGTGAGTGGCAAAATTGTTGGAGCTTGCCAGGCCAAAACGTAGAAAACGGCATGTGCTAATGCAGTCAGTGCTAAAATGTGTTTATTGAAGAGAGACATATGTATGGATCTTTAAACATGAGGCTAAAAGAAATAATTTTTGTTATTCACAGGAATTTTTAAAAAAGAATTAATTAAACCGAATTTGGAGAAACATTCCTTTTGGATTATTTTTCTGGTTTGTGTTGTCATTTTTTTCTTTTTAATTGAGTTCTTTCTCTTTTTTTTGGTGCTTTTTTTTTTCTTCTAAATCTAAAATATTTCTAAAACAATGCTAATTTTACCTTGGAAACTCACCATGATGCCCTATTTTCTTGATAGTTTTTCAGGTACTAGAGTTGGAATCAGGAACACCTGGGCTTAGGTCTCACCTCAGACACTTATTTCTATGACCCTAAGAAAGTCATTTAAATTCTCTAGACCATAGTTTCTTTATCTGTAAAATGAAAAAGTTACACTTGCTGACCTCTAAAGTCCCTTCCAGTTCCAAAGCTATGATTTTATAACTTTCATTTGCCAACAGTCACCTGAGCATTGAAGTAAAAGCTCCTGTCTGAACAGGAAGTTAATAGTAAAAATTGATGTCCTCTTCTTTGAAAAATTTTAAATGGGAAGGACAAAACCATTTGGAAAGCACACAAACACTTTTTTGGAAATGACAATTATTTCAGAGGAAAGAAATGTCATTCACCAATTCACAGGGTATTATTGTCAATTTCCTTTCTGACTGAGTTTGGAAGTCTATTCTCTGCCTTTTTTGTGTTAGCAATAAAGGTTCTGTTCTATATGGTTTACTCTTTTGTATGGCATTGTCATTTTCCCTATTTGATGAGCCATCTGTTTCCTGGTCAGCCAGACTTGTGTTCATACTATTGGAGCGATGTGGTTGGGTTTTATTTTTTTGTTGCAGATGAGGATGCCAGAATAAGCTGGATATTCATGGAAGAATGTCACCAGATTTATTGGGATGCCCCACAACACTGAAGAACTAGGAATTATTTCTTTTATATATTTGGACACTGTCCTGGCTGTGTGATTTTTCCAGTTCTGCTATTTTTACCCTGACCCCAAGCACTGATGATTTGCTTTCTCATTAGCAAGTTCTTATTAGTAAGGGGAGAGCAGGGGGGGCATCTTGCTCATTTAAAAAAAATATTTCATACACTTGGAATTGTTTTAAATCCAAATAAATGAAATCTTGTCTGTCTTCACCATCAAATAATTTTGAGTAATATATTTTTTCATTTATAAAAAAAATTATAAAAACATTAAAAAAAACAAAAACAGAATTTAATTTAATTCTTACGTAGAACAGTTTAAACAGCTGTCTTTTGAATCAAGGAGACCTGGGTTCAATAATTACCACTGACGCATCTTGGCTGTGTGACCCTGGGTCAATCATTTAAACTCTCAGTGCCTAAGGCAATTCTCTGTGGCTAAAAGTTGTAAAGAAGATGCCTACCTGGCAGTGGTAGAGGAAGTTTCCAGCCAAGAGCTTGCAGGTCAGGTCAAAAATGACAAAACAGAGCAGCTGAAATAAAATGTGAGTGTGTGTCATGTACCTATCTGTGGTTACTGGGCGTCTGTGTTTTCCAATGACAGGTTGAGGTGTCTGGGTGAGTTAGTCAAATATTCAACTTTATTAAATAATCAGCTGAAAAATAGTGAACTTTCTTTCTCCCTCCCTCTCTCTTTTTCTCTGTCCCTCTCTCCCCCTCCCTCCCTCCTTCCCTTTTTCTCTCCCCTCTCCCTACTTCTCCCTTCTTCTTTCTCCTTTTTTCCCTCTCCCTCCCTCTCTCTCTATAGCATAAGTCACTTTGAATTTAGAAATTTTTCTCATTTTGCTTGTAGCTTCATGGTACTCAGAGTACTAATACGGATGTGATTGCAAAGAAGAATGTTTATTATACCTTTAAAACTATAGTCTACTCATAGAATGTTAGGACTGGGTGGGACCTTAGGGCTGACCTAGGTCAAATCTCTCATTTTGCACGTAAATAAATTAAGACCCAGTCTTCTGGAAGCAGTGAGATAATTTTGCCCATGGAATTTTTTTTTTTTAATATTGAGATTCTCTTTAAAAAGGAAAAAAAAAAGCCTTCTTATTAAGCAGCTTTTATGTTCAAACTGTAAGGTAATGAGATTGGCCTTCAAAAGTCTCATTATTTTAGTCGCACCTAGCTAATGGGGTTCTGACATATCCGAAGAATAATGGAATGCGGGCATATGGTGTATTTTTCTAGTCATTTTTAGATAAAATTATTGGGGCAAGATATTCACTTTTCAGCACTGCAGAAGCAAGCCAACCTTTGGAGAACAGTTAAGTATACTGGAAAGAGCACTGGTGTTGGGATCAGAAGACCTGGTTGTTCATCCTGGTTTTGAAACCTACTAATAACTTTGTGACCCTGGGCAAGTCACATAATACTAGTAATTAATAACAATAATAATGGCTAACATTTATATAAGCACTTACTATATGCCAGGCTCTGAGCTAAGCTCTTTACAAATATTTTCTCATTGATCTTCACAACAACCCTGAAAAGTAGATACTATTATTATCCCCTTTTTATAGATGAGGGATGTATCTGAGGCTGATTTTGAACTCAAATCTTCCTGACTCCAGGCCCAGTGCTTTATGCATAATGCCCCTATCTTCCTCTGTGAGATCTTTCTTGAATTAAATTTTGTTGATGAGGAAATTGAGCCCCAGAAAAGTAGTTAGTTTTTCAAAATTGCCCAGCTAATTTGTCACAATTACGTAGTTTTTTTGGTAGTAAAACACTATATAAATGTTAGATATTATTATTCGAGGGGAAAGAAGGGCTAGCATTTACATCTTTCATGGTTAAAATGAAGCTAGAGTGCCTCCCTATGGTGTGATGTGTGACAGATTGTGTGTCTCTTAGAGAGAGTAAATATGAATCCTTACCTCTCTGTCATAGCTAACATACTTTTGTTTTGCTTTGTTGTCCATTCTTAATAGGTGAAATGAGGAATGATTTATATATCACCATAGAAAGGGGAGAATTTGAGAAAGGAGGGAAGAGTGTGGCCAGGAACGTGGAAGTGACCATGTATATTATTGACACTAATGGCCAGAACTTAAAGGTATGTCATTTGTCCCTCTTTATACAAATTGATTTCTTTCTCATTGCTTTGAATTAATCTCAGTTTTAAAATTTCTGGAACTTTACATCTTTAACTCTGCATATTTTTTTTCATCATTCATAAAGTAAGGTTAAAATAAGATTTCTTCCTTAATTTACCTTCATAATTATATGTTGGCTAGTAGTTATTTTAATCATGTTATCAAGTTTCAACTTATGTAACAATTATTACTTAAATATGCCTTGTTTTTAGTTATTTAGGGGCATGAATTTCTTCTCTCCCTGACTCCATTCTGTTTTCTCATGGTTATCATAGATAGACACTTGACTCACTTTTGTAACCCCAGAAGAACTATTTTTAAAAATATGTCAGTTGCTTTTCTGTACTTTTTCCAAATAGATAGGATGATCTGTCTCTTTTTATTAGAGAGTCTCTTAAGTGGCAAAAACATTTACCTGGACCCCACAAGTAGTCCCTGTGTGATTGGAAACTGTAGTTACTTGTTCATATGATAGAACTATTCTAACCTCTTACTAATTCCCCAACTGAGGTATGTATTTTTAAGTATCTCCTTTAGAAAATGACAGTGTGTACAGTTAAGCTCCTAATCAAACACATTATTGTCTTTTTCAATATAGGGGTTCTTAAGCGAGAGTCTATATGCTTATGAAAAAAAATTTAAATAATATTTTATTTTCCCCCAATTACATGTAAAGATAATTTTTAACACACACTTTTTTTTAAAATTTGAGTTCCAAATTTTCTCCTTCCCTCCCTCCCTTCCCTTCCTCCTCCCTGAGGAAGTAAGCAGTTTGATATAGGTTACATTTGTACAATCATGCAAAGCATATTTCCATATGAAATTTTTGATAATTCTATTTCAGTATTATTGGTTTTCTTTGAAATCCTAGGCTTTTAAATACATTATTCTCAATAATAGTTTGTAGACTTTACCAGCTAAAGGGAGGCAAATAGGTGGCTTAGTGGATAGATCACTAGGCCTGGAGTCAGAATCTCACCTCAGACACTCACTAGCTGTGAGGCAAATAGGTGGCTTAGTGGATAGATCACTAGGCCTGGAGTCAGTATCTCGCCTCAGACACTCACTAGCTGTGTGAAAATGGCAAACCACTCCACTATCTTTCCAAGGAAATCCCATGGACAGTTTTGGCATGGTATGGTCCATGGAGTCATAAAGAGTCGAACAGGACTGAGTGACTCAACAACAGCCTTTACCAGACTGCCAAAGGAGTCCATGATACCAAAAAGAGTAAGAATCCCCCGATTAATATGAATAAATGAGACACATCTTTTAAAACAACGGACCTCTATTAGGTAGGGTTAATCACATGCAGCTAGCTAGCAGGTATAGCTGTCTTACCTACAAAGGAAGAAGGTCACTTTACATGAAAGGAGAACATGGGGAACAGATATATACATAGAGAAAAGTAATTGCTCTGCTGACTTCAAAGTAATTTGAAAATGAAGTTTTCTTTAACCTGTTTGTTTCTTTTGTTAGGATTTTATCTCCTTTGGCTCTGGTGAACCGCCAGCTAATGAGTTCCACTCCTTTGTACTTTACCACAACAACAGTCCCAGATGGTCTGAACTGCTGAAACTCCCCATTCCTGTGGATAAATTCAGAGGCTCCCACATCCGCTTTGAGTTCCGACATTGTTCCAGTAAGAATTGAGTATAATTAATTATATTGTCTTGTCTTATCAGGGCAGTCAGCACAGTGAGTAAACTGAGTGAGACCTTTGAGGTAGGGTGGAAAGAAGGCAAGTATCTTGGGAAAAGGATCTTTATTTAGAAGGGTTCTTTATTTCTAGGTAAGATTCCCAAACTTTTCAATCTGTGGAAACACCAACCTCGTGGAGGGGTTCAGAGAGAACAAATATATGGTGGGGGACTAGATACATACAATCAGGTCATTCTGTGTGAGAACTCCAGAATGATCAAGATGCAGTGTAGAAATGGGGAATGAGTGATACTCTAGAGTGGGGGGATATGAGTTCAAACCTATCTTTGACATTTGTTAACTGTGTAACCATGGGCAAGTCATACAACTTCTCTGAACTCGTTTCCTCATCTACAAAATGGAGATAATAAGATAATAAGAATCATAGACTTAGAGCTACAAGGTACCTGAAAGAGAATCTAGTTCAACCCTCTTCATTTTACTAATAAGGAAAATAAGTCTCAGATAATTTCATTGACTTTTCCAAGGTCACACAGATAAATAGGTGGCAAAACCTGTTCTGAACTGACTCCTGATTTAGCACTCTTTTCACTGAATTGTATGACTGACTATAATAGCACCTAGCTTCCAGGACTGATGTGAGGATAAAATTAAACCATATATATAAAGTGCTTTGCAAACCTTAAAGCACTGCATAAATATATGCTTTTATTACTAGTACCAGCAGACATCTTACGGAAAGAAACAGATTCAATATAAAATAATAAGACAACAAGATTGGTATTGCATAGTTCTTCATAATTTGATAGATGCCAAGGTAAGTGCTAAGGTAGCAACCATTATGATTAGTGGTCTCTATTGAGGTTTTTATGAGCATCTATTCTAGTGTATAAGGTCATTAGGAGGGTCAGAGCCAAGGTTTGTATAGGCTTTGAGTAGAGTAGAGAGTCTGGGGGCATAGAGAACTTGTCATCAGAAAGAATTGAATTCAAATGTCATCTCAGAGACTTAGAATCTGGGTGAGCTCAGGCAAATCATTTAAATAAACCCAAACTCAGTTTATTTTCTGTAAGGTGGGGATAATAGTAATACATACTTTATGAGATTATGAGGATAAATGAATAATACACATATAGGGCTTTGAAAGTGTAAAATGCTACATACATGTAATTACTACTACTACTGCTACTGCTACTATTACTATGAGTATGACTACTACTACTGCTACTACTACTACTATTGCAACAACAACATTGCTCTGCAATTTTTCCTTAGTCATTTTTTAAATTGAAATTATAGAATTATGGAATACTAGGACTAAAAAAGACTTTAGAAATTTTGTTGTCCAAACACCTCAATTTGTAGATAAAACCCAAGAAGGTTGAGTAATTTGTCTCTGTTGCCATTAATGTTGATTATTTTCCTCTGTTTTCCTAATCCACACACCATTCTGCTTATAGCTCATTCCCGTTTAGGCTTCCCTCACATATACTAGGGGTGTGTGTGTGTGTATGTATGTATGTGTGCATATGTGCGCATGTGTGTATGTGCAGGCATGTTTATGTGCAGATGCAAACACACAATTATGATGTATTTTACTTTTGAAAATAACAAAGCTTGGAAAATTTAAAGATTCATAGTCTTAGAGATGGAACAACATGTTTCTAGCTAGTTTAGGGATTCTTAACCTGAGAGCCACAGATTTACCTAGAGATTTATGGATAGATTGGGTTCATGAACTTGAACAGTTAAAAAAAATACATTTATATTTTCAATAACCTCTCACCAGAATTAAACATTTTCTTCAATTATTTAAAAACATTCTTTGGAAGGGTCCAGATGCTTCACAGGTTGCCAATGGGGTCAATAACATAAAAAATGGTTAAGAACCACTGATTAGTCTGTAGGAAAAGAGAGCATAAGCAATAGATTCATTTAATGCTGTTGATCTTTTATAGTCTTTTTTCTCTTGGATTTTTTCCCATTTTGCTCTTCTGGGTCTACTTCTATCTCTCTCATCCACTCCTTCTTGATCTTTTTCACTTGGTCTTCTTTCACTTGAAACTCTCTAAATGCAGGTGTGCAGCTAAAATGCCCTTGTAGTTTTTCCCCTTAGACCCTGTTTCTTGGTGATAATCTTCTACTCTGTTAACTTCGGTGATCTCCTCCATGTAAATGACTCCCAACTCTATATGTCCATTTAAAACCTCTGTCCTGAGCCTCAGTCTTATATTTTCAATTGTTTATTTGGTATCGTTACCCCGATGTTCTACTGGCATCTAAATCTCCCCTGAGAATATAGTTCAACCCTCTTCTCTTCCCTGAGCAAACACTTCACAAAATTTCAGTGCATGTCCAAAGAAATAAAACTGGTTGGCTATAATTGCTATTTTCAAAATTTCTCTAGAGTCTTACTTCCTAAGAAGAGACTAGGAGTATGGAAAAGTGTGGCATAGTATAGGAAGCCCTGGACTTGGAGTCAGGAAGACCAAAATTTGAACTTTACCTCAGAAACTTATTACTTATGTGATCCTAAAGTAAGTCACTTAGCCTCTGTGCCTCAGTTTTCTCATCTATTAAATGGATATCATAATAGCACATATGTAACAGTTGTGAGCAACAAATCAGATGAAATATGTAAAACATTTTGCAGACACTGGTGACAGTCCGATGGCAGTGATGATAATAATGATTATAAAAGGAAAAACATGTATCAGTAGCCTTTGGTTAAGGAAGATCCTTACCTGGTTCAATTCATTGAAGATTTATTAAGTGCCTACCGTTTGCAAGTCTGCTAGGTGCTATGGCTACGGAAATAATATTGAAAAAGTTCCTGACCTCAAGAAGCCTTCATTCTATTGAGGCAACCCAGGTAGCAGTATATAACAACCAGTATCCAGAGTGTGCTAACAACAAGAGGAATCATGGGAGATTTGGGGAAGACAAGGATTTTAAAGAGGCAGAAATAAGAAGGGGAGGGCATTGCAGGCATTAGGCTGCAGCATATAGATATAGAAATATATGGAAGTAGTTTGAGAAAAAGAAAAAAAAACTCATCATCTTTACCCCCAGCCTTCTCTTCTTCCTAATTCCTCATTTACTATTGAGGGCCCTACCACCTTCCCTGTCACCCCAGCTTATATCCTCAATGTCAGTTATGGCTGTCTACTTTCCCTTGGGGAAGAAAGTGTTTCCTGCTATCTAATCCATTACCAGATCTTGCTGTTTTTCTTTTCACAACATCTCTTATATTCCCTTCTTACCACTCACATAATCACCCCTTAATTCATGTCCACGTCACCTCTCAGCTGGATTGATTCGATAACTGTTCTGTCTCTCTGCCTCAAACCTCTCTCCTTTCCAATATGCCTTCCACATAGTTGCCAAAGTGATGGGGCAGCTAGGTGGTGCAGTGGATAGAGCACAGGTCCTGGAGTCAGGAAGACTCATCTTCCTGAGTTCAAATCTGACATGAGACACTTACTCTGGGCAAGGTCTCACTACATCACTGTTCCCCTCAGTAAATTCCAGTGGCTCTTTATTAGTTGTAGAATCAAATAAAAAGTCCTCTCTTTGGCATTTAAAACCAAACATAACCGGGTACCTTCCTGACTTTTTAGTTTTCTTACATTATTCTCCTCCATATGTTACGGTAGCCTTCTTCCTATTCCCTTTTGTGATAGTCCATTTTCTGTCCCCATGCCTAGAATCCTCCTTCTCTGTACCTCTATCTCTGGAATACCAGGATTCCTTTAAGACAACTCAAATCCCACGGCCTATAGGAGGCTGTTCTAGGTTCCTTAGTTACCTTTTTTTTTCTTCTCTAAAATTGTTTCCGTCTTCTCTGTATGTATCTTATGTATGTGTTGTGGCTCTCACTAGAATGTGAACTCCTTGAGTGGGGGATTGACATGGTGTTCAGCTGCCCTTCTTCTCCTGGCCCTCATCTGGCAGCTTACTGCAATTATGGAAAGATTGGGGGGGGGGAAATCCCTTCTATGTTTGAGCCCAGTTTTTGCTCAGCACCTCCTGACTCTTGATTCGTTCAGTTCCACAGATTTCATCACCATATAATACGAACCCCTTGGTATTGCAAAATCTTAAAATATGCTTCTGAAGTTCCACATATTAGATTGGAACCAGGCAGGGAATATCTGAACACGTTATGAAGAACCTGCCAGGAAGAGCACCACCCTTAACGACTTACCCTATCACCATTTTTGGCTCACCAGTCTTCTACCCTGCATGACCCACATCACCTCCACTACTCTCCACTTTCAGGCATGAGCTTCTGACAGCCACTGAAAGAAATTATGTCCTAGTGCTCATGGGGTTCAATAAAAAGTCATGTTATCTGATATTCCCTACTGCAGATATGTTTGTTATATTCCAAACCTCTTTTCAATCCCCTGTCCCCTCCTACTAGCAGATGTCTTTGCCTCCTGCTTTCCTAAGAAATTTCAAGCTATTCATTGTGAATTCAATCATATTCCTTTCTCCACCCCTCAAAACTCTGCTGTATCTTTATCCTTATCTCCACTCCTGTCTCCAAGGAAGAATTGGCCTTTGTCTTTGACTTTCTATTTGTGTCCTCATTTCCATCCCCTCCTATCTTTTCCAGGAGCTTGCCCCATCAGTCATTTCCTCTCTTTCATCTTCATTTTCTCTGTGGCTAGGATATCGTTTCCTCCTGATTAGACAGGAAAGAAGTGCAGGGATTATGCTGCAAAGAAGTTTATAATGAGTCAGAAGTTAGGGAGCTGGATTCTTGCTACCTAAAGAAAAACAAGAGTGCCTCTTTACTCCTTATCTCTCAAACGGTGCTCATTTATCAAGACCTCATAAAATTGGGCAGAATTATAGTCTTGTTTTAAGGTGTTTGCCTACTTAATTTTGTTTGTTTTAAAGAATAGAAGATAAAGATGAGACAGCCATTTATAACCATGATGTAATCTCTTTGCTAGTTTTCTCACTTTGATACCTTTATTATTTAAAAAAAAACACATCTGGGTCAAATGCATGTCATGAAAGACAAAAATGATAAATGGTGGAACGCACTCTTAAAATTACTCCTCAGTAAATCTTTTCCTTCTAAATCAGAAGTTCTGTACCTGAAAATATCATTTGACATAGAATTATCTCCCCAGAGAGCTTTACTTTTGTGGATCTGTGGATCTTTCTGATCCTGTCAATCTTGAATGGGGAAAATTCATGTTTTGGTTTTTAAAGTGAAACCTCATTTCACCTCCAGTTTTCTGGCATTTATTAACTCTAGGAACCAAAGTCAGCCTTTCAGAATGACTACTTGGGGGCAGCTAAGTGGCGTAGTAGATAAAGCTCCAGCCTTGGAGTCAGGGGGGCCTGAGTTCAAATGTGGCCTCAGACACTTGACACTTACTAGCTGTGTGACCCTGGGCAAGTCACTTAACCCTGATTGCCTTACCAGAAAGAAAAAAAAAAGATTAAAATGACTGCTTAATAGAATTATGCTGAATATTATGTGAGAACATTTTTCCAAAGAAGTAGATCACTTGTGTTACTCAATGTGCCACCCTATGATTAATTGGGGCAGCAAGCTGGTGCAAGAGATAGAGTGCCAGACCTGGAGTCAGGGAGACTCATCTTCCCAAGTTGAAGTCTGGCTTCAGTTACTTACTAGTTGTGTGACCCTGGGCAAATCACTTAACCCTGCCTCAGGGAAAAATGAGCTGGAAAAGGATATGGCAAACCCCTTCAATATCTTTGCCAAGAAAACCCCAAATGGGTTCATGAACAGTCAGACACAATTGAAAAATGACTGAACAACAACAATGGTTAAATATCAAGGTTGTAGTGTATTATGCCACTAAAGACTTGCTAAACCTTAAAGAAACATTGTTGCTAGCTCAAGTAGTCATAGACTTAGGAACAGGATGGCAACTGAACCTATAATTTCTTTGATATAGCAACACCTTATATGGAAGTTCCTTCTATCAATGTGGGTCTGCACTTTCTGTGTAACTTACACTCTTAGAGAGCCATCAAGAGCACTGAGAGTTTATGGGACTTGTCAAGGAATGTGACCAACGTCTTTCAGAGAGCCTTGAACCCGAGCCTTCTTGACTCTGTGACCAGTTCTTTATTTACTACACCTTGATTCCTCTCTAGGCTTTGTCTCAGGGCCCTGCATATATTTATGAACTGACTTCACTCACACGTATTTATTGAATGTTTGCTATCTTTGTACTCCTCCATTTTTTCTTTCTCCTTGTATTCATTCATCAAATCCCATCTCCTTTATCTTCATGTCTCCTATCTGTCCCCTTCTTTCCATTCTCATTGCCATGTCAAGTTCCTTATCGCCCCCTATTGCTCCCCTTATTACCTTGTATTGAATAACCTTTTAGCTGGCTTCACCATCTTCAGTCTCTTGCCCAGCCAATTTGTCCTTCCAACTGCTGTCAGAATAACCTTACTAATGTATAATTCTGATCAATCCATCCTATTGCTTAAAAATCTTCAATGACATCCTTCTGTAGTAATTCAAAAATACATGATTTCTTCAGTGGTGGGAACTTTGTTCTCCTCTTTGTGAGGTGAGACTGCAAGTAAAGCACCTCTATGAATTAGCTAAGATGGCCATGAGTTTGAATTCGTCAATGGGCTTATCATTTTCAGGTTAGTAGGGATTGGCAGAACTTGCATTTAGCCAGAGGAGTCTTTAAGAACTTGGAGTAACCTGCATGAGGCATCACTGTAAGATCTTGGAGGAGCCAATGATTCCTTAGCCTTCAATTCCCTCCATAATCTAACTCTAGTTTACCTTTTCAGCTTTGTCTCATGTTATCTCCTTTCACATGACCTGTTCAAAAGCCAAATTGAACTCCTCCACATTCCCCAAATATGCCCCACACTTTTCCAATTTTGTGGCCCATGATGGTTCCATCCTAGATTATCCTCCCCCTATATTTCCACTCTCGGAAATCCCACTCACCCAGCTCCATTGACATTTCTTCATCAGAGTCAATTTTGGTTTCCCTTAGCCAAAAATAGCCCTTTCTTCTCATGAATTCTCATAGCACTTTGTGTATCTCATGAATTTGCCATGTTTCTCTGTGACCATGATTCATTCCCATTGCTAAATTACTAAAAAACTTGAGCTATGTCTTATTCATCTTTATTTCTCACTCAGCCATTACTGTGCTTAGTGCATAGAGGCAGCTAGGTGGCATAGTAGATAAAGTTTCAGGCTTGGAATCAGGAAGAGCTGAGTTCATATTTGACTTCAGATACTAACTGTGTAAATCTGGACAGCTCTGCCTTTGTTTTCTTTTCTATAAAATGGGGATAATAATAGTACCTGCCTCTCTGGAGGCTGTGAGGAGCACAATGATATAGTTGTAAAGCACCTAGCACAGTGGTTGGTACATAATAAGCATGATATAAATGTTAGTTGTTGTTGTTATTACATTTGTTAAATTAAATTATGTCTGCAACTAAACTTGGACAGGATAACTGAAAATAATTCTTCTAATAACATCTCAAGGAATCAAGACTACAAAACAATAATATTCCAATCCTTGTTTTATCTCAGGGAGTAAGTTTGGCATGTTTGGAAAACACATTGATCCTTTCTGGCCTTCAGAGTTTAATTAGAGTGATTATAGGATCATAGATTTAAATCTTCAAAGGAAGGTGTAGAGATCATTGAGTTCAACCTTCTCATTTTACAGATAAACAGAGTAAGTCCAGAGAGGTTAATTAACTTGCCTACAGTCCCACAGGCATAAGTGGCAGAGTGGGAATTTTGATCCCAGTCCTTAGACTCTATCCATTGCTCTTTCCAAGGAACCATATTGCCTCAAAATAATCTACTAAGTGATTGGAGCAGCCAGGTGGTGCGATGGGTAGAGTGCTGGAGACTGCAGTCAGGAAGACTCATCTTCCCAAGTTCAAATCCAACCTCAAGAAGTTACTAGCTGTGTGACACTGGGCAAATCACTTAACCTAATTTGCCTCAGTTTCTTCCTCTGTAAAATGGCTAGAGAAGGAAAGGTCAAAACACTACATATCTTTGCCAAGAAAACCCCAAATGAAGTCACAAAGAGTCGGACACAACTGAAATGACTTGACAACCACAACTGTGGCACTAATGAAGCTTCCAGGCATATTTAACATATTATGAAAATATAATATGTATCTGGCAACAATCTGTTTTATTGAGTTTTATTGTCCTTTCATGTTTTCAAGTGAAGGACAAATTCTTTGCCACAACCTAGGCTAGTAGCAGCCAAGCTAGTGGCTCAAAGCAGTGACGTCATTTACTTTTGTTGTCAAGACCATTCTGTACAACAGCTAGGGGGCAGAGTTTGGCTAATACATTGTGGATGTTTATGGGCTTGCTAGTGAAGGTAATCATCTCTGTTTCTTCTTCATGATTCTATGATTTTTTTTAATTACATGTCTGTAAACATAAAGTTTAGACACATAAAT
>NW_020950942.1:0-1128 GCF_900497805.2 Vombatus ursinus
TGTGTCTCTCTGTCTCTTAATTTCTCTCTCTCTGACTGTGTTTCTCTGTCTTTCTGTCTCTCTCTCTCCATCCTCTCCCCTAGAAAGAATGCTTTTGCAGTTTCCTCCTCTGCTGTTCTTTAAATCCTCACATAACCTTGCATAGAACGATTTCTGGCCAAGGGAAACTGAATGTAGGAAAAAGCCTAATTGGATAAAGAATTATTTTGGTGGCTGGCAGGAGCTGCGGCAATGCCTGAGGAGGTACAAAGCAGCTGGGGGAGAGAAACAAATAAGCCTCTAATATCTTATCTTTTAATACTTGTCGTTGGGCTGCTGCTGTCTCTTCTCCCAGAGCCTGTCGGCCTGAGGAGGTGGACCTGAGTTGAGCAGCGTCAGCAGCCCCCTCCACTGATATTCTGAGCATCTTCAGGGAGCCAGGCAGGGGGAAGGGAGAGGAGGAAAAGGAGGAGGAGGAGGAACCCCTTATCTCTATATGTGGATCTGGGTGGGGATGGGGTAGATCCTGACCTTAGTCACTTGGTTGGGTTTAGGGAAACCTTGCTTAACAACCCTGGGTTCACTCAGATGGGGAAATCTGAAGGATTGTGGGTTCCAGCAACTTCTCTTTAACAAATATTGTAGATTTAAAGATGAAGAAACTGAGGCCCATAGAGGTTAAATGACTTCACAGGATTCAGATTTAGAGCTAAAAGAGACTTGAGAAGTCATTGAGCACAACTCTCTCATTTTGCAAATGAGGAAACTGAGGCCCAGATTGATGAATGGGATCATAGTTTCAAATCTGGAAGGAATCTCAGAGGCCAATGAATCTGATTCCTTCATTTTAAACATGAGGAAACTGAGGTCAGATGAATTCAAAAGATCAAAAATTTAGAGCTGGAAAGTATCATTAAGCCTAATGCTATTATTTTACATATTAGGAAACTGAGGTCCAAAGAGGTAAGTGGCTTCTTAGGATCCTTGATGTAGAGCTGGGAGGATCTTAAAGAGGATTGAGTCCAATCTCCTCATTTTACAGGTGAGGAAACAGAGGTTTGCCCAAAGTCACAGAGGTATAAATGACAGAGTCAGGATTTGACCCTGGGACCTTTGATGACCCCAAATGCAGTACTTTTCCATCTATAA
>NW_020950943.1:0-1143 GCF_900497805.2 Vombatus ursinus
CTCTCTTCTCTCTCTGTGTCTCTCTGTCTCTTAATTTCTCTCTCTCTAACTGTGTTTCTCTCTGTCTTTCTGTCTCTCTCTCTCCATCCTCTCCCCTAGAAAGAATGCTTTTGCAGTTTCCTCCTCTGCTGTTCTTTAAATCCTCACATAACCTTGCATAGAACGATTTCTGGCCAAGGGAAACTGAACGTAGGAAAAAGCCTAATTGGATAAAGAATTATTTTGGTGGCTGGCAGGAGCTGCGGCAATGCCTGAGGAGGTACAAAGCAGCTGGGGGAGAGAAACAAATAAGCCTCTAATATCTTATCTTTTAATACTTGTCGTTGGGCTGCTGCTGTCTCTTCTCCCAGAGCCTGTCGGCCTGAGGAGGTGGACCTGAGTTGAGCAGCGTCAGCAGCCCCCTCCACTGATATTCTGAGCATCTTCAGGGAGCCAGGCAGGGGGAAGGGAGAGGAGGAAGAGGAGGAGGAGGAGGAACCCCTTATCTCTATATGTGGATCTGGGTGGGGATGGGGTAGATCCTGACCTTAGTCACTTGGTTGGGTTTAGGGAAACCTTGCTTAACAACCCTGGGTTCACTCAGATGGGGAAATCTGAAGGATTGTGGGTTCCAGCAACTTCTCTTTAACAAATATTGTAGATTTAAAGATGAAGAAACTGAGGCCCATGGAGGTTAAATGACTTCACAGGATTCAGATTTAGAGCTAAAAGAGACTTGAGAAGTCATTGAGCACAACTCTCTCATTTGCAAATGAGGAAACTGAGGCCCAGATTGATGAATGGGATCATAGTTTCAAATCTGGAAGGAATCTCAGAGGCCAATGAATCTGATTCCTTCATTTTAAAGATGAGGAAACTGAGGTCAGATGAATTCAAAAGATCAAAGATTTAGAGCTGGAAAGTATCATTAAGCCTAATGCTATTATTTTACATATTAGGAAACTGAGGTCCAAAGAGGTAAGTGGCTTCTTAGGATCCTTGATGTAGAGCTGGGAGGATCTTAAAGAGGATTGAGTCCAATCTCCTCATTTTACAGGTGAGGAAACAGAGGTTTGCCCAAAGTCACAGAGGTATAAATGACAGAGTCAGGATTTGGCCCTGGGACCTTTGATGACCCCAAATGCAGTACTTTTCCATCTATAA
>NW_020950944.1:0-20319 GCF_900497805.2 Vombatus ursinus
TAAGTATAGAAAGATTTCACATATATATATGTTTGTATGTATACACACACACACACACATATTTGTGTCTATTGGTAGCCATGTCTAAGGTGAGGGAGGTGGGAGGAAAGAATAAAAGGAAAAGTAAAAAAAAAAGTTATATGATAATTTTATGATGTATTTAAAAGGAATAGCAAGTTGTATCAATAGATTTGCAGTTTTGTGTGTAATCACCCCCCTATTCTACTATGTTATGGAAGGGCTTGTTGTATTTCTTAAGTTCAGAATAAAATAAATAAAATTTCAAGAAAAATGAATTGCAGGGACAGGAAGAGGAAAAGTACCCTGCTGGAATTCAATTGCAAGTAAAAAGCATAACAGAAGGAGTCCAAAGTTCTGAGTTTGAGGCCCAAATCTAACCCTCTACTTTGTAACCATGACAAGCAGTTAATTTATTTGAGCCTCAGTTTCCTTATCTGTAAAATTGTAGTAATATTTTTAAAACCTACTTTGCCTGCCCGTTAGAAGGAAAGCTCTCTGCAAACTTCAAAATGCATTTGAAATATGAGCTATCACCATTTCATTTATTGAACATTCACTATGTTCCTAGCCCTGTGACAATGATTATAGGCTTCGAAAAGAAGCAGAATACATGGACTCTACTCACAAGGGACCTACATTTCAGAAAGGAAAAATGGCCACATCCACATGAAACCATTTGTGAGCAAGATCATGTTACGTAACAGCATTCAAATTTAATAACGCTGATTCAGTACCAGGGTGCAAAACAAAAGTCGGTGTGGTGCCATAGAGAGCCAGCCTCAGGGTCAAGAAAAAAACTTGGGCTCAACTTCGGCCTTTTATACATGGAAGGATTCTTAATTTGAGGTCTGTGAACAAGCTTTATGGGGTCCATGAACTTGGATAAGAAAAAAAAATACATCTCTATTTCAGTTTAATTGGTTTCCTTTGTAGAACTCTGTATTTTATTTTATGCATTAAAAAAAAAAATTCTGAGAAGGGGTCCATGAGCTTTGCAAGACTGCCCAAAAGCTCCATTACAAAAGGTTAATGTGTATGTGGTGTGTGTATATATGCATGTGTGTGTGTATATTCAGTTGTTTTTCAGTATTGTCCGATTATTTGTGATCCCATTTGGGGTTTTCTTGGCAAAGATAGGTTTTCCATTTCCTTCTCCAGCTTGTTTTACAGATGAGGAAATTGAGGCAAACAGGATTAAGTGACTTGGCTAGGATCACACAGCCAGTAAGTATCTGAGACCAGATTTGAACTCACGAAGATGAGTCTTCCTGACTCCAGGCCAGCCGCTGTATCCACTGCTAACACATACTGGCTATATGACTCTGGGCAAACCATTTAATCTCTTAGTGCCATGGGTATCCTTTCTAAGACTGTGAATTGCAGAGCAGTTGCTGACCTGCATTACCAGATTCCTCTACCCCCACCCTCCCTAATCCTGCCATGTGCAAAGGTGATCTGCTAGTTATTTGGAATTTAATTAAAAATTGAACACTATTTTAAAGGAACTTATAGTCTAATTATACATAGACATGATAAAAGTGCTAAATAACATAATTTCAACAATTAGGGGGTAGTACTATACAACAGGGTTCCAGTTGTGTGGCCAAGACCATATGAGGAAATGGGATTAGTGAAGGGAGAGAATACTGTGGGCTACTGTGGTCAGGAATGACTTCATATGCGTTGGCACATTTGGTTAAACGTGTTCATTCCATGCTGATTAAGCACATTCTCTTGCCCTCCCCTCTCTCTCTTTCTGTTTCTGCAGAAGATAGATGAAGAGAATGAGGCAAACTTGCTAGCCGTCCTCACAGAAACATTGGACAGTCTCCCTGTGGATGAGGATGGATTGCCCTCATTTGATGCACTGACAGATGGAGATGTGACCAACGACAATGATACTAGCCCTTCGCCTATGCCTGACGGCACCCCTCCAGCCCAGGAGGCAGAAGAGCCGTCTCTAGTAAGAACCCTTCCTACTGTTTAACAGGAATTGGAGTTGCCTTTGGCTACCCGCCACATGGGTATGATGTAACAACAACAAGGTTTGGATTCTTAATTTAGACTGAAACAACAGCAAAGACCAAAAACCTGAGAGCATACAGAGTATGAAATATTAAGAATTTCTCTCTTTCCTGAAGTTCTTGTGTTTTTAAAATGTGTAAACCAAAAAAAATGACCAAAAAACCCCAAAACCTGGATTGTCAGTATGATAGGAACAATCTATAATATTTTGGATAATAGGTGGTGAATTTCATTCATTAATCTATTTAGAAATGAATTACTATTTTCCTGTTCCTAGCATGGAGCTTTACAAATAGCATTAACTCAGCAGAGTTACTGCTGTTTGCAAAGCTCTATGTTAGGGACTGAATATGATACAAAGGCAAATAATATGTAGTTTCAGCCCCCAAGGCATTTGTAGTCTAGCAGGGGAGATAAGTCATGTGCACAAGTAACTATAATAAAAATAAATAAAACAATGAATACCTAAGAGAGATATTGGCAAGATGAGAATTCACTGAGCTCATACTATGTGGAAGGTATTGTGGCAATACAAAAACAAGAGTTCCTGTCCTTAGGAAACTTACATTCTACTAAGGAGCTGAGGGACTGAATTTGTACACAAATAATATTCTATAAAAAAAGAGAGAGAACACTAATACCTGGGATTCGCAAAGAAAGTGTCCCAGAGTCAGTGATATGAGAGTTGAACCTTGAAGGAATAAAAGGATTCTGAAAGGGAAAGATGAGAATGGGATGCTTTCCAGATATGATAGATAGGTGAAGAAATATAAAAGATTTCAGGAACTGGCTAGTATTCCAATTTGGCTGAAATATAGAGTTTATGAAGAAGAGTTGTATGAAATATGGCTGGCAAAATTGTTTGGAACCAAATTGTGGAGTACCTTAAATGCCATGCTAAGGAGTTTTATATTTTATCCTATAAGCAAAGGAAAGATTTTTGAGCAAGAAAGGGACACGGTTAGGTTTGTGCCTTAGAAAGATTATTTTGGTAGTTGTGTAGAGGATTGATTAGAGAGGGAAAAAGCTGGAAGCAAGGAGTTCAATTAGAAGGCTATTACAGTAGGCCAAGCCAGAGGCAATGAGGACCTGAATTAAAGTGGTGACTATGTGAGTGGAAGAAGAGAACAGATGCAAGATATTTTGAGGAACATCAAATCAAGACTTGACAACCGAATGGACATGGTGGGTGAGAGAAAGAGGTGAAGATGACCCTAAGACGCAGGGAGAACCATGAACAGAAATACAAAGGTTGGGAGGGAAGATAATGAATTCTGTTTTGGTCATGTTGAATCTGAGATCTCTTTTTGTGGACAAATCTGTGTGCTGCTTGCATCTGATTCAGGAATGACAAATATTTTCCTGTTTTAAAATATAACTTTTATTTTTGTGATGTTATCTGGTCCTCACCTCATGACCTTAAAGAATCTTAAAATTAGAGCTGACAGGGACCTTCAAAGTCTGGTCCTGTTCCTCATTTTACAGATTAGAAAATTGAGGTCCCTAGAGGTTAAAGGACCTAGAGCAGGCCTCATAGATAGCTAATAGCAAGTCCATGATTTAAACACATGTTCTTACTATGAATCCAGCACTCTCTGCACTGCCCCCATCATCCTGCTCTCCCTAAAAATTTTTGTGATGCTTCTGTTTCACAAGTCTGATCACTCTCATTCCTTGTTCCTGTACCAACTTTGCAATATATTTCTCAGTATCCTCACCCATTCCACCCTTACATGGAAGTCAGAGTAGCAACTTAGATTTGAATTTAATTTGAGGATTCTTATCAAATTCTTCAGAGAACTTAACTGTCTCTTCATCCTCTACAACCAATGTTGATGCATTTCCTGAATCATTTTTCAAATGCTTATCATGAGTGTTACAATATGAGATAACTAAATATTCCGTGAAATAATGACTCTTATTACCAGTGGATGTACAATAAAACTATCTCTACCAACTCTTTTCCATCCTCTTCAAAGGGTATCTTTCAACCCAGTCAGCCATGTAGATACAACTCCTTCTAATTTTTCTAATTTTTAAAGAGCTTAGTAAGAGATTCAGCTAAGAAAGATTATTCTGAGGGCATTTAAGGAAAAAAAATGTAAGGAGGAAAACAAAGAGAAGAAAACTGGAGAAGATCTTCAAGGATCTTGTAACAGTATGATTTCAATATCAAGAACAGAAGAGTTACTACACTTGGACTCTAGCATCAGGGTAATGGATTTATTTATAGAGTAAGTAGAAATTACACTAAAGAGAAAAAACATGGAGAAGATAGCCAAAGTGCAACAAATGTCTATGGTAGAGATAGATGCTTAAGGTGATACAATTGTGAGATCATTGAGGGAGCAATAACAAGATATCTAAGGAAGGGGAAGATTTCAAAGGCGAGAAGGAAAATATGAATATTTACTTGCAAAGAAATGCTTGTTTTTTTAAAAAAAGTTTTACAAGGGATTACAATCCATAATTAGTTATTAATACTGAAAAAGTCAGCTGAGAAAACCTCAGCAATCTACCTATCTGGCTACTTTCCCATTTTTACAAAATCTTTATGAGACCTATCTATTAATCAGCTAACAAGCATTTACTGCACACCTACTATATGCCAGACTCTCTGCTGTGTGTCCAAGATAAAATACAAAGACAAAAATGAAATAGTCCCTGGGACAGATGGTACAAATAACTCAATATTAAAAAATAGGAGAAAGATTGGTTGAATTACCTTCAGAAAATGATCAAGCTCTTATAACATCGCTGAGAGAAAGCCCAGCTTTCTTTTTTTTCTTTCTTTCTTTTTTTTTTTTTGGTGAGGCAATCAGGGTTAAGTGACTTGCCCAAGGTCACACAGCTAGTAAGTGTTAGGTGTCTGAGGCTGGATTTGAACTCAGGTCCTCTTGACTCCAAGGCCAGAGCTCTATTGACTGAGCCACCTAGCTGCCCCGGAGCCCAGCTTTCTTAATGCTAGACTTCTATCTATGGTGTTACATGGATGTGAAACATAAAACATAGCAGTCTCTGAAGAACTGAAAATAATCTCAGAGAGAATAGTGGAGAAACCCACGGTAGCTGTATGCAGCTGCAACACATAATCGATGAGGAACTTTGAGAAGAGTAAGAGCTGTAATCAGAGAAATGTAAGATGGGGGAAAAAATGGGGTAGTCACAAGGACAAGGAATGATAGATGGACAGCCAGGGTACTCTGCTTGTCTTCTCTCATTGTCACGAGAAAGCAGGGAAGGGAAGACAAGAGACCCACGGAATTGGCAGTCATGGATGGGTTGAGATCTGTATCATTGAGGAGAATATTCAGACTGATTAAATCGGAGATCCATTTGAGCCTTTTGAATCAGAACCTAAGATGCCTACAAGACATCCAGAAGGTGATATCTAGCAGGCATTTGATAGTTTGACTGGATTATAGGAGAGAGAGTAGTACTGGATATATGGATTTGAGAGTCATCTACATGGACATGGTACCTGAAAACATACTGATAAATTCTCCAACAACAAGATTGCAAAAAAATGAAGGGGGCTAGGGATTAAGGAGTGGTCAGATAAATAGGAGGAGGAAAAGGAGTTTCATGATAGGTGAGGAAAGAGTGAGTATCCCAGAGGAAGGGGTGTTCATCAGTGTCAAAAGCTGCCCAGAGAAAAAGGAGAATAAAGACTGAGAAAAGGCTAATGATGCTCACCATTAAGATTTCTTTAAGAAACATTAAGAAGGAGTTTTTGTTGAGTTATAGGGTTAGAAACCATATTGCAAGAATTTTGAGGAGTGGGCAGTGAGGAAGTGGAGCCAGCATAGTTTCTGGAGAAAAAAAGGGTGATTTTTATGGAGGAATTGGCATTTGCCTGGTCCTTGAGGCAGAATAAAATTTCAGCAGATTTAGGTAGAGTAGAGAAAGATGCACTAAATGATGCCTGGCATTTCTGTGATGTTTTATTGGTATACGTGACTTCCTTTCTCATCAACCATAGCCATGTTTCATTTCTTTGTCTCAGGTTTCCTATTTGTTTCATTTGTAACACAAGGGCATACTGTGTATGGTTATCTGGTGTTGTGGCCCTACAGATTGTTCATATCCTATCTATACATTTTTAAAACACCCCAGAATTTTAGGAAGCAGACTTTGGAGATTTCTAGTCTAGCGACGGAAATGATGACATAGGATGTGCTTCAGTTCTGAGATTTTCTTAGGTACATAGGTGTACATTCACCTTAACACATGGTGTCTTAGCAAGGGGCACTTCATTTTCATGTTAGATGCTCTACTCCATCCTTTCACGAGGACTTGTATGCTCAGCAATAGCTAAGTAATAAAGGTGGCTGACTTTGTTGTCTTGGGAAGGGAGGCACAATGGCCTGGTGGAGAGTCCTGGGTTTGGAGTCACAGGACCTAGGTCAAAATCCTACCCTTGTCACTTACTACCTGTGTAACTGTGGCCAGTTCACCTAATCTCTCTGTTCCTCAGTTTCCTCATATGTAAAATGCACAGGTTGGTTTAGATGTCTCCTGTCATACTTCTCGCTCTAAATCTTTGATCTCATGATGCTTTACTGTTCTTCTTTCTTTTTATAAGCAGATTTCCTATCCTACTCCCTCTTCCAAAGTATCTTATGGCACTCTAAGTTTTAATAGTACTAGTAGATGCTGTTCAAAATAATATATTCCTTCATTCAGCAACAAGCACTTCAGTTGGATAATTTGATTTTTCCCCTTTTTGTCTTGAAAGCTTTTCTTATTCAAATGAACTATGAGCTAGTGGTAGTGGGTGGGGAATTCTCTTGGGGGGGAGAAACTATTTTTGCCTTACCTTACAGGGAAAAGAAAACAAAAACAAAGGAATCTTCACCAGTCACCTACCCACTCCCTTGCACCACCTAGAATGTCAGAAAAGGAAGCCCCTCCATTAATCTTTAATATAATTTCAAACCCTTTTACTTAAAGGTTATTTTTTAAATTTCTTTTGAGCTGTGCTCTATTTGTTCAGATTGATGTAGCTAATTTTAAGTAAATATGTAAAAAATTCTAATAAAGTATTCTAATCCTTAAAGATGCATAACTTTTCTTTCTTTTCCCTTTCCTTGATATGTTTATAGCTTAAGAAGCTCTTACTGGCTCCAGCCAACACTCAGCTAAGTTATAATGAATGCAGTGGTCTCAGTACTCAGAACCATGCAAATACTAATCATAGGATCAGAACAAACCCTGCGGTTGTTAAGGTACAAACTTAATCTTTGTAATAAGGGGGGAAAAAGTAACAAAGAGGTTTATGCTTTCAGTGTGGAGTAAGCAACAGATCTATATGTATTAATCTGGCTAGCATCTTGCAAAGATTTCAAAAATGTAGAACATGAAATGGGATGGGTTCCAGAAAAATCACTTAAGCTACTTTAAGCTATGAATAGTTTAATTTTGCTTCAGTTTGGGGGTGGGGTAATGGGGAAGTCCTATTGTCTGTTACTCAATCTGTATTATTAGCCCATGGACTTCTGTAGTGCCCAATAAAATTTTTCTGATTGGCTGGTCTTGTTTATGAGCAACTCTAAGATATAGGATTATCATTTGACCAGCTGTCTAACTTAGAAAGATAATTCTAGAATCTCAGCAGAAGATCTCTATCAGCTATTAATTGGATGGAGAGCTGGCAATGACATAATTCTGTTAGTGGGCTGTATTAAACAATGTTTGTCTTGCCATTCACTGTAACTGAAAACGGAGCATTTAGGGGTACTTAAGAGAGTTGTGAATACTGGGCCCAAGCAATCAACAGCAAATTAAGGTTTAAACCAGCCTCTCTCTTTTTGGGTTCACAGTAAAGGCGCTGTAGGGTCTTTTTAGTTACATGTTGCTGAGTAGGAACATTGAAATGTAGGAGAAATGAAATAAAACGCTGCATAAATGTCATTTAGGAATTTTAAATGTAATTTTCTTTCCTTGTTCTGCAAACAATTATTCACAGCTCATAGATCTAGTACACTTAGACTGAACACTTCATTGAAAATCTCATCTCTTCAGAAAACCTATATCCATTCTGATAAGGTTCAGTTCACTAATTTTACTTTTTTTTGTGCCTTGTTTTTAAGACCGAGAATTCATGGAGCAATAAAGCGAAGAGCATTTGTCAACAGCAAAAGCCACAAAGGCGTCCCTGCTCAGAGCTCCTCAAGTATCTGACTACAAATGATGACCCTCCCCAGACCAAACCAACAGAGAGCAGGAACAGCAACAAAGACAAATGCCCTTCCAAAAAGAAGCCCCATCTCCAGTCTCAGCCGCATCATTTGCAAGGTAGGCTTGGGACTTGAAGACAGGATGTTGGCTGAGATGTCAGTGATGAGGCACTAGAGCTCAGTGACTCTGAGAAAGATTGGTGCTTCTGTTGCTTGCGTTATTATCTGTGTACAGAAAAGTCAGAAGCTCTTCGCTGCCGAAGGAAGGACCAGGAATAGAGGACAACTCTTCCTTGGAAATTATTTTAACATAATGTTTTTAAGCCAATATGCGGGCTAAATCACACCTCACAAAAGGAATCTGAAGTGTCCACTGGAGTGCTGGGATTAGGGGTGAGGGGAGAAATAGTGACTAAGAATTACAACATCAGATGAGATTTATATGAATGTTACTAAGATAGCTGAAGCCCTAGCAGGCTGGTCCACCCAGCTCCTTAGTGAGATTTTTTTTAATTGGGGGGGAGGGGGTTGTTTCCTCTGCCAGTGTAAAAATGAAGGAACGCATGATGAATTTGCCATGTATCCCTTGAAAAACACAAAGCAGTATCTTTGTAGTTCCTCTCCTGAACTTAAATGCTTAATTTCCATTGCCTGTTGCATCGTGTATGTTTTTACCCTTGATAAAATACAAATCCTTGAATTTAAGGACTATTTCATTTTGCATTCTTTGTGTTCTTCACACTTAGCACAATGGCTGGCACATAGTAGGTGCTTAGTAAATGCTTGTTGCTTGTTTGCTTGATGCTGGTTGGGATAGTAACTTTAGAAATAAGGTTTTCAAGTCTTCATTTCTTCCCTCATTCTTTCTAAAATGCTGATCATTGAGACTAAACTGAACATTTGATATCAGTTGACTTTTCTTGTCTAGCCCTAGGCTGGAAGAGTTAGCAGTTCAAGTCAGTCCTGGAAGATTTTTTTGAGTCTCTGCCAATAGATTTGACTTAGATCCAAGGGCCCTGGGTTTCGGTTCTGACTCTGACACTTACTAACCACTCTAGTCATGGGCAAATCATTTAACTTGTCTGAGTCTCAGTTTCCTAATCAGTAAGATGGAGGTAAAACACTTGTACTACCTACCTCACAGGGTTGTTGTGAGGAAAATATTTTATAAAACTTAGAGTATTATAGAAACGCAAGTTATTGTTATCTTGAGTAATTTTCAAATTTTCCTTTATTGCCCCATAGTATAGGTTTGTAGTCCCAAGAGAGCTTGTTTGAAGTTACTGTTTACTTTAAAATATGCCTGTTTCCACTTTGAGTCTACCTGTAGAACTTGTTACAGTACAGTGGAAATGGGTGTATTCTGAAGTGGCAGGTGTAAAGATACCCTGTTTTTCTTTTGTTTCCTATAACTTCCCCTTCCAGCTACAGGTTCCCAACCCCTGATCCCTGTTTTGAACCATGATAATTACATACAGGTATGTTAATTGTTTGGGGGTGGTGATGGTGGTGGTTGTTTTTTTTGTTTTGTTTTGTTTTGTTTTTTCTTTTCTTTTTAAGTAAACATCTTCATTCCCAGGTTACCAAATTGCTATTCCTTTCCCTTTCCTTCCCTTATATAAGCATAGTATCTTGTGAGAACATCTTCTAATACTCTAAGTAACTTCTCCCTTTGGCTTTCCATGATACCTAGCTCTTAGTCACCCTCTAGCCCTCCCTTCCTATCTAGACCCTGAAATAAAGTTAATGTTCTGGACTCCTCTGTTTCCCAATGACCCACTTTCATGCAAACTTGAAGGTTTGCCTGTTTTCGAGCAGATGAAGCAAGTCAATCAGGGCAGAAGTCATCAGGTGAAGTCTGGAATGGGCAAAGTGAAGGGTCACGAGGCATGATTTCTCATGGGCCATCCCCAGGTCTCTGTTCCAGTGTTTGCAAGAAAGCAAACCTGGATTTTAAGGAAGATGCTTTCTTGGCTGTTAATCAGAATCTGAATAGTTTCTTTCCCCTCCTCTTTAGAGCATAGTTGGAACTTTATAAAGTGCTAAGTTTACTAAATATAATATAAAGGTCTATTTTAGAAGAGAAAATGTTTCCTGCCATTGATGTCATTAGCTTTTGCATGTTTGTTTCTCTCCCTGTGAATATACTGTGAATATTCAAATAAGGCTTATCCCAAAGCAGTAGTAACCGGCTTGTGATGTGCTGGGAAGGGTTCTAGGCTTGGATTCAGAGCATCTGAGTCTGTCAGCTCGATTGCTTACAGGTGCAGGTGTGACTTGGGGCTAGTTAGCAAATCTCTCCCATCCTCAGTTTCCTTATCTATATTGTACAATACAAGGTCTGGACTAAAGGACCTTTGAAGTCCATTCCAACCCTAAATCTTAGCATCTGAGGAAAAGGCATTCCTTTCCAAGTGAATGTTGTTGATGCCTGTTAGCCAGTAAGGAATTGCCTAACCCTCAGGACTTTTTTTTTTATCAAGCATGATAACAAGCACAAAAGAGTGGGGAAAATACTGAATAAGCCATTACCTTTTTGAAGGCTACAGTATTTTATGTATGATTCTCATACTTACTGTTTTATAAAAACCATGAGATTAAGATTGCCTTTGAGGTGCATGTGGCTTTTGGTTTTTACCTTAGCTTTTAGCTTTATGCAGCTGAGACTGGGTTCTTAGCTCAATTGCAGGCCAATAGTCACCCAGCAGTTACTTCTATGAGGACTAAGATCGTTTATAGATGAGATGCTTGATAGAGGAGGGGGCTTAACATAGGCAGCATTCTAACTTTTTTCTATTTACTATTAGAATTTGATCTTGTTAAATGTAATTGCCCTCTCCTTTCTTGCATTTGGAATTTTTGACCACTATAGAACTCCCTGAGAAACGTAGTGAATGGTGGAGTAGTGTCAGAGACGGGAAAATTTGGGTTCAGATTTTGCCTCTGACCACTGTTGGGGTAAATATAAGTGAATGGTCTAACCTTTTAGTGTACTAATCAGATCTTGAAGACAATAAATTTTTTTTAAAAAAAAGGTGCCAGTCTACATCTATGGAAGAAAGAGTGTCTTATACTAAAGAAATCACAGGTTTGGAACAAAAATGTAAGTGAAATGAAATAAGGCACCTACCTTTTATGTTAGCATTTCAGCCATCATAAGCTAGTAGGTATATTATTTTGTAATATAGCAAAAAGAAGTTCATACTCAGTTTTGTTTTAGAAAAAAAAATTTTCTTCCTCGTGATGTTTTTGAAGTTTACTACCCTCAGAAAGGCCCACTTATAAATGTATTAAATAATTTTAAGGGATTTGTTATATTGAATATACTCAAACTAAAAATAAAGCCAGCTCATTAATCTATATTTGAAAACCCCAATAAATCAAAGTAACTAATATATAGAAGGAATTGTGAGGAATGGTATTTCTTCCTGCACACTCGATAGATGATGATATAACATTTGCTAATTTTAAAACGTAAATCTAATCTCATGACTTGGGATGTATAAATAAAATTTATCTTTGTAAAATACTTTGTTTCAGATTTTAATTTGGACACAGTAAAACAGTTTCTATCTATCTTAGCAACTACATTTGATGGATTGAATTAAATAAATTATTTGTTGATTATTGTCTGTGCGTTTAGACAAGCAAGTAAAGGGGCTAAATTTCCACTTTCCTCTAAGGCAAATTCACCCATACATACTTTTTTGATCAATCTGTTTCTTTTTCCTTCCCCTCTGTTCATGGTACACGGCTGCCAAAGGAAAAGCAATTGTCAGATATGTTTGGGTGAGAAGAGTTATCTTTTATCTTTCTAATTTAGGAAGAATGCCTGTAAGAGATAGATTTGGAAATGAGCATTGAAAGAGGGGGAGAGACTTTGCATTGGAACTGTTATGGGTGTCACCAGACAAAATTGCAATATTTTGGTTTAGTTTTCCCTCATGCTACAGTATTGGAGGGTTCTAAGGACCTCTATAAGCCACCTTTGCTTATACCCATCATTTTCCAGCATCCATAATCCAGCAAACAATTTCCTGTAACGTGAATCATTCTGAACTGAGTTTTGGCCTCATAGAAGCAACCTATTCTCAGAGCTAGATGTAAAATTCTACATTGTTGAAGTAACATCAGTTGAATATTCATAACGTTCTGTTGCCTTGTAGTTACTCTGCTGTTCTCATTTCTAGACAAACCAAATCCTACATTCTCAATTAAATGAGAAAAATGCAATTTCCTGTGGTATTGTGTGAAATTTCCCTCCTTTAACATGGATCGCGTGTCTTGGGGAAAGTTTTAGTTTTCTGTGTTTTCAAATGACTATAAACATAGTGCCCCCATTAAACAGTTGCTCTTGGACTTTGATCAACTATTCTTCCTGAATGACTTCGCTTAGTCCTTGGGTTTCCAGGCATATTTCAAATTCTGCTATTGGAAGACACAATGTAGAAAAAAAAATCTTCATCATTTTCAATATTTCATAATCAATTTCTTTTTTTTCTCCTTTAGCCAAACCAACAAGTTTATCACTTCCTTTGACACCCGAGTCACCAAAGTAAGTATTAAGAAGGGTAAACATTATAAAAAGGGGGAGGGAGTATTGATACATTTGGCTACAGCAACTCCATTTCAGCTTGTTTTTATAAATGTGCCCTATCTTCCAGTGATCCCAAGGGTTCCCCATTTGAGAACAAGACTATTGAAAGAACCTTAAGTGTGGAACTCTCTGGAACTGCAGGTAAGACAGGTGTTTTAAGATTTTTTTTTAATGCGGTTGTTTGTGTGAATTTTATAGCAAAATGTTGCAATGATCTCCAAGTGGCTAAGAGAGCTGAGCATAGGTGGTAGAAGAAAAAAATGAAACCAAAAGGAAAACTGAACATCTATATATACTGGGTGTCCTAAAAGTCTTAGTACAATCTTAAGGTATTGATGTATTAAAGCTTAAAACTGCACTAAGACTTTTTGGGACACCTAATATTTGTATATGTATGTTTTAAAGAAAGAAAATGTTCATTTGTAGCACTTAGCCACCCAGGTACTGCAGTCACGTCACAGAATATCAACAAGCTAGGAACATCTTAACAAAGTAGAGAAACTAATAGGTTTCCATCCACTGAGAACAAAAAGGATCTTTGTATATTGGAAGAAGAGTAAGTACCTCAAACATTTTGGACTCCTGGCCTTCCCTAGTCAGTTTTAATTTGGTATTCTAAGCCTCATAATGCCTCCATACCAAATATGGTATCTGCTGACTTCCCAGCGGCTCACAAGGTTTGATTGTACACCAGTGTCTTTTGGGGTTTGGTGTTTGAACTCCACCTGAAAGTGACTCCCAGCCTGTCTGAACAAGAGCAACCCTGACTCTGGTTATTACTGATAAGAGTAGAAGAAAAGCAAAGTGACGAAGGGACTTTCAGCCAGAACTGTGATGCCTGCATGCACCATGGTCATTGTTCCTAGGTCTAATTTCACAGTTCAGGTTTGCTAAATTACCTTCCAGGGAAAGGACCATTGCATGCTTTGGTCAAGAGCATGAGAAATTAATCTTATATGGCATGTCCATTGAGATTTATATAGGTATAAATGTTTTGTATACATATATAAATTCCCTAGGTATGTGTATAATGTGTGTGTATATGAACACATATTAATTATATATACAACACATTAGTATTGTATGTATTTATAAAATTTATCTACATATAAATTACACACCTATTTGTCAATTCTAGTCATTTTATTGGAAGAAGAACATCTGGTATCCTAAAATAGCTTCATAGTTTTAATTATACTCTATTGGAAGACAGAGCATTTCTCTGTAACTTATTGTCCAGCAAACGCTGTTTTATATTGTGTAGTTATAAGTTTACTGTCATACACTCTATGGGAGAGGAATTAGCAATTCTGAAAAGCAATTTCATAGTTATCTAGACACATTTAAAGCATCTATAACAATATTTATTTATGTCAGCAATCCAGTATTCATATTATTACTGAGGTATGTTTTCTTTTGGACATTGCTGAAAATCTTTTAGTTAAAATAGGAACCAATCACCAAATATTCACTGATTCATAAGTATTCTTCTTTGTAAAGCAAATGTGCTAAGTGCTATGAGGATGCAGAGAAGCACAAAATCTTTATCTCTGTTCTCATGGAGCTCGCAGTCTAATTGGAAAGGTATATACAAACATATGAAAAAGTAAATAACAATAAAAAATGGCTATAATTCAAATTCACTTGCCCCAAAGGGAATAACCTTTTCTCCTAAATCACCTTCACTCCTCCTCTAGACTTCCCTGTTTCTGTTGAGGGCACTGTTAATCCTTTCAGTCAAGCCAGTTAACAACTTCAGTTTTAGCCTTCATTCTTTCCTCTCCTTTCCCCTTCCACATTCCTTTTATCCGTCCTTTCTTTCTCTTCCATGATCATAATCCTAGGACAGATCTTCATTGCTTTTCAACTAAACTGTTGCAAAAGCCTCCTAATTGGACTCCTAACTTCCATCCTCTTTTTTCTCTAAGCCATCCTCCACACAGCTGGCATAATACTTTCCCTAAAATGCTAACCTGACTATATACCTCTTCTGCTTAGAAATCTTTATTTGGTTTTCTATTGACTTTAGGACAGGAATTTTTAGCCTTTTCACGTAATGGACCCCTTTGACAGATAAAGCCTGTAAATCCCTCCTTGGAATAATGCTTTTAAATGTGTAAAATAGTGTGTATAGGATTGTAAAGGAAATCAATCATATTGGAATACATTATACATACATACACACACGTATATGTATTATATATATATATGTATTTTATATATATATATATGCATATATATTAAATTCACAGACCCAGGTTAAAAACTCCTGCTCTCGGATAAAATGTTAATGCTTCAGCTTGGAATTTAAAGTCCTCACAACTTGACTAAAGCCTGTCTTCCTAGCTTGATTTCACATTATTTCCCTTCACACACCCTATGTTCCAGCCAGATGGGTCTGTTTGCTGTTTCCTACACTCAGCACTCCCATCTCTTGCCCCTCTGCTTTTGCGTAGCTTGGCCCCGTATCAGGAATGCAATATAAGAAGTATCACAGTGTGTGATTAATTGACAAGGGATAGACAATGAATGCTATAGGGGTTCATCAGAAGGGAATTACTGAGTGCTAAAATAGTCTCAGAAGGCTTCATGGAGGACAAGGGAAATGAACTGTATCTTAAAAAGATGAATAACTTTTACATAGGTGAAGAAAATGAGTGAGCCCATTTAAGGTGATGGAAAAAAAAACTAAGCAAGAACATGCTGGGAGGAATATATAAGAAATATTTTAGGGGATAGTGAACATACACCAATTTAAAAGTAATAGAGAGATCATAAAATGAACCAAATAATGGAATACATACCTTCTTCTGATTTGTAGGTTTTCCAAGGCTCTTTTCTACCACCTTCCCCACCTCACCACCCCCTGATATTAAGATAATTTAAATTACTTAGATCACTTCAACCTGTCCTGATCTTCTATGTTGCTTTTTGTTACTTGCTCTTAATAATTTTATTATTGTTGCTGTGAATAATCTTTTGCTCATCTTTTTTTGATGGAGTTCATATTTAAACAGCCCCAAAACAAGTTGCTGTCCTGCTATTATTATTTTTATATTTATTCTTCTATGGACTCTGATCAGATAGATAAAATAATTGCTTTTTTTGTAGTTGAAATATGTATTATTATGTAATCACATCCTCTGTAGACTCTCTGAAAGCATCCCTGGTAGAATTCCAGTAGCAGACAGAAAAACAGGAATAATACACACCTTATCCTGTTCCTATATGATCTTGATTTCTGATTTCTTTTGCTAAGTCTCTGCATTTTGAAAACTTACTATCCCAAGTAGCCTGAAAATGATGTGTATTTGTTATGGTAACATCTACCAAAAGCATTGTTCATAAGTTTTTCATGGATCAGTGTTATTTCTGGGAGATGGTGAATAATGGTTTGGTCTGTGATAATGATTCAGGCCCTGTATAGTTTAGTGATGGGGGAGTGGGAAGGGGGTGGCATGGATCTCATTCTCATCCTTCAATGAGGATCAGATAGAAACAGTCCTGGGACAAACTGCTATGGTGTCCATTCTTTTCTATTCCTGTTCTATGAATTATTGCAAGGATTCTTGTTCAGCTACAGGCAGGCCTTTAAGGTCCCTTCTGACTCTGAGATTCTACGCTGTTTTGAACTGTTAGATACATTGTGTAGTATTATTCGTGTTTTTCAAATGAGGAAACTAAGGCACAGAGGTTAAGGTTACAGAGCTGGCAAACATCAAAATCAGGATTGGAATCTAGGTCTTAAGAATTCAAGTATGGTGCTCTGTCTTCTACACAGAAATCCCTCATTCCTTTCTCTATGGGATGAGATTATCCTAGATAGAATCATAAAATTGTAACTAGAAAAGAGCTCCAAGGTGATATAATCCAATTTCTACCTAAAGGAGGAATTTCCTCTTTAACATCACTGACAACTGGTCATCCAGCCTCTTCTTGAAGAATTACAGAGATGTGAAGCTCGCTATCTTTCCAGGCAGCTCATTCCACCTTTGGACAGCTCTAATTATTAAGAAGTTCTGTGTCTCTGTAACTTTCACCCAGAGTTCCTAATTCTGCCTTCTTGAGTCAAGTAAAACAAGTGTAATCCTTTTTTTCCTTCTTTTTTTCCACATGACAGCCCTTCACATTTTTTAAGATCACAGTCATGTCCCCAATAAGTCTTTTTTTCTTTCAGCCTAAACATTTCTGATATTTTAAGTGGACCTTTTTATAGAATGCTTTTGAGTCTTCTCACAAGCGCAGCCTCATCAATATTCTTCCTGCTTCTCTGGCCATCTTCTCAACAGCATCACCAACAGCCTTCCAGATATACCCTCTTCCTTCACCCTGTAAGCTTTTCATGATCAAATCATCTCTGCCATTGTTCCTGGAAGGAGTGTGTCAATTCATCTCCTTAAAGTTCCACTGTAACATTTCGGACCAAAGGGCCCCTTCCTGACCACCACTCCCCCAGTGTCTTCCCCATTAGAATATAAGCTTCTTGACAGCTTTTGTAATTGTTTCCCTCCCTCCCTCCCCTCCTTTAGTGCAGTGCTTGGGATATAATAAGCCCTGAATTAATGCTTTTTCGTTCTTTCTCTCATTCACTCACCTTGAAATTTGGTGCCCAAAAATATTCTAGATATAACTGGATCAAGGCAGATTACAGAGAACTATGACTATCAAGTTAAGTCAATAAGCATTTATTTATTCTGGAAACTATGCTTCCGTTAACAGAGGCTACAGTTATATTCTTTTTTTTTTTTCTGGATCCATTATCACAATGTCAAACTCATATTGAGATTGTAGCTGTTTATAAATCTAGGCCCTTTTCACATAAGGTGCTATCTAGCCATAATGTCTCCCATCCTGTGCTTGTGCAGTAGATATTTTTAAACCCATTTCTGTGTATGCCTATTAAGTTCCATCTTATTAGATTCAGCTTGTTAGATCCTGATTCTGTCATACAGGGTGTTAGCTATTCCTGCCAGTTTCATGTTGTTGACAAACATGCCATATATGTTTTCATCCAAGTCACTAATAAGGGAAAATATAGTCATACAGGAATGAGTACAGAACCTTGCAACACTTCACTCGGTACCTTCTTCCAGGTTTATATTATATTTGTATTATTTCAAATGCAAAAGTACTAGTTAATACTTTTAATATGAAAAAGATGAATTTCTTCATGTGAAAAATAATGTTCATTATGTTTCAGAAACTTCTTGTGGAAGTGGAAATTATGAATCATAGATGTAGAGAAGAGGTCACCTAGTGCAATCTCTTCAATTTATGGAACTTAATATGTAACAAAAAAAATTAAATTTAAAAAGACACTAAGGTAATCATTTAGTAGTAAGTGGCAGAACCTAGGTCCTCTGACTTCAAATCCAATTCTCTCTTCACTCTACCATAGGGATAGGATAGTCAAAAAGATTCAGATACCTCTGGAACAACTAAATGTTTCCTGCCCCACCTGTAATATCTTTGGAAGAACAGGAGGAATGGGAAAGGAAGTTTGCTTTATTGACTGATGCCATCTGGTCTGTTGTCTTTGAGATTGTCCTAAACTAGGTCTTTTTAGCTAAAGAAAAAAAAGCACTTCACTTTACAGGTGTAAGACTAATTTGATTTCAAAATGGCTTGAATAAAGCAAGAAAAGAGTAAAAAGAAAGCTCGCTTAGCAGAGAGCATTTAAAACTATTGCAACCTCAGAGCTCTGCATTTTGCACCTTGAAGTGCTAATAGGAAGAAAATGCCAGTTCACCAAGTGTGTCCATTTCTTGTTATTTGCCATGAATAAACCTAGCTAGGAAGTGGAATGATAAATCTCCAGGTGACATAGATCAGTGGTTTCAATCAGTATCTTTAACGGAAGGTGACTTCAGTGGCTCCTTTATTCATAAAAATCCTGGTTCAGATACCACCAAATTAATTTGCCAGTTTAATTATTTTTATGCCGCCTGTTACATAATTTTACTCTTGATAATCCTGTTTTCAGAGGCTTTTGTGATGGAGAAAAATCTTAAGAACTTAGTATGAATTTGATTCTATGTCAAGTTTAGTAATTCTCCCCTGAAGTGTTCTATACCACCATATAGCTCTTTGAGCAGTCTCGTACTTATATCGGGGCACAAACCTTTAACAGGAGCTCTGGATTTTCTAAACAGAATCAATGCATTTTAAAGTAACTTCATAGAGGTCATTTAATTCACTCTTGTTCCCATAGAACCCTAGAGAAAGAAATTCAACAGGTTTACTTATTTGACAACACTTGCTGTCAAGAATTTTTCCATATGTCAAACCATATGTCGTAGTTTCAATGAGATTTCTCCTTTTTTTTCTGTCCTCGGTGCAGATAGATATTTTCATATACAGAACTTGGAAGTTATGGTTAAATTGTCCACAGTTTCTCTTAAGTAGACTGAATTAACCTTAGTCCCTTTAAAATTTTCTTCCTAGATCTTACTTTCCCATCCCATATTCATCTTTGTGGCTTACTTCTGAACTTTCTTCAAGATTATACATTTATAAAGATTATTACATTTATAAAAATCTGGACATGGAAATTCACTTGCTTCCTTATTCATGTAAGGGAATCTATCATCTCTTGGATTTCCAAGGGACAACATTCCTTATGTTGTCTGTAGAGTAGACATTGTGTTTGTAGGTAAAAGCTAAACCCTGGCATCTGATCTCATAGTCTTTTTTTTGTTCAAAATACATTTGACAGTTAAATTCAACACACTTAGAAAGTTATTGATGATTTATTAGTTGATTTTGTGAAATGATATACACTACTTTAAGCAAATAATAAAGCCCAAATCAGTGGGTAGATAATAGTATACCTCAAATAAAACACAGAACTTACCATTTTCCAATTAAAAAAAAGAACTCTACAACGAAAAAGGGATTTACACCATGTCATGAAAAAATACTTTGTCTTTTACTTTAAAAAAGACTTTAAAAGGATGATTGTAGAGCGTGTACCACTTCTCTCAGATTTGCTGTACAGAAGTACGTAAGTGTGAGTGATATAGAGGTACTTGTTTATTATAGAGCACATTTCAATGCAGTAATCATAAATATTGCTAAGGTTGTGCTCTGTTGAAATATGACCTACATACTCTAGATTGTTTGTGTTACGTGATTTGTCTGACACCCATTACATTCTGGGTAATGGCAGCCATTTGTTGCTGTGCACAGCAGGCTCTTTTGACAAAAGAAAATAGGCAGCAATAAAAAAGCTATAGTCTGAATTACATTCTGCACAGTGCTGCACTGCTGAGAGTTTGTGCGAGTGTGTTAACAATGCTCTGAACTGCCTCTTGTCAGCCTTCAGCCTGTAATGGCCATCTGTCCTCACATAAATCTGTCAAAATCTGCTAAGTTCAAGAGAGAGCAGGGTATATACCTTGTACTGTCAACACCAAAATGTACACATTCGCCAAGAAATCAGGGTGCAGAGAAAAAAAAAACCCCAGAGGTTACAGAAGGCATTAGCACTATTGATTT
>NW_020950945.1:0-3306 GCF_900497805.2 Vombatus ursinus
GAAATGAGACTTTATCAGAGAAACTGGCTACTAAGAATCTCCCCCCCAACAATTAATGATTTCCTTTTAAATTTTAGTATAAGTAAATCGATAAACATTTATTAAGTGCCTACTACTTGCCAGGTACTGTGCTAAGCACTGGGGATATGAAAAGAGGCAAAAGATAGTCCCTGCCCTCAAGGAGCTTATAATCTAATGGTAGAGACAGCATGCAAATAACTAACTAATTAATTAAGTAAATGAATGAATGAATGAATGAATAAATAAATAAATAAATAAAAGGCAAGCTATATACAGGAATAGTTGGAAATAATTAACAGGAAGAAGACTACTTGACAGAGGAGTATGTGTCAAGGAATAAGGTATAAAAAGCCTAGAAAAGTAGGTGGGGGATAGGTTATGAAGGAATTTGAATGCCAAACAGAGTATGTTGTATATGATCCTGGGGGCAATAGGGAGCCACTGGAGTTTATTGAGTAAGACAAGGAGGGATCGGGATGTGTCCCATGATGGGATCTGAACTTTAGGAAAATCATTTTAGGGGCAGAATGGATGGTGGATCGTTGTAGGGAGAGATTTGAGGTAGACAGACGCACCGGTGGGCTATTGTAGTTGTCAAGGCACAAGGTGATGAGGGCCTGCCCCGGAGCGGTAGCAATGTCGGAGGAGAAAAGGGGACATATTTAAGGAAATGTTGCAAAGATGAAATCAACAGCCCTTGGCAAGAACTTGTATGGGGGATGTGGGTTGAGAGATAGTGAGGACTCCAGGACATCTCCTAGGTTGTCAGCCTGACGGACTAAGAGGACAGTGTTGCCCTCTACAGTAAAAGAGAAGGAGGATGGGGGAAGAGGGTTTAGCTGCATTGAATTTGTTCATGAAAGAACCTTTTTATTTTTATGTAATCACAATTATCCATTTTATCACCTGTAATCCTCTCTGCTTGGCCACAAACTCTTCTTCTATCCATTTATCTGAAAAGTAATTTCTTCCCTGCTCTTCTAATTTACTCCTAATATCACTTTTTATGTCTGTTGTGTATCCATTTGAAATTTCTCATGCTATATAATGTGAGATGTTGCTCCATACCTAGTTCCTGTCAGATTACTTTCCATTTTTCTCAGCAGTTTTTTCAAAAACTGAAACCAGGAACTCAGGTGTTTGAATTTATCAAACCCTAAGCTAATAGACCTATTTACTTCTATATGTTGTGTCCATAATTTGTTTCCACTCATCAACCTCTCTATTTTTTAATCAATACCCACTTGTTTTGAAAATTTCTTTTTTTGTAATGTAATTTGAGATCTGGTACTTCTAGGACCCTCTCCTTCCCACTTTTTCATTATTTTCTTTGAGATTTTTGACTTTGAGTTCTTCTAGATAAATTTTGTTATTATGTTTTCTAGTTCTACACAATGATTATTTGACAGTTTGATTGATATAACACTGAATAAATAAATTAATTTGGTTAGTATTATCATTTTTCTTATATCAGTCTATTTATAAGTAATTAATATTTCTCCATTTATTTAGATTTGTCTTTATTTTCATGAACAGCATTTTGTAGTTATAGTCATACAGGTTTTCTTGTTAATTTCAGGAATAATTTTGCTGTAGCAGACTCTGCTCAAGAACTTCACAAAATCGTCTACTCCCGTACATGTCATCACTATTTCAGTAAAAAATAGAAATAATTATGTTTAATGAGATCTTAAAAATGAATTACGACATGGTCAGATTCCAAGATCTCTACCATTCTAGTGAATGTATGGCTTTTCAAGACTTGTTGGAAGGAATCCATGAAACATAGTTAATTTAAAAGTATTTCCCCATGTATACTTGCTTAGAATTACACTGCATTCATGGAAAACCATTTTACTATGTTACTGAAAACAAATAGCATACAACATACCTGGAATACCAAATATAAATTTTAAATTATACTAACCAAAATATTTGTTTATTGGTAAACATTAAACTTTTGCTTTGAACTATTTAAACTACAGGGGAATAAACTATGTAAAATTATGGAATATGCAAATAAGCTGTCTGATTTAAAAAAATAATAGATATGCAAACTCTCTTTTATCATATATAATACAATGACATATTATTCTAAAGTCCACCTGCATATCGTTTCTTATAGCACAATAGTATTCCATTATATTCATATACCACAACTTGTTCAGCCATTCCCCGACTGATGGGCATCCTCTCAATTTCCAATTCTTGGCCACCACAAAAATAAGACAAAGTTTTCTAGAGAAGATAGTATTTACCTTAGATTAAATCAACATTTGGTTTCATTGTAGTTATATTAAGAGTAATTTCATAGCTCACTTCATGATTAGACTTTTTTTTTTATAAATAGAAAATATTTCCAGGTACTTGAAAGGCAAGTTATATTCATGATCATTTTTTCTCTTTTAATCTTAAACAAATTATAGGATTTGAAACTGGAAAAAAGCTTAGAGGTTATTGAATCTGACTCTTATGTTACAGATAAAGAAACTGAGAGTCCGAGATTTGTAATTTACTAAGGTCATACAGGTACTAGACAATTTGAACTCAGGTCTTCCAACTCCCATACTCTTACTGCTAGACCATGAAGCTGGCACCCATATTCTGGTAATTAAAAGTAATTTACATTTTAGAGGACTAAGTATTTTAAAACATAAGTTTATTTCTGTGCAACACATCATTTTGTAAATAAATTAAGCCATCAAATAAAAAAAATCAACATTTCCAGCACTGATTAGATATTAATCTACCAACTTACAGTATATGGAAACTTGATAAAACTAAAATGACAGTGATACTGTGCCCCCTACATAAGTCATTGACAAGGTCAGCTTCAAGGACTACAGAGTTGAAACATTGATTAAAAATCCAAAAACAAATCCCTCAAGATCAGTCATTACTTTAAAGGTGGGTAGAAATACTGCCAATGGCCTCTAAGACACATAGGAATATGAACTCAACATTTTTGCTTTTGGACAAAGACTCATCAGTAACAAGGAGAAACAATTTTTATATGAAAATAAAATGTATACGTGATAAAGACCTGCCTAATTTCTCTAGTAATACAATTTGATTTTCTGATTAGCTGTCTTATTCTCTCATTCTTGTAATTTTGTCAGGTCAATTAACTGGAGTTCAGTACCAGAGAGAGAGGAAGTCTGGGCATTGCTGGCTTCATTAGATGTCAGCAACTTAGATGCATTTTATAATACAATCTGTGCAGGATAATTTAGCCTATAGTTATTAATGGTATAGCATCAAATTTGAGAGGTGTGTGTGTGTGTG
>NW_020950946.1:0-20323 GCF_900497805.2 Vombatus ursinus
TAAGTATAGAAAGATTTCACATATATATATGTTTGTATGTATACACACACACACACACATATTTGTGTCTATTGGTAGCCATGTCTAAGGTGAGGGAGGTGGGAGGAAAGAATAAAAGGAAAAGTAAAAAAAAAAGTTATATGATAATTTTATGATGTATTTAAAAGGAATAGCAAGTTGTATCAATAGATTTGCAGTTTTGTGTGTAATCACCCCCCTATTCTACTATGTTATGGAAGGGCTTGTTGTATTTCTTAAGTTCAGAATAAAATAAATAAAATTTCAAGAAAAATGAATTGCAGGGACAGGAAGAGGAAAAGTACCCTGCTGGAATTCAATTGCAAGTAAAAAGCATAACAGAAGGAGTCCAAAGTTCTGAGTTTGAGGCCCAAATCTAACCCTCTACTTTGTAACCATGACAAGCAGTTAATTTATTTGAGCCTCAGTTTCCTTATCTGTAAAATTGTAGTAATATTTTTAAAACCTACTTTGCCTGCCCGTTAGAAGGAAAGCTCTCTGCAAACTTCAAAATGCATTTGAAATATGAGCTATCACCATTTCATTTATTGAACATTCACTATGTTCCTAGCCCTGTGACAATGATTATAGGCTTCGAAAAGAAGCAGAATACATGGACTCTACTCACAAGGGACCTACATTTCAGAAAGGAAAAATGGCCACATCCACATGAAACCATTTGTGAGCAAGATCATGTTACGTAACAGCATTCAAATTTAATAACGCTGATTCAGTACCAGGGTGCAAAACAAAAGTCGGTGTGGTGCCATAGAGAGCCAGCCTCAGGGTCAAGAAAAAAACTTGGGCTCAACTTCGGCCTTTTATACATGGAAGGATTCTTAATTTGAGGTCTGTGAACAAGCTTTATGGGGTCCATGAACTTGGATAAGAAAAAAAAATACATCTCTATTTCAGTTTAATTGGTTTCCTTTGTAGAACTCTGTATTTTATTTTATGCATTAAAAAAAAAAATTCTGAGAAGGGGTCCATGAGCTTTGCAAGACTGCCCAAAAGCTCCATTACAAAAGGTTAATGTGTATGTGGTGTGTGTATATATGCATGTGTGTGTGTATATTCAGTTGTTTTTCAGTATTGTCCGATTATTTGTGATCCCATTTGGGGTTTTCTTGGCAAAGATAGGTTTTCCATTTCCTTCTCCAGCTTGTTTTACAGATGAGGAAATTGAGGCAAACAGGATTAAGTGACTTGGCTAGGATCACACAGCCAGTAAGTATCTGAGACCAGATTTGAACTCACGAAGATGAGTCTTCCTGACTCCAGGCCAGCCGCTGTATCCACTGCTAACACATACTGGCTATATGACTCTGGGCAAACCATTTAATCTCTTAGTGCCATGGGTATCCTTTCTAAGACTGTGAATTGCAGAGCAGTTGCTGACCTGCATTACCAGATTCCTCTACCCCCACCCTCCCTAATCCTGCCATGTGCAAAGGTGATCTGCTAGTTATTTGGAATTTAATTAAAAATTGAACACTATTTTAAAGGAACTTATAGTCTAATTATACATAGACATGATAAAAGTGCTAAATAACATAATTTCAACAATTAGGGGGTAGTACTATACAACAGGGTTCCAGTTGTGTGGCCAAGACCATATGAGGAAATGGGATTAGTGAAGGGAGAGAATACTGTGGGCTACTGTGGTCAGGAATGACTTCATATGCGTTGGCACATTTGGTTAAACGTGTTCATTCCATGCTGATTAAGCACATTCTCTTGCCCTCCCCTCTCTCTCTTTCTGTTTCTGCAGAAGATAGATGAAGAGAATGAGGCAAACTTGCTAGCCGTCCTCACAGAAACATTGGACAGTCTCCCTGTGGATGAGGATGGATTGCCCTCATTTGATGCACTGACAGATGGAGATGTGACCAACGACAATGATACTAGCCCTTCGCCTATGCCTGACGGCACCCCTCCAGCCCAGGAGGCAGAAGAGCCGTCTCTAGTAAGAACCCTTCCTACTGTTTAACAGGAATTGGAGTTGCCTTTGGCTACCCGCCACATGGGTATGATGTAACAACAACAAGGTTTGGATTCTTAATTTAGACTGAAACAACAGCAAAGACCAAAAACCTGAGAGCATACAGAGTATGAAATATTAAGAATTTCTCTCTTTCCTGAAGTTCTTGTGTTTTTAAAATGTGTAAACCAAAAAAAATGACCAAAAAACCCCAAAACCTGGATTGTCAGTATGATAGGAACAATCTATAATATTTTGGATAATAGGTGGTGAATTTCATTCATTAATCTATTTAGAAATGAATTACTATTTTCCTGTTCCTAGCATGGAGCTTTACAAATAGCATTAACTCAGCAGAGTTACTGCTGTTTGCAAAGCTCTATGTTAGGGACTGAATATGATACAAAGGCAAATAATATGTAGTTTCAGCCCCCAAGGCATTTGTAGTCTAGCAGGGGAGATAAGTCATGTGCACAAGTAACTATAATAAAAATAAATAAAACAATGAATACCTAAGAGAGATATTGGCAAGATGAGAATTCACTGAGCTCATACTATGTGGAAGGTATTGTGGCAATACAAAAACAAGAGTTCCTGTCCTTAGGAAACTTACATTCTACTAAGGAGCTGAGGGACTGAATTTGTACACAAATAATATTCTATAAAAAAAGAGAGAGAACACTAATACCTGGGATTCGCAAAGAAAGTGTCCCAGAGTCAGTGATATGAGAGTTGAACCTTGAAGGAATAAAAGGATTCTGAAAGGGAAAGATGAGAATGGGATGCTTTCCAGATATGATAGATAGGTGAAGAAATATAAAAGATTTCAGGAACTGGCTAGTATTCCAATTTGGCTGAAATATAGAGTTTATGAAGAAGAGTTGTATGAAATATGGCTGGCAAAATTGTTTGGAACCAAATTGTGGAGTACCTTAAATGCCATGCTAAGGAGTTTTATATTTTATCCTATAAGCAAAGGAAAGATTTTTGAGCAAGAAAGGGACACGGTTAGGTTTGTGCCTTAGAAAGATTATTTTGGTAGTTGTGTAGAGGATTGATTAGAGAGGGAAAAAGCTGGAAGCAAGGAGTTCAATTAGAAGGCTATTACAGTAGGCCAAGCCAGAGGCAATGAGGACCTGAATTAAAGTGGTGACTATGTGAGTGGAAGAAGAGAACAGATGCAAGATATTTTGAGGAACATCAAATCAAGACTTGACAACCGAATGGACATGGTGGGTGAGAGAAAGAGGTGAAGATGACCCTAAGACGCAGGGAGAACCATGAACAGAAATACAAAGGTTGGGAGGGAAGATAATGAATTCTGTTTTGGTCATGTTGAATCTGAGATCTCTTTTTGTGGACAAATCTGTGTGCTGCTTGCATCTGATTCAGGAATGACAAATATTTTCCTGTTTTAAAATATAACTTTTATTTTTGTGATGTTATCTGGTCCTCACCTCATGACCTTAAAGAATCTTAAAATTAGAGCTGACAGGGACCTTCAAAGTCTGGTCCTGTTCCTCATTTTACAGATTAGAAAATTGAGGTCCCTAGAGGTTAAAGGACCTAGAGCAGGCCTCATAGATAGCTAATAGCAAGTCCATGATTTAAACACATGTTCTTACTATGAATCCAGCACTCTCTGCACTGCCCCCATCATCCTGCTCTCCCTAAAAATTTTTGTGATGCTTCTGTTTCACAAGTCTGATCACTCTCATTCCTTGTTCCTGTACCAACTTTGCAATATATTTCTCAGTATCCTCACCCATTCCACCCTTACATGGAAGTCAGAGTAGCAACTTAGATTTGAATTTAATTTGAGGATTCTTATCAAATTCTTCAGAGAACTTAACTGTCTCTTCATCCTCTACAACCAATGTTGATGCATTTCCTGAATCATTTTTCAAATGCTTATCATGAGTGTTACAATATGAGATAACTAAATATTCCGTGAAATAATGACTCTTATTACCAGTGGATGTACAATAAAACTATCTCTACCAACTCTTTTCCATCCTCTTCAAAGGGTATCTTTCAACCCAGTCAGCCATGTAGATACAACTCCTTCTAATTTTTCTAATTTTTAAAGAGCTTAGTAAGAGATTCAGCTAAGAAAGATTATTCTGAGGGCATTTAAGGAAAAAAAATGTAAGGAGGAAAACAAAGAGAAGAAAACTGGAGAAGATCTTCAAGGATCTTGTAACAGTATGATTTCAATATCAAGAACAGAAGAGTTACTACACTTGGACTCTAGCATCAGGGTAATGGATTTATTTATAGAGTAAGTAGAAATTACACTAAAGAGAAAAAACATGGAGAAGATAGCCAAAGTGCAACAAATGTCTATGGTAGAGATAGATGCTTAAGGTGATACAATTGTGAGATCATTGAGGGAGCAATAACAAGATATCTAAGGAAGGGGAAGATTTCAAAGGCGAGAAGGAAAATATGAATATTTACTTGCAAAGAAATGCTTGTTTTTTTAAAAAAAGTTTTACAAGGGATTACAATCCATAATTAGTTATTAATACTGAAAAAGTCAGCTGAGAAAACCTCAGCAATCTACCTATCTGGCTACTTTCCCATTTTTACAAAATCTTTATGAGACCTATCTATTAATCAGCTAACAAGCATTTACTGCACACCTACTATATGCCAGACTCTCTGCTGTGTGTCCAAGATAAAATACAAAGACAAAAATGAAATAGTCCCTGGGACAGATGGTACAAATAACTCAATATTAAAAAATAGGAGAAAGATTGGTTGAATTACCTTCAGAAAATGATCAAGCTCTTATAACATCGCTGAGAGAAAGCCCAGCTTTCTTTTTTTTCTTTCTTTCTTTTTTTTTTTTTTGGTGAGGCAATCAGGGTTAAGTGACTTGCCCAAGGTCACACAGCTAGTAAGTGTTAGGTGTCTGAGGCTGGATTTGAACTCAGGTCCTCTTGACTCCAAGGCCAGAGCTCTATTGACTGAGCCACCTAGCTGCCCCGGAGCCCAGCTTTCTTAATGCTAGACTTCTATCTATGGTGTTACATGGATGTGAAACATAAAACATAGCAGTCTCTGAAGAACTGAAAATAATCTCAGAGAGAATAGTGGAGAAACCCACGGTAGCTGTATGCAGCTGCAACACATAATCGATGAGGAACTTTGAGAAGAGTAAGAGCTGTAATCAGAGAAATGTAAGATGGGGGAAAAAATGGGGTAGTCACAAGGACAAGGAATGATAGATGGACAGCCAGGGTACTCTGCTTGTCTTCTCTCATTGTCACGAGAAAGCAGGGAAGGGAAGACAAGAGACCCACGGAATTGGCAGTCATGGATGGGTTGAGATCTGTATCATTGAGGAGAATATTCAGACTGATTAAATCGGAGATCCATTTGAGCCTTTTGAATCAGAACCTAAGATGCCTACAAGACATCCAGAAGGTGATATCTAGCAGGCATTTGATAGTTTGACTGGATTATAGGAGAGAGAGTAGTACTGGATATATGGATTTGAGAGTCATCTACATGGACATGGTACCTGAAAACATACTGATAAATTCTCCAACAACAAGATTGCAAAAAAATGAAGGGGGCTAGGGATTAAGGAGTGGTCAGATAAATAGGAGGAGGAAAAGGAGTTTCATGATAGGTGAGGAAAGAGTGAGTATCCCAGAGGAAGGGGTGTTCATCAGTGTCAAAAGCTGCCCAGAGAAAAAGGAGAATAAAGACTGAGAAAAGGCTAATGATGCTCACCATTAAGATTTCTTTAAGAAACATTAAGAAGGAGTTTTTGTTGAGTTATAGGGTTAGAAACCATATTGCAAGAATTTTGAGGAGTGGGCAGTGAGGAAGTGGAGCCAGCATAGTTTCTGGAGAAAAAAAGGGTGATTTTTATGGAGGAATTGGCATTTGCCTGGTCCTTGAGGCAGAATAAAATTTCAGCAGATTTAGGTAGAGTAGAGAAAGATGCACTAAATGATGCCTGGCATTTCTGTGATGTTTTATTGGTATACGTGACTTCCTTTCTCATCAACCATAGCCATGTTTCATTTCTTTGTCTCAGGTTTCCTATTTGTTTCATTTGTAACACAAGGGCATACTGTGTATGGTTATCTGGTGTTGTGGCCCTACAGATTGTTCATATCCTATCTATACATTTTTAAAACACCCCAGAATTTTAGGAAGCAGACTTTGGAGATTTCTAGTCTAGCGACGGAAATGATGACATAGGATGTGCTTCAGTTCTGAGATTTTCTTAGGTACATAGGTGTACATTCACCTTAACACATGGTGTCTTAGCAAGGGGCACTTCATTTTCATGTTAGATGCTCTACTCCATCCTTTCACGAGGACTTGTATGCTCAGCAATAGCTAAGTAATAAAGGTGGCTGACTTTGTTGTCTTGGGAAGGGAGGCACAATGGCCTGGTGGAGAGTCCTGGGTTTGGAGTCACAGGACCTAGGTCAAAATCCTACCCTTGTCACTTACTACCTGTGTAACTGTGGCCAGTTCACCTAATCTCTCTGTTCCTCAGTTTCCTCATATGTAAAATGCACAGGTTGGTTTAGATGTCTCCTGTCATACTTCTCGCTCTAAATCTTTGATCTCATGATGCTTTACTGTTCTTCTTTCTTTTTATAAGCAGATTTCCTATCCTACTCCCTCTTCCAAAGTATCTTATGGCACTCTAAGTTTTAATAGTACTAGTAGATGCTGTTCAAAATAATATATTCCTTCATTCAGCAACAAGCACTTCAGTTGGATAATTTGATTTTTCCCCTTTTTGTCTTGAAAGCTTTTCTTATTCAAATGAACTATGAGCTAGTGGTAGTGGGTGGGGAATTCTCTTGGGGGGGGAGAAACTATTTTTGCCTTACCTTACAGGGAAAAGAAAACAAAAACAAAGGAATCTTCACCAGTCACCTACCCACTCCCTTGCACCACCTAGAATGTCAGAAAAGGAAGCCCCTCCATTAATCTTTAATATAATTTCAAACCCTTTTACTTAAAGGTTATTTTTTAAATTTCTTTTGAGCTGTGCTCTATTTGTTCAGATTGATGTAGCTAATTTTAAGTAAATATGTAAAAAATTCTAATAAAGTATTCTAATCCTTAAAGATGCATAACTTTTCTTTCTTTTCCCTTTCCTTGATATGTTTATAGCTTAAGAAGCTCTTACTGGCTCCAGCCAACACTCAGCTAAGTTATAATGAATGCAGTGGTCTCAGTACTCAGAACCATGCAAATACTAATCATAGGATCAGAACAAACCCTGCGGTTGTTAAGGTACAAACTTAATCTTTGTAATAAGGGGGGAAAAAGTAACAAAGAGGTTTATGCTTTCAGTGTGGAGTAAGCAACAGATCTATATGTATTAATCTGGCTAGCATCTTGCAAAGATTTCAAAAATGTAGAACATGAAATGGGATGGGTTCCAGAAAAATCACTTAAGCTACTTTAAGCTATGAATAGTTTAATTTTGCTTCAGTTTGGGGGTGGGGTAATGGGGAAGTCCTATTGTCTGTTACTCAATCTGTATTATTAGCCCATGGACTTCTGTAGTGCCCAATAAAATTTTTCTGATTGGCTGGTCTTGTTTATGAGCAACTCTAAGATATAGGATTATCATTTGACCAGCTGTCTAACTTAGAAAGATAATTCTAGAATCTCAGCAGAAGATCTCTATCAGCTATTAATTGGATGGAGAGCTGGCAATGACATAATTCTGTTAGTGGGCTGTATTAAACAATGTTTGTCTTGCCATTCACTGTAACTGAAAACGGAGCATTTAGGGGTACTTAAGAGAGTTGTGAATACTGGGCCCAAGCAATCAACAGCAAATTAAGGTTTAAACCAGCCTCTCTCTTTTTGGGTTCACAGTAAAGGCGCTGTAGGGTCTTTTTAGTTACATGTTGCTGAGTAGGAACATTGAAATGTAGGAGAAATGAAATAAAACGCTGCATAAATGTCATTTAGGAATTTTAAATGTAATTTTCTTTCCTTGTTCTGCAAACAATTATTCACAGCTCATAGATCTAGTACACTTAGACTGAACACTTCATTGAAAATCTCATCTCTTCAGAAAACCTATATCCATTCTGATAAGGTTCAGTTCACTAATTTTACTTTTTTTTGTGCCTTGTTTTTAAGACCGAGAATTCATGGAGCAATAAAGCGAAGAGCATTTGTCAACAGCAAAAGCCACAAAGGCGTCCCTGCTCAGAGCTCCTCAAGTATCTGACTACAAATGATGACCCTCCCCAGACCAAACCAACAGAGAGCAGGAACAGCAACAAAGACAAATGCCCTTCCAAAAAGAAGCCCCATCTCCAGTCTCAGCCGCATCATTTGCAAGGTAGGCTTGGGACTTGAAGACAGGATGTTGGCTGAGATGTCAGTGATGAGGCACTAGAGCTCAGTGACTCTGAGAAAGATTGGTGCTTCTGTTGCTTGCGTTATTATCTGTGTACAGAAAAGTCAGAAGCTCTTCGCTGCCGAAGGAAGGACCAGGAATAGAGGACAACTCTTCCTTGGAAATTATTTTAACATAATGTTTTTAAGCCAATATGCGGGCTAAATCACACCTCACAAAAGGAATCTGAAGTGTCCACTGGAGTGCTGGGATTAGGGGTGAGGGGAGAAATAGTGACTAAGAATTACAACATCAGATGAGATTTATATGAATGTTACTAAGATAGCTGAAGCCCTAGCAGGCTGGTCCACCCAGCTCCTTAGTGAGATTTTTTTTAATTGGGGGGGAGGGGGTTGTTTCCTCTGCCAGTGTAAAAATGAAGGAACGCATGATGAATTTGCCATGTATCCCTTGAAAAACACAAAGCAGTATCTTTGTAGTTCCTCTCCTGAACTTAAATGCTTAATTTCCATTGCCTGTTGCATCGTGTATGTTTTTACCCTTGATAAAATACAAATCCTTGAATTTAAGGACTATTTCATTTTGCATTCTTTGTGTTCTTCACACTTAGCACAATGGCTGGCACATAGTAGGTGCTTAGTAAATGCTTGTTGCTTGTTTGCTTGATGCTGGTTGGGATAGTAACTTTAGAAATAAGGTTTTCAAGTCTTCATTTCTTCCCTCATTCTTTCTAAAATGCTGATCATTGAGACTAAACTGAACATTTGATATCAGTTGACTTTTCTTGTCTAGCCCTAGGCTGGAAGAGTTAGCAGTTCAAGTCAGTCCTGGAAGATTTTTTTGAGTCTCTGCCAATAGATTTGACTTAGATCCAAGGGCCCTGGGTTTCGGTTCTGACTCTGACACTTACTAACCACTCTAGTCATGGGCAAATCATTTAACTTGTCTGAGTCTCAGTTTCCTAATCAGTAAGATGGAGGTAAAACACTTGTACTACCTACCTCACAGGGTTGTTGTGAGGAAAATATTTTATAAAACTTAGAGTATTATAGAAACGCAAGTTATTGTTATCTTGAGTAATTTTCAAATTTTCCTTTATTGCCCCATAGTATAGGTTTGTAGTCCCAAGAGAGCTTGTTTGAAGTTACTGTTTACTTTAAAATATGCCTGTTTCCACTTTGAGTCTACCTGTAGAACTTGTTACAGTACAGTGGAAATGGGTGTATTCTGAAGTGGCAGGTGTAAAGATACCCTGTTTTTCTTTTGTTTCCTATAACTTCCCCTTCCAGCTACAGGTTCCCAACCCCTGATCCCTGTTTTGAACCATGATAATTACATACAGGTATGTTAATTGTTTGGGGGTGGTGATGGTGGTGGTTGTTTTTTTTGTTTTGTTTTGTTTTGTTTTTTCTTTTCTTTTTAAGTAAACATCTTCATTCCCAGGTTACCAAATTGCTATTCCTTTCCCTTTCCTTCCCTTATATAAGCATAGTATCTTGTGAGAACATCTTCTAATACTCTAAGTAACTTCTCCCTTTGGCTTTCCATGATACCTAGCTCTTAGTCACCCTCTAGCCCTCCCTTCCTATCTAGACCCTGAAATAAAGTTAATGTTCTGGACTCCTCTGTTTCCCAATGACCCACTTTCATGCAAACTTGAAGGTTTGCCTGTTTTCGAGCAGATGAAGCAAGTCAATCAGGGCAGAAGTCATCAGGTGAAGTCTGGAATGGGCAAAGTGAAGGGTCACGAGGCATGATTTCTCATGGGCCATCCCCAGGTCTCTGTTCCAGTGTTTGCAAGAAAGCAAACCTGGATTTTAAGGAAGATGCTTTCTTGGCTGTTAATCAGAATCTGAATAGTTTCTTTCCCCTCCTCTTTAGAGCATAGTTGGAACTTTATAAAGTGCTAAGTTTACTAAATATAATATAAAGGTCTATTTTAGAAGAGAAAATGTTTCCTGCCATTGATGTCATTAGCTTTTGCATGTTTGTTTCTCTCCCTGTGAATATACTGTGAATATTCAAATAAGGCTTATCCCAAAGCAGTAGTAACCGGCTTGTGATGTGCTGGGAAGGGTTCTAGGCTTGGATTCAGAGCATCTGAGTCTGTCAGCTCGATTGCTTACAGGTGCAGGTGTGACTTGGGGCTAGTTAGCAAATCTCTCCCATCCTCAGTTTCCTTATCTATATTGTACAATACAAGGTCTGGACTAAAGGACCTTTGAAGTCCATTCCAACCCTAAATCTTAGCATCTGAGGAAAAGGCATTCCTTTCCAAGTGAATGTTGTTGATGCCTGTTAGCCAGTAAGGAATTGCCTAACCCTCAGGACTTTTTTTTTTATCAAGCATGATAACAAGCACAAAAGAGTGGGGAAAATACTGAATAAGCCATTACCTTTTTGAAGGCTACAGTATTTTATGTATGATTCTCATACTTACTGTTTTATAAAAACCATGAGATTAAGATTGCCTTTGAGGTGCATGTGGCTTTTGGTTTTTACCTTAGCTTTTAGCTTTATGCAGCTGAGACTGGGTTCTTAGCTCAATTGCAGGCCAATAGTCACCCAGCAGTTACTTCTATGAGGACTAAGATCGTTTATAGATGAGATGCTTGATAGAGGAGGGGGCTTAACATAGGCAGCATTCTAACTTTTTTCTATTTACTATTAGAATTTGATCTTGTTAAATGTAATTGCCCTCTCCTTTCTTGCATTTGGAATTTTTGACCACTATAGAACTCCCTGAGAAACGTAGTGAATGGTGGAGTAGTGTCAGAGACGGGAAAATTTGGGTTCAGATTTTGCCTCTGACCACTGTTGGGGTAAATATAAGTGAATGGTCTAACCTTTTAGTGTACTAATCAGATCTTGAAGACAATAAATTTTTTTTAAAAAAAAGGTGCCAGTCTACATCTATGGAAGAAAGAGTGTCTTATACTAAAGAAATCACAGGTTTGGAACAAAAATGTAAGTGAAATGAAATAAGGCACCTACCTTTTATGTTAGCATTTCAGCCATCATAAGCTAGTAGGTATATTATTTTGTAATATAGCAAAAAGAAGTTCATACTCAGTTTTGTTTTAGAAAAAAAAATTTTCTTCCTCGTGATGTTTTTGAAGTTTACTACCCTCAGAAAGGCCCACTTATAAATGTATTAAATAATTTTAAGGGATTTGTTATATTGAATATACTCAAACTAAAAATAAAGCCAGCTCATTAATCTATATTTGAAAACCCCAATAAATCAAAGTAACTAATATATAGAAGGAATTGTGAGGAATGGTATTTCTTCCTGCACACTCGATAGATGATGATATAACATTTGCTAATTTTAAAACGTAAATCTAATCTCATGACTTGGGATGTATAAATAAAATTTATCTTTGTAAAATACTTTGTTTCAGATTTTAATTTGGACACAGTAAAACAGTTTCTATCTATCTTAGCAACTACATTTGATGGATTGAATTAAATAAATTATTTGTTGATTATTGTCTGTGCGTTTAGACAAGCAAGTAAAGGGGCTAAATTTCCACTTTCCTCTAAGGCAAATTCACCCAAACATATCTGACAATTGCTTTTCCTTTGGCAGCCGTGTACCATGAACAGAGGGGAAGGAAAAAGAAACAGATTGATCAAAAAAGTATGTATGGGTGAGAAGAGTTATCTTTTATCTTTCTAATTTAGGAAGAATGCCTGTAAGAGATAGATTTGGAAATGAGCATTGAAAGAGGGGGAGAGACTTTGCATTGGAACTGTTATGGGTGTCACCAGACAAAATTGCAATATTTTGGTTTAGTTTTCCCTCATGCTACAGTATTGGAGGGTTCTAAGGACCTCTATAAGCCACCTTTGCTTATACCCATCATTTTCCAGCATCCATAATCCAGCAAACAATTTCCTGTAACGTGAATCATTCTGAACTGAGTTTTGGCCTCATAGAAGCAACCTATTCTCAGAGCTAGATGTAAAATTCTACATTGTTGAAGTAACATCAGTTGAATATTCATAACGTTCTGTTGCCTTGTAGTTACTCTGCTGTTCTCATTTCTAGACAAACCAAATCCTACATTCTCAATTAAATGAGAAAAATGCAATTTCCTGTGGTATTGTGTGAAATTTCCCTCCTTTAACATGGATCGCGTGTCTTGGGGAAAGTTTTAGTTTTCTGTGTTTTCAAATGACTATAAACATAGTGCCCCCATTAAACAGTTGCTCTTGGACTTTGATCAACTATTCTTCCTGAATGACTTCGCTTAGTCCTTGGGTTTCCAGGCATATTTCAAATTCTGCTATTGGAAGACACAATGTAGAAAAAAAAATCTTCATCATTTTCAATATTTCATAATCAATTTCTTTTTTTTCTCCTTTAGCCAAACCAACAAGTTTATCACTTCCTTTGACACCCGAGTCACCAAAGTAAGTATTAAGAAGGGTAAACATTATAAAAAGGGGGAGGGAGTATTGATACATTTGGCTACAGCAACTCCATTTCAGCTTGTTTTTATAAATGTGCCCTATCTTCCAGTGATCCCAAGGGTTCCCCATTTGAGAACAAGACTATTGAAAGAACCTTAAGTGTGGAACTCTCTGGAACTGCAGGTAAGACAGGTGTTTTAAGATTTTTTTTTAATGCGGTTGTTTGTGTGAATTTTATAGCAAAATGTTGCAATGATCTCCAAGTGGCTAAGAGAGCTGAGCATAGGTGGTAGAAGAAAAAAATGAAACCAAAAGGAAAACTGAACATCTATATATACTGGGTGTCCTAAAAGTCTTAGTACAATCTTAAGGTATTGATGTATTAAAGCTTAAAACTGCACTAAGACTTTTTGGGACACCTAATATTTGTATATGTATGTTTTAAAGAAAGAAAATGTTCATTTGTAGCACTTAGCCACCCAGGTACTGCAGTCACGTCACAGAATATCAACAAGCTAGGAACATCTTAACAAAGTAGAGAAACTAATAGGTTTCCATCCACTGAGAACAAAAAGGATCTTTGTATATTGGAAGAAGAGTAAGTACCTCAAACATTTTGGACTCCTGGCCTTCCCTAGTCAGTTTTAATTTGGTATTCTAAGCCTCATAATGCCTCCATACCAAATATGGTATCTGCTGACTTCCCAGCGGCTCACAAGGTTTGATTGTACACCAGTGTCTTTTGGGGTTTGGTGTTTGAACTCCACCTGAAAGTGACTCCCAGCCTGTCTGAACAAGAGCAACCCTGACTCTGGTTATTACTGATAAGAGTAGAAGAAAAGCAAAGTGACGAAGGGACTTTCAGCCAGAACTGTGATGCCTGCATGCACCATGGTCATTGTTCCTAGGTCTAATTTCACAGTTCAGGTTTGCTAAATTACCTTCCAGGGAAAGGACCATTGCATGCTTTGGTCAAGAGCATGAGAAATTAATCTTATATGGCATGTCCATTGAGATTTATATAGGTATAAATGTTTTGTATACATATATAAATTCCCTAGGTATGTGTATAATGTGTGTGTATATGAACACATATTAATTATATATACAACACATTAGTATTGTATGTATTTATAAAATTTATCTACATATAAATTACACACCTATTTGTCAATTCTAGTCATTTTATTGGAAGAAGAACATCTGGTATCCTAAAATAGCTTCATAGTTTTAATTATACTCTATTGGAAGACAGAGCATTTCTCTGTAACTTATTGTCCAGCAAACGCTGTTTTATATTGTGTAGTTATAAGTTTACTGTCATACACTCTATGGGAGAGGAATTAGCAATTCTGAAAAGCAATTTCATAGTTATCTAGACACATTTAAAGCATCTATAACAATATTTATTTATGTCAGCAATCCAGTATTCATATTATTACTGAGGTATGTTTTCTTTTGGACATTGCTGAAAATCTTTTAGTTAAAATAGGAACCAATCACCAAATATTCACTGATTCATAAGTATTCTTCTTTGTAAAGCAAATGTGCTAAGTGCTATGAGGATGCAGAGAAGCACAAAATCTTTATCTCTGTTCTCATGGAGCTCGCAGTCTAATTGGAAAGGTATATACAAACATATGAAAAAGTAAATAACAATAAAAAATGGCTATAATTCAAATTCACTTGCCCCAAAGGGAATAACCTTTTCTCCTAAATCACCTTCACTCCTCCTCTAGACTTCCCTGTTTCTGTTGAGGGCACTGTTAATCCTTTCAGTCAAGCCAGTTAACAACTTCAGTTTTAGCCTTCATTCTTTCCTCTCCTTTCCCCTTCCACATTCCTTTTATCCGTCCTTTCTTTCTCTTCCATGATCATAATCCTAGGACAGATCTTCATTGCTTTTCAACTAAACTGTTGCAAAAGCCTCCTAATTGGACTCCTAACTTCCATCCTCTTTTTTCTCTAAGCCATCCTCCACACAGCTGGCATAATACTTTCCCTAAAATGCTAACCTGACTATATACCTCTTCTGCTTAGAAATCTTTATTTGGTTTTCTATTGACTTTAGGACAGGAATTTTTAGCCTTTTCACGTAATGGACCCCTTTGACAGATAAAGCCTGTAAATCCCTCCTTGGAATAATGCTTTTAAATGTGTAAAATAGTGTGTATAGGATTGTAAAGGAAATCAATCATATTGGAATACATTATACATACATACACACACGTATATGTATTATATATATATATGTATTTTATATATATATATATGCATATATATTAAATTCACAGACCCAGGTTAAAAACTCCTGCTCTCGGATAAAATGTTAATGCTTCAGCTTGGAATTTAAAGTCCTCACAACTTGACTAAAGCCTGTCTTCCTAGCTTGATTTCACATTATTTCCCTTCACACACCCTATGTTCCAGCCAGATGGGTCTGTTTGCTGTTTCCTACACTCAGCACTCCCATCTCTTGCCCCTCTGCTTTTGCGTAGCTTGGCCCCGTATCAGGAATGCAATATAAGAAGTATCACAGTGTGTGATTAATTGACAAGGGATAGACAATGAATGCTATAGGGGTTCATCAGAAGGGAATTACTGAGTGCTAAAATAGTCTCAGAAGGCTTCATGGAGGACAAGGGAAATGAACTGTATCTTAAAAAGATGAATAACTTTTACATAGGTGAAGAAAATGAGTGAGCCCATTTAAGGTGATGGAAAAAAAAACTAAGCAAGAACATGCTGGGAGGAATATATAAGAAATATTTTAGGGGATAGTGAACATACACCAATTTAAAAGTAATAGAGAGATCATAAAATGAACCAAATAATGGAATACATACCTTCTTCTGATTTGTAGGTTTTCCAAGGCTCTTTTCTACCACCTTCCCCACCTCACCACCCCCTGATATTAAGATAATTTAAATTACTTAGATCACTTCAACCTGTCCTGATCTTCTATGTTGCTTTTTGTTACTTGCTCTTAATAATTTTATTATTGTTGCTGTGAATAATCTTTTGCTCATCTTTTTTTGATGGAGTTCATATTTAAACAGCCCCAAAACAAGTTGCTGTCCTGCTATTATTATTTTTATATTTATTCTTCTATGGACTCTGATCAGATAGATAAAATAATTGCTTTTTTTGTAGTTGAAATATGTATTATTATGTAATCACATCCTCTGTAGACTCTCTGAAAGCATCCCTGGTAGAATTCCAGTAGCAGACAGAAAAACAGGAATAATACACACCTTATCCTGTTCCTATATGATCTTGATTTCTGATTTCTTTTGCTAAGTCTCTGCATTTTGAAAACTTACTATCCCAAGTAGCCTGAAAATGATGTGTATTTGTTATGGTAACATCTACCAAAAGCATTGTTCATAAGTTTTTCATGGATCAGTGTTATTTCTGGGAGATGGTGAATAATGGTTTGGTCTGTGATAATGATTCAGGCCCTGTATAGTTTAGTGATGGGGGAGTGGGAAGGGGGTGGCATGGATCTCATTCTCATCCTTCAATGAGGATCAGATAGAAACAGTCCTGGGACAAACTGCTATGGTGTCCATTCTTTTCTATTCCTGTTCTATGAATTATTGCAAGGATTCTTGTTCAGCTACAGGCAGGCCTTTAAGGTCCCTTCTGACTCTGAGATTCTACGCTGTTTTGAACTGTTAGATACATTGTGTAGTATTATTCGTGTTTTTCAAATGAGGAAACTAAGGCACAGAGGTTAAGGTTACAGAGCTGGCAAACATCAAAATCAGGATTGGAATCTAGGTCTTAAGAATTCAAGTATGGTGCTCTGTCTTCTACACAGAAATCCCTCATTCCTTTCTCTATGGGATGAGATTATCCTAGATAGAATCATAAAATTGTAACTAGAAAAGAGCTCCAAGGTGATATAATCCAATTTCTACCTAAAGGAGGAATTTCCTCTTTAACATCACTGACAACTGGTCATCCAGCCTCTTCTTGAAGAATTACAGAGATGTGAAGCTCGCTATCTTTCCAGGCAGCTCATTCCACCTTTGGACAGCTCTAATTATTAAGAAGTTCTGTGTCTCTGTAACTTTCACCCAGAGTTCCTAATTCTGCCTTCTTGAGTCAAGTAAAACAAGTGTAATCCTTTTTTTCCTTCTTTTTTTCCACATGACAGCCCTTCACATTTTTTAAGATCACAGTCATGTCCCCAATAAGTCTTTTTTTCTTTCAGCCTAAACATTTCTGATATTTTAAGTGGACCTTTTTATAGAATGCTTTTGAGTCTTCTCACAAGCGCAGCCTCATCAATATTCTTCCTGCTTCTCTGGCCATCTTCTCAACAGCATCACCAACAGCCTTCCAGATATACCCTCTTCCTTCACCCTGTAAGCTTTTCATGATCAAATCATCTCTGCCATTGTTCCTGGAAGGAGTGTGTCAATTCATCTCCTTAAAGTTCCACTGTAACATTTCGGACCAAAGGGCCCCTTCCTGACCACCACTCCCCCAGTGTCTTCCCCATTAGAATATAAGCTTCTTGACAGCTTTTGTAATTGTTTCCCTCCCTCCCTCCCCTCCTTTAGTGCAGTGCTTGGGATATAATAAGCCCTGAATTAATGCTTTTTCGTTCTTTCTCTCATTCACTCACCTTGAAATTTGGTGCCCAAAAATATTCTAGATATAACTGGATCAAGGCAGATTACAGAGAACTATGACTATCAAGTTAAGTCAATAAGCATTTATTTATTCTGGAAACTATGCTTCCGTTAACAGAGGCTACAGTTATATTCTTTTTTTTTTTTTCTGGATCCATTATCACAATGTCAAACTCATATTGAGATTGTAGCTGTTTATAAATCTAGGCCCTTTTCACATAAGGTGCTATCTAGCCATAATGTCTCCCATCCTGTGCTTGTGCAGTAGATATTTTTAAACCCATTTCTGTGTATGCCTATTAAGTTCCATCTTATTAGATTCAGCTTGTTAGATCCTGATTCTGTCATACAGGGTGTTAGCTATTCCTGCCAGTTTCATGTTGTTGACAAACATGCCATATATGTTTTCATCCAAGTCACTAATAAGGGAAAATATAGTCATACAGGAATGAGTACAGAACCTTGCAACACTTCACTCGGTACCTTCTTCCAGGTTTATATTATATTTGTATTATTTCAAATGCAAAAGTACTAGTTAATACTTTTAATATGAAAAAGATGAATTTCTTCATGTGAAAAATAATGTTCATTATGTTTCAGAAACTTCTTGTGGAAGTGGAAATTATGAATCATAGATGTAGAGAAGAGGTCACCTAGTGCAATCTCTTCAATTTATGGAACTTAATATGTAACAAAAAAAATTAAATTTAAAAAGACACTAAGGTAATCATTTAGTAGTAAGTGGCAGAACCTAGGTCCTCTGACTTCAAATCCAATTCTCTCTTCACTCTACCATAGGGATAGGATAGTCAAAAAGATTCAGATACCTCTGGAACAACTAAATGTTTCCTGCCCCACCTGTAATATCTTTGGAAGAACAGGAGGAATGGGAAAGGAAGTTTGCTTTATTGACTGATGCCATCTGGTCTGTTGTCTTTGAGATTGTCCTAAACTAGGTCTTTTTAGCTAAAGAAAAAAAAGCACTTCACTTTACAGGTGTAAGACTAATTTGATTTCAAAATGGCTTGAATAAAGCAAGAAAAGAGTAAAAAGAAAGCTCGCTTAGCAGAGAGCATTTAAAACTATTGCAACCTCAGAGCTCTGCATTTTGCACCTTGAAGTGCTAATAGGAAGAAAATGCCAGTTCACCAAGTGTGTCCATTTCTTGTTATTTGCCATGAATAAACCTAGCTAGGAAGTGGAATGATAAATCTCCAGGTGACATAGATCAGTGGTTTCAATCAGTATCTTTAACGGAAGGTGACTTCAGTGGCTCCTTTATTCATAAAAATCCTGGTTCAGATACCACCAAATTAATTTGCCAGTTTAATTATTTTTATGCCGCCTGTTACATAATTTTACTCTTGATAATCCTGTTTTCAGAGGCTTTTGTGATGGAGAAAAATCTTAAGAACTTAGTATGAATTTGATTCTATGTCAAGTTTAGTAATTCTCCCCTGAAGTGTTCTATACCACCATATAGCTCTTTGAGCAGTCTCGTACTTATATCGGGGCACAAACCTTTAACAGGAGCTCTGGATTTTCTAAACAGAATCAATGCATTTTAAAGTAACTTCATAGAGGTCATTTAATTCACTCTTGTTCCCATAGAACCCTAGAGAAAGAAATTCAACAGGTTTACTTATTTGACAACACTTGCTGTCAAGAATTTTTCCATATGTCAAACCATATGTCGTAGTTTCAATGAGATTTCTCCTTTTTTTTCTGTCCTCGGTGCAGATAGATATTTTCATATACAGAACTTGGAAGTTATGGTTAAATTGTCCACAGTTTCTCTTAAGTAGACTGAATTAACCTTAGTCCCTTTAAAATTTTCTTCCTAGATCTTACTTTCCCATCCCATATTCATCTTTGTGGCTTACTTCTGAACTTTCTTCAAGATTATACATTTATAAAGATTATTACATTTATAAAAATCTGGACATGGAAATTCACTTGCTTCCTTATTCATGTAAGGGAATCTATCATCTCTTGGATTTCCAAGGGACAACATTCCTTATGTTGTCTGTAGAGTAGACATTGTGTTTGTAGGTAAAAGCTAAACCCTGGCATCTGATCTCATAGTCTTTTTTTTGTTCAAAATACATTTGACAGTTAAATTCAACACACTTAGAAAGTTATTGATGATTTATTAGTTGATTTTGTGAAATGATATACACTACTTTAAGCAAATAATAAAGCCCAAATCAGTGGGTAGATAATAGTATACCTCAAATAAAACACAGAACTTACCATTTTCCAATTAAAAAAAAGAACTCTACAACGAAAAAGGGATTTACACCATGTCATGAAAAAATACTTTGTCTTTTACTTTAAAAAAGACTTTAAAAGGATGATTGTAGAGCGTGTACCACTTCTCTCAGATTTGCTGTACAGAAGTACGTAAGTGTGAGTGATATAGAGGTACTTGTTTATTATAGAGCACATTTCAATGCAGTAATCATAAATATTGCTAAGGTTGTGCTCTGTTGAAATATGACCTACATACTCTAGATTGTTTGTGTTACGTGATTTGTCTGACACCCATTACATTCTGGGTAATGGCAGCCATTTGTTGCTGTGCACAGCAGGCTCTTTTGACAAAAGAAAATAGGCAGCAATAAAAAAGCTATAGTCTGAATTACATTCTGCACAGTGCTGCACTGCTGAGAGTTTGTGCGAGTGTGTTAACAATGCTCTGAACTGCCTCTTGTCAGCCTTCAGCCTGTAATGGCCATCTGTCCTCACATAAATCTGTCAAAATCTGCTAAGTTCAAGAGAGAGCAGGGTATATACCTTGTACTGTCAACACCAAAATGTACACATTCGCCAAGAAATCAGGGTGCAGAGAAAAAAAAAAACCCCAGAGGTTACAGAAGGCATTAGCACTATTGATTT
>NW_020950947.1:0-3307 GCF_900497805.2 Vombatus ursinus
GAAATGAGACTTTATCAGAGAAACTGGCTACTAAGAATCTCCCCCCCCAACAATTAATGATTTCCTTTTAAATTTTAGTATAAGTAAATCGATAAACATTTATTAAGTGCCTACTACTTGCCAGGTACTGTGCTAAGCACTGGGGATATGAAAAGAGGCAAAAGATAGTCCCTGCCCTCAAGGAGCTTATAATCTAATGGTAGAGACAGCATGCAAATAACTAACTAATTAATTAAGTAAATGAATGAATGAATGAATGAATAAATAAATAAATAAATAAAAGGCAAGCTATATACAGGAATAGTTGGAAATAATTAACAGGAAGAAGACTACTTGACAGAGGAGTATGTGTCAAGGAATAAGGTATAAAAAGCCTAGAAAAGTAGGTGGGGGATAGGTTATGAAGGAATTTGAATGCCAAACAGAGTATGTTGTATATGATCCTGGGGGCAATAGGGAGCCACTGGAGTTTATTGAGTAAGACAAGGAGGGATCGGGATGTGTCCCATGATGGGATCTGAACTTTAGGAAAATCATTTTAGGGGCAGAATGGATGGTGGATCGTTGTAGGGAGAGATTTGAGGTAGACAGACGCACCGGTGGGCTATTGTAGTTGTCAAGGCACAAGGTGATGAGGGCCTGCCCCGGAGCGGTAGCAATGTCGGAGGAGAAAAGGGGACATATTTAAGGAAATGTTGCAAAGATGAAATCAACAGCCCTTGGCAAGAACTTGTATGGGGGATGTGGGTTGAGAGATAGTGAGGACTCCAGGACATCTCCTAGGTTGTCAGCCTGACGGACTAAGAGGACAGTGTTGCCCTCTACAGTAAAAGAGAAGGAGGATGGGGGAAGAGGGTTTAGCTGCATTGAATTTGTTCATGAAAGAACCTTTTTATTTTTATGTAATCACAATTATCCATTTTATCACCTGTAATCCTCTCTGCTTGGCCACAAACTCTTCTTCTATCCATTTATCTGAAAAGTAATTTCTTCCCTGCTCTTCTAATTTACTCCTAATATCACTTTTTATGTCTGTTGTGTATCCATTTGAAATTTCTCATGCTATATAATGTGAGATGTTGCTCCATACCTAGTTCCTGTCAGATTACTTTCCATTTTTCTCAGCAGTTTTTTCAAAAACTGAAACCAGGAACTCAGGTGTTTGAATTTATCAAACCCTAAGCTAATAGACCTATTTACTTCTATATGTTGTGTCCATAATTTGTTTCCACTCATCAACCTCTCTATTTTTTAATCAATACCCACTTGTTTTGAAAATTTCTTTTTTTGTAATGTAATTTGAGATCTGGTACTTCTAGGACCCTCTCCTTCCCACTTTTTCATTATTTTCTTTGAGATTTTTGACTTTGAGTTCTTCTAGATAAATTTTGTTATTATGTTTTCTAGTTCTACACAATGATTATTTGACAGTTTGATTGATATAACACTGAATAAATAAATTAATTTGGTTAGTATTATCATTTTTCTTATATCAGTCTATTTATAAGTAATTAATATTTCTCCATTTATTTAGATTTGTCTTTATTTTCATGAACAGCATTTTGTAGTTATAGTCATACAGGTTTTCTTGTTAATTTCAGGAATAATTTTGCTGTAGCAGACTCTGCTCAAGAACTTCACAAAATCGTCTACTCCCGTACATGTCATCACTATTTCAGTAAAAAATAGAAATAATTATGTTTAATGAGATCTTAAAAATGAATTACGACATGGTCAGATTCCAAGATCTCTACCATTCTAGTGAATGTATGGCTTTTCAAGACTTGTTGGAAGGAATCCATGAAACATAGTTAATTTAAAAGTATTTCCCCATGTATACTTGCTTAGAATTACACTGCATTCATGGAAAACCATTTTACTATGTTACTGAAAACAAATAGCATACAACATACCTGGAATACCAAATATAAATTTTAAATTATACTAACCAAAATATTTGTTTATTGGTAAACATTAAACTTTTGCTTTGAACTATTTAAACTACAGGGGAATAAACTATGTAAAATTATGGAATATGCAAATAAGCTGTCTGATTTAAAAAAATAATAGATATGCAAACTCTCTTTTATCATATATAATACAATGACATATTATTCTAAAGTCCACCTGCATATCGTTTCTTATAGCACAATAGTATTCCATTATATTCATATACCACAACTTGTTCAGCCATTCCCCGACTGATGGGCATCCTCTCAATTTCCAATTCTTGGCCACCACAAAAATAAGACAAAGTTTTCTAGAGAAGATAGTATTTACCTTAGATTAAATCAACATTTGGTTTCATTGTAGTTATATTAAGAGTAATTTCATAGCTCACTTCATGATTAGACTTTTTTTTTTATAAATAGAAAATATTTCCAGGTACTTGAAAGGCAAGTTATATTCATGATCATTTTTTCTCTTTTAATCTTAAACAAATTATAGGATTTGAAACTGGAAAAAAGCTTAGAGGTTATTGAATCTGACTCTTATGTTACAGATAAAGAAACTGAGAGTCCGAGATTTGTAATTTACTAAGGTCATACAGGTACTAGACAATTTGAACTCAGGTCTTCCAACTCCCATACTCTTACTGCTAGACCATGAAGCTGGCACCCATATTCTGGTAATTAAAAGTAATTTACATTTTAGAGGACTAAGTATTTTAAAACATAAGTTTATTTCTGTGCAACACATCATTTTGTAAATAAATTAAGCCATCAAATAAAAAAAATCAACATTTCCAGCACTGATTAGATATTAATCTACCAACTTACAGTATATGGAAACTTGATAAAACTAAAATGACAGTGATACTGTGCCCCCTACATAAGTCATTGACAAGGTCAGCTTCAAGGACTACAGAGTTGAAACATTGATTAAAAATCCAAAAACAAATCCCTCAAGATCAGTCATTACTTTAAAGGTGGGTAGAAATACTGCCAATGGCCTCTAAGACACATAGGAATATGAACTCAACATTTTTGCTTTTGGACAAAGACTCATCAGTAACAAGGAGAAACAATTTTTATATGAAAATAAAATGTATACGTGATAAAGACCTGCCTAATTTCTCTAGTAATACAATTTGATTTTCTGATTAGCTGTCTTATTCTCTCATTCTTGTAATTTTGTCAGGTCAATTAACTGGAGTTCAGTACCAGAGAGAGAGGAAGTCTGGGCATTGCTGGCTTCATTAGATGTCAGCAACTTAGATGCATTTTATAATACAATCTGTGCAGGATAATTTAGCCTATAGTTATTAATGGTATAGCATCAAATTTGAGAGGTGTGTGTGTGTGTG
>NW_020950948.1:0-7912 GCF_900497805.2 Vombatus ursinus
GCACAGAATGTCTGAGCTGGGAGGGACCTTAGAACACAGGGTGTCAGAGCTGGGAGGGCCTTAGAATACAGGGTGTCAGAGCTGGGAGGGCCCTTAGAACACAGGATATCAGAGCTGGGAAGGGCCTTTAAAACACAGAATGTCAGAGTTGGGAGGGCCCTTAGAACACAGGATGTCAGAAGTGGGAGGACCCTTAGAATACAGAATGTCAGAGTTGGGAGGGCCCTTAGAACACAGAATGTCAGAACTGGGAAGGCCCTTAGAACAAAGAATATTAGAGTTGGGAGAGACCTTAGAACATAGAATGTCAGAGCTGAGAGGGCCCTTAGAACACACGTTAGAACTTAGAAAGTCAGACCTGAAAGGAAGTTTAGAACAGAGGGCATCAGAGCAGAGAGAGATCTTGGAATTTTGAATGTCAAAGCTGGGAGAGGCCTTAGAACATAGGATGTAAGAGCTGGGGAGGGGGTCTTTAGAAGGCACAGTGTCTGTTCTGTAAAAGATATTTTGAACATTCAATTTTAGAACATAAAATACTGAAATGGAAAGTCCCTTAAAGACTAAATCTCAGGTGTGGCCTGGAGGAATGGGTGCATGGCACCTGAGTAGCTATTTCAGGGTGATGGACAGTTTGAAAGCTTTATATATACAAAAGGAATTTAGGCAGTTCAAGGCAAGAGAGATCTTATACAACATGTTTTGCACAAACCCAATTTAAAAGAGGTTTACTCTGTTTATACAAAACCCCAAGATTTATTCATAGTTGATGGATATATTGTAAAGTATACTGTGAAGATGAGCTATATCATGTTTAATGAGCTACGCCTGTGCTGAATGCTGTGAGGAGTTACCAAGGAAATAGAAGATGTGGTCTCTACCGTCACGGAGAGAAAGTCTGTTAAGGAAGAGAGTCACAAAACTGGAGAAATGAGTCAGGTGTGATAGATCCTAAAAACAAAGAAACCAAAAAAACCCTGCTCGGGTCACTTATTCACTTCATGCCTTTCCTTTAATGTCCTTGAGCTTGAGGAAATTAAAGAGGAAAGAGGCCCCTGGTGACAATCTAAGAGACTCTGATGTCCCTGATTACTAACCCCAGAGAAAATTTAAAAGAAACATTATAAAGAGAATCTATGGAACCCTGAGACAGGTCTGACCCTCTCACCCCAAAGTTACTTTGTGATGTCTAAAACTGGATACCACACCGTAACTCTTAATCTATGGATTGTAGAGGTTTGGAGACTGGGTAGAATGTTTTCATTCATTCATTCATTCATTCATTCATTCATTCATTCATTCATCCATCCATCCATCCATCCACTTATTCATTCATTCAACAAACATTTATTGAGTACTGGCCACAAGTGAGGCAGGGAGCTAGGGGCTGAGGGAGCAACAGACATGAATAAGACCTAATTCCTGATTTCAGGGCATTTATAGTAACAAGTAGGGGAAAAAAAGAGATACACATGCAAATAACCATAATACTAGCACCCGTTTCTATATCACGAGAAGGTTTACAAAGCATCTTCTTCACAGTTCCTTCCTATGCCAGCTCGAGTAAGTGTTATCACCACCGTCCAGCTGAAGCTCGGAACGGATATGCGATTTGTCCTTTATCAAATGGTCATTATCGCTGCTGCTCCCTCAGCACCTGGTTCCGTGGCTCACTTGTAGACAACACTCGATAAATATTTGTTAAATGAATGAATAAGTGAATGAAGGACTGAATGAGTGAGTGAGTGAATGAAAAACGTACCCAGTCTCCAAAACCTCTACAGTAACTAGTTAAAGGTCAAAGTCACATTCTGGACCATGTCTTCTGATTCTTGGTCTGGTACTTTTCCTATTACTTCATACCTTTGGTAAATGCCAAGAGAGGGGTGTAGACTAAAGTCTACAGATGTGCAAAGGGAGAGAGGAATCACTTCTACCCCGGCGGGAAGGGAAGGTTCCAATCCAAACTACCATCACCCAACGTGGAGGTTCCCCACCCCCACCCCCAACATCTTTGAGGACAGGGATTGCTTTATTCTTGCTTATACACCCAGCACTGAACACAGTGCCTGGCACATAGTAGGCATTTAATAAATGTTTGTTGATTGTTTGACTGATTTCTCTCTCAGCACTCCTGACTCTTTTCCCTTTTCCATGTACATTTTCCCCCCTCCTTCCTCTTTTGTTTCTCAAGTCCATTCTCTCCAAGGTGGGTGAGGGGCAGTCCCACTGGCCTGATGCTCTGTTATAACAGATGAATGTGTCCTGGTGGGTGGGACTTACCCAGGTTGAGTGTGGGACAGAGGAAGGCTGGAGCCAGTCTTGAAGCTAAAAAGCCAAATGACATTCAAAAGCCTTTAACACAGGACAGGTCTTGCTTTCAAAATGAAACCAATAAACAATGGCCCAGTAGCTTAACGGGATTGAAATATGATGGTATTCAAAGGGAGTGTCAGGAGGATTAATAACCGTCTCCTCTGAGCTCTGAGCTAAAACTACCAATTGCCTAGAGTGAAAATCCCACTTAGCCCCATGTGCTACATTTTAAGTCCCCTCCATTAAGTTCAAACCATCCCTGTCTCTGTGTGGGGCAGCATTTTAAGGTCCTACTGCATATTGGTGCCTCTCTTCTGCTCTGTCTTTAAGTGGGATTAAAGCTGAGCCCTCCCCTGCCCCCCCCCCCCACCAGGCAGCCCCTCTCCATAGAATGAATCTGGCCTGAAAGAGTTGGTCTCTGCCCCTCCTGCTTCTGACTTACCTCCCCCAAGTACCCCAAAGATGCTGCATGCTTGTGTCATGGAGCTGGTATGACAAGCTTTGGGGAGATCTCAGTGGCACAGGGAAAAACAGTGGCTTTCTGAGTGTATTGTGTATGTATGTATACATAGGTGTGTTAATAAATGTGTGCACATACATATTGACATATCTATCAATCAATCATTTGATGGAGCAGTGGATAGAGTGCTAGGTAGGCCTGGAGTCAGGAAAATTTGAGTTCAAATTTAGCCTCAGATACTTAACTAGTTTTGGGAAAGTCACTTAACTTAAAAAAAAAAATTTCTGTTTACCTCAGTTTCCCCAATTGTAAAATAAGAATAATGATAGCATCTACCTCACAGTGTTGTTCTGAGGATCAAAGGAAATAATATTTGAAAAGTGCTTAACACAGCGCCTGGCACATACTAGATGTGATATAAATGCTTGTCTTTCTTTTTTCCTTCCTTCCTCCCTCCCTCCCTTCCTTCCTTCCCTCCTTCCTTCCTTCCTTCTCTCTCTCTCTCTGTCTCTCAGTGTATCTCACTCTCTTTCCCCTCTCTTTTCCCTTTCCCCTGTCTCTGTCTCTGTCTCTGTATCTCTCTCTCTCTCTCTCTCTCTCTCTCTCTCTCTCTCTCTCTCCCTCTTGCTCTCTCAACTGCTTGGTGCCAGATCTTTTGTCCCTGTCCTCAAGGAGTTGATAATCTACTGGGAGAACTTTCTGCATCTCTCTACATTATGTAGATATAATGCTGCATTACAATGGGTCAGGGAACTCCTGGCTTCTTAAGACGAGGTTTCTTAATCTTTTAGGAATCATGGACCTGCTGGGCTCTCTGGGGCAGCCTATGCATCCTTTCTCAGAGTAATGCTTTTAAATACATAAAGGAAAATACAGAGGATTACAAAAGAAACCAATTATATCGAAATAACGATGTTCATTTTTTTCCCTTAAGTTCACATTTCCTGGCTCATTGCAGGAACTTAATAAAAAAATACTTGCTGAACTGAAATTATCTATCTATTCATCTGCCCAGCTACATCCACTTATCTGTCTACATCATCTATCTACCTATGTAACATAAATCTATTTATCTATCTCTATCTACCTCTCTCATATCATCTGTCTACCTATCTATCCACCACTTCCCTCTCTCTCTCTTTCTCTCTCTCTCTCTCTCTGTCTCCCATAGCATCTCTTGATCTCTCTATCTATCCATCTGCTGTGGAAAGAGTGTTGAATCTAGAGTCACAGGACCTGAATTCAAATCTAGGCTCCACCACTCACCACCTGGGTGGCCTGGGGCCAGCCATTTCATGTTTCTGGTCCTCAGTTTCCAAGAATCAGACCTATGTTTTCATTGGCATCGATAGCTCCAGCTGAGTTATTCCTTCTATCACTGCAGACCAGCACTTTCTCTGCAAATTACAATCTCAGAGAGTTGTCTAGTACAAGGAGAGGGTAAGTGACTTGCCCAACGTAGCAGAAGAGGTGTGTCTCAGAGGCAAGACTTGACCCCAGCTAGTTATTCAACTAATATGTCCCACTGCCTCTCATGGATTTCTGTGTAGGACAGTATTTTTATACAAACACACATATACATATAGCTAGATACACATTTCATATATATATATATATATATATATATATACACACAAGATATACACATATATATACACACACCTACACACACACACATACACATGGATACATGGATACATTTCCAAGTATACATGTCTGGGGCACAGAGAGATATGGGTTAGCTTTCAAATAGCATTAGTTTCAGTAATGACATCAGTGAGATCACCGGCTCCAGAATAATCTATTTGCCATAAATTTTCAAGGCACTTAAGTATGAGAAAAGGGTGGTTAATGCAGGTAGGGAAGGAGTTTGTTAGGTCTTGTGTGTATGTATGAGTATCTACGTTTACACCAGCCAAAATCTACAAGTATAAAGAAATCCATCTGTGTGTGTGTGTGTGTGTGTGTGTGTAGGTGTGTGTGTGTGTGTGTGTGTGTGTGGAGTGGGGGTTGGTCAAATTCCCAACGCTTAAAAAAATTAACTTCAAGTTAAATATCCCTGCCAGTGTTTACTCGGTCAGTAGAACAATCCCCAGCCATGACTAAAAAGTTATATATTCTCAGTTAATTACCATGTCATTCTCGGTATACACCTGAGATGGGAATGCAAATTCAATATTAGCTGTTAAAATACGCATTTGTTTTCTAAATGCCTTTATCCCACAGATGCCACTACAAAATTAGAAAGAATAATAATGGATCAGAATTGGAAAATAAAAACCCAGTATCCAAACGTGTTTATAAATCATTGTGCATTCTCCTGTGTGTGTGTGTGAGTTGTAATTATGAAAAAAATGATAAAATTAATTTAGGACTATAAAGGCTGCATTTTTGAATGAATTATGGATATTAGAGTCATAGTTAAGGCAAAACTATTAAAAGGATTGGGTTTTTTGTTTTGTTTTGTTTGGTAAATGCTACATAGTTTTATTCCAAGTATTTTAGAAATGTAAAGTCCAATAATGACACAGATTGAAATGAGCTTTAGAGCTAGAATAGCTCTTGGACCAGAGAATATCAGAATTGGCAGGGGCCTTAGAACATAGAACTCTGGAACTGGGAGGTACCTTAGGTCTTAGAATGTCAGAGCCAGAAAAGATATTAGAGATCCCCTCCGGGGGTTCTTAAGTCTCTCTCTCTCTCTCTCTTTCTGTATGTGTGTGTAAGAAGAAACCCTTTGACAGTGTCTGGTGAAGTCTACAGACCCCTTCTCAGATTGATGTTTTTAATATACATAAAATAAAATACATAAGATTACAAAGGAAACCAATTATACTGAAATTAACGTTATCTATTTTTCGATCTACTTTTACCACTACTATCTATGTTTCCCTATGCAACTCTCTCCCTCCCTCTCTCTCTCTCTCTCCCTCTTCCTCCTCCTCTTGCTTTGTGTCTCCTCTCTTTCTCTCTCTCTGACTCTTTCCTTCTGACACTTTCTGATTCTTTCTCTCTCTGAATTCTTTCTATGTTTTTCTCAGCTCTGTCTCCATCTTTCTGTCTCTAATGATTTCTCCTCCTGTCTCTCTGTCTCTACCTCTCCCTGTTTCTTTCTTCCTCCTCTTTTATATGAGGCAGATGGCAGGCAGTCCTTATGGTCCCTTCCAGCTCCAGATCTAAGCTCTTATGACATGACGCCCCCCATACTTCTCTATGACAATGCATTGTTCCTGAAGATGTAGGTTTCCCCTGCCTCCCCACCCACCCCCCTTTTTGGTATTTTTGTTGTTATTTTTGTTGCACATGAAGCATTTCTAGACCTTGTAGAAGGTGCATTATATCACTGTATATATTTGACTATAAAACAGATGCATACATATAATGTGACTGCAACATTGCAACCTTGACTGGGAAAACCCCCACACAAAGTTCTGCCTAAAGCCAGGCATCTGATCAATATCAAATTACTTAAGAGCAGACTTGGGTGAAAGAGGAGTTAGCGGCTATGATCTTATTATATCGTAATGGGGCAACTGGGCTCTCGTTGGCCAGCATTACAATATTATGTGGCAAGAATTTAATTTCAGACTGGATAGGGAGAATTCCCAGTCTAATCTTTGTGATGAATATATAATTGTGGTCTGATATTGCTGCTCCAAATAGGTCTCTCAGATGCAGCATGGAGAGTCTCTGAATGGAATCATGAAGACCTAGGTTCAAAACTTTCAGCTGATACATACTAGCTGTGTGATGCTAGGCAAGGGACTGCAGGTCAATGTGCCAGTTTATTTTCCAAGAGCCTGGGTAATTTGCTTCTCTCTGAGCCTCAGTTTCCTCATCTGTCAAATAAGGGGGATTGAACCACATGACCTGTAAGGTCCTTTTCAGCTCTAAATTTATGCTCCTATAATTCAGTAGTGTTATCTGTGTTACCAGAGTGAGTGCGCATGCCTGAAGTCTCCTGTGCTGACAAAGGTAGCCTGGTGTAGTGAGGACAGAGCTCGGCTGGGAGTCAGGAAGCCCTGGGTTTGAATGCTACCTTTCCTAGCTGTGTGACTCCAGGAAGTCACAATCTCTCTGAGCCTCAGTTTCCTTCTCTGTAAAATGGGGGTTACAAAAATGCTTACCTCTCAGTGTTGTTGTGAGGATCAAATATATGCAAACTTTCAATTGAAAGCTGTTGTTATTAATCATAGTACTAGCTGGTACTTAGTTTAAGGTTGGCAATGCCCTTCAATAGCTAACATTTATATAGCACGTTTGGATTTACAGAATGCCTCACATGTTTTCCCTTTTGATCCTCAAAACAATCCTGTGAGGTAGGTGCTAAATTATAACCTCATTTTACAGAGGAAGAAATTGAGGGGGTCTGAGGAAGGTTAAGAAACTTGCCCAGATTCTGTCTCTTTAGGACTAATCCCATCTCCCAATGGTGCTATAATTTTGTTGTTCAGTCCTTTCAGTTGTGTCTGACTCCTTGTGACCCCATTTGGAGTTTTCTTGGCAAAGATACTGGAGTGGTTTGCCATTTCCTTCTCCAGCTCATTTTACAGATGAGGAAATTGAGGCAAACAGGGTTAAATGATTTGCCCAAGGTCACATAGCTAGACATTTCTGAGGCCAAATTTGATTTCGGGAAGATGAGTCTTCCTGATTCCAAGCCCAGGCCTTTGTCCACTGCCCCATTTTAGCTGCCCTGATACTAAAATGGAGAGGAGCTAAGGAGAAACTAATCAGACCTCCTCATTAAGAGATCTACCAGTTAGGATTGTCTTACCCTCATATGTAAATTATTTTATTCCACTCTAATAAAAGCAGCTTAAAGTTGGAATTCTGAGACACTCCAATTGATTGATGCCTTGGGGAGCCAATAAACTCCTTTTTTTTTTGAGAGAGAGAGAGAGAGGAGAGAAAGAGGAGAGAGAGAGGGGAGAGAGAGAGGAGAGAGAGAGAAGAAAGAGAGAGAGAGAGGAGAGAGAGGAGAGAGAGGGAGAGAGAGGAGAGAGAGGAGAGAGAGGGAGGGAGAGGAGAGAGAGAAGAGAGAGAGAGAGGAGAGAGAGGAGAGAGAGAGAGAAGAGAGAGAGGAGAGAGAGAAAGGAGAGAGAGAGGAGAGAGAGGAGAGAGAGAGAGGAGAGAGAG